>NW_019172964.1:0-581863 GCF_001831195.1 Colletotrichum orchidophilum
GGGGGGGGGCGGAATGAGAATATCCTCATGTGGATCGTAACAAAAACCGTCCTGCGGAACGACATTGAAGAAGAAAAATTCAGTATTTGAATGTGCTCTTGGGTACATGGAAGTATGGTCACCTTCAACATTGATTTCCTGCGCCTCTTCGACGTTTCCAGCTTTCCGGCGGAAAAAGACCAGATGTTTCGCTGTCGCCAAGAGGCCAATACTGTTGTCGTCGTACGCTTCCCTCAAGCGACGGAGTGCATTCTCGATGTAACGCTCAGAATTCCGATCTTTTGGATCGAACGAGAGTCTGCCGAGGTTGCAGAGAGTGTTCAGTGAGCCTCAATGATCGGGACCAAAGACCTGTCTTTTCGCTTCATAAACGCCTTACAGCTTCACCGCCTCATCAACTAGGACCTTCGAGCACAGAATCAAACACAATTGCCAGAGAGCTCCAAAGTCCAGGAATATCCGCTACCCAGAGCTCGCCGAACGCCATTGATTGCAGGCTCATATAGCACCCGTGCTTCCTCGTACTTTTCGAGGATTTCGAAACTCGTACTAGGGACTTTTTGCAGGCCATAGTCGCAACGTGGTCCCAATCACAAGTCTCTTGCATGCGGTGATTCTGGCCGAAATTTCACTGAACCATACCATTCTTCGAGTGTTAATACGGTCCAGCCGGTATGTACCAAACCGTGCATTCAAGAAGCTTCGCTTGAAGTGACGGTTTCCCTACGCATACGTATCACCCCGTAATAAAAAGTTGAAGTTTGTGCTTTGGTGTTTGAGCACCCTGATTCCCCTCCGATCGACCTTGGAAGTATGTCCTTGGAATCAGAATTGGTGTGAAAGTATGCAGTGATGAATCTCAGTGTCTAGTTAATTCTATTCAAGTTCTCTCATCTTCTCTAAAAAGCGAAATCTGCGGACCATCATAGCTGGTTGACCCGGGCGTACAATATCCGAGTGGTCCGAGTTCGGTGGCTGGCGGCTCAGCCCCGTTTACCGTTCGGACTGTGGCTGGAGGAACAGGTCTGCGGAGACAAGAATCAACTCTCACCAGGAGGAATGCCACAGTTGGAGACATGGACGAATTAGAAATACCGAGGCTCGCCTAGGTCAAATGCGAAGCCGAATCATCACTCGCCGGCAGGTGAGAAAGTCTTTCGGCACGATGGTCCGTCGGTACCTCGATGGACCCCACCCAGTCGGCCGGTTTCCGAGCTAGATGGCGCGATCTTTTTGAGATTCAGCGAGAATAGTCAACAATGGGATTGAACTCTCCGAGGCTCTCAAATCTCCTTGAAGAAGAAATCTTGCGTTGCTCATGACCCCCAACTGACTAAGTATGTCATTCCACTTTATTTCCCCACAATGCCTCCGCAATGTCATGTCACTACCTCCACAGAAAGTCTATTGGCGCCCCTCCACCTCCATGGTCCATTAGGGGGGGCGAAAGTCGTCCGAACCAACGAGAGAAGAGGGAAGCTTTGGCCAGGAGACAAATTATCCAAACGAAGGGTTCGCGACCTCGCACAAGGCCAGGTTGGCAAGGGCACAAGTGACCAAAGTGACAAAAAGTATGGGTTTCAGCGGTCCAAGGAACCAAACAAAGACCATGTCTTTGGATCGGAGAATCCATCTTCTTGTGGTTTACGGGGCACCGCTGGCGAGACTCTCGGCCAGTAACCCTTGTCCCTCCCCTCCGCACCCATGGAAAAGGTAACAGCGAGCAAAGTGCCGTTGTAATCACCATCTTCCCCACAACGTCACGCGCCAATTCCATGATCTCC
The DNA here is from genome assembly GCF_001831195.1 of Colletotrichum orchidophilum. NCBI lineage: Eukaryota > Fungi > Ascomycota > Sordariomycetes > Glomerellales > Glomerellaceae > Colletotrichum > Colletotrichum orchidophilum. The sequence continues at coordinate 1,785 of NW_019172964.1, forward strand.
TGCTCAGTGGCCCTCGCTTGCCACGCTTTTTCTGCCTGCCTCGCTTTCAAGAAAGACAGTGCATACTGCATTACGACGCTGCTTGCTGTGACCTTGTCGGATCTCTCGACCACTCGGAGAGTACCTAAGCCCAGGCGGCGGATCGAGAACCGGTGGCTACCTATTCCCCAGCTGCAAAGTCTGCACACATGCCCGGTTGCTGCACAGTTTGGCCTTCACACCGACAGGTTATGCCGGCACGGCTGGCTACTTCTAACGGCCCAGACCATTCTGTTTCTTTCTTTTTTCTTCTTCTTCTCCTTCTTCACACCAAAAACCAGACGATGGGTTTCAGCGAGCGATGTCGCGGGCGAACCCCTGCGCCTCCGCAACTCCCGCATTTTCCCTCTTGCTATCCGTACTTGAACGTCAGTCTGCCACTAAACCCACCGACACTGGGGTTAGTAGCGTAATTTGATTCCAAAAGTCGTAAATTGCTCTAGACACCAGCATGGCCGCCCCGCGTTTTCTCCAGTCTTTCCCCCATTCCCAGGATTGCCAACCTAGTTCCTGCGTTTCCCATGCAGGGCTTGACCGAAACCCCGTGGGCCATGACCGGTCATTCGACTTTCTTTTCGGCCCGTAAAGTCGGTCCAAGGAACTCTTTCCTGCTTAGTTCTTCTTGCTCTCTCGCTCAACTCGTGTAACCATCATCGATATGACCTGGCTCCGCCGAGGATCAGTAGAATCACACCCAGGGATCATGACTCCTTGCCCTTGGTCCGTCTGCGGAGCTGTTTCCTTGGCTCTGCCCTGGCTGACGTCGTATCGAGAGCTCCGAATGACAGCTTCCCCGGTCCAGTCGGATCGTCGTCTGGCGGTGCGCCGATATATAAGATGAACGCCTTGGATGCCTGCCTTCGAGGGATTTCGAATGTCAAGCGGCGCGTCTACCAGTATCCATCGCAGCACAGCATGTCAGTCCTCAAGGGTGGTGCCGTCTTCACGGCCATTGCCTCTCTCGCCGCCGTCGCGGTCCCGGCCTCGTCCGCCAGCGTCCCGACCATCACGCCCGAGTACCTCGCGACGGCGGGCAACAACTCCCTCTTCACCCGCTGGAGGCCTCGCTCCCACTACCTCGCGCCGCACAGCTGGCTCAACGACCCCTGTGGCGCCGTCTACGACCCGGCCACGGAGACGTACCACCTACAGTACCAGTTCCACCCCAACCACGTCGGCTGGGGAAACATTTCTTGGGGCCATGCCGTCTCCAAGGACCTCTTCCACTGGACCGACGTCCACGACTGGCAGAACGACTCTTCCGTGTCGCTCGCCTCCGGCAAGTACGCTTCCGGCCCCCTCTCGCAGTTCACCGGCACTACGCAGCCCGTCAACATTGAGGGCGCCAGCGATGGCACGCTCTTGACCTTCGGCACCGGCATCCACTACCTGCCCACCAACTGGAAGAAGCCGTACATCACCGGCACCGAGGTGCAAGCCATGTACACCTCCTCCGACGGAGGTTCCACCTGGGACGAAGTCGGCACCGTCATCTCCGGCCCCCCAGAGGGCTGGAACGTTACCGGCTGGAGAGACCCCAGCTTCTTCCCCTCCACGGAGCTCGACAGCCTCCTTCAGGTCAGCGAGCCCCACTACTACATGGTTCTCGGCTCCGGCCTCAAGACCGGCGACGTCCCCGCCGAGCTCCCCGGCGCCGCTCGCCCCGGCTTCATCGGCCCCCGTATCCCGCTCTATTCCGCACCCTCCTCCAACTTGACCCAGTGGACCTTCCTCGGCGCCCTCTGGGAGCCCGTCGCCAACTCCTCCCTTGGCGTGCCCGACGTCACCGGATCGTACGGCTACAACTTTGAGGTCAGCAGCTTCTTCGACTTGCCCGTCGGCGACTCGGACGAGAAGGCCTGGTTCGTCACCATGGGCGCCGAGGGCGGCAACACCACGCAGCACTGGAAGGAGCAATGGGCCCTCTGGAACCGTGGACATGTCGCCCGCCGCGACAACGGCTCCGTCGAGTTCACGCCGACCTCGGGTGCCGCCCTGGACTGGGGTATCTCCTACGCCCAGGCCACCTGGAAGGACACCCGCAACGACGACCGACGCGTCATGTGGGGATGGGCCAACGACGACATCCTCGGCGACTACGCCTTCAACACGTCCAAGCAAATGGGCTACCAGGGCTCCATGAACCTCCCCGTCGAGCTCTACATCAAGGAGACCAAGGGCGTGCAGAACTGCGGCACCCAGCAGGACGGAAGCACCTGCATCGAGAGCTGCAACGGCCACACCGCCCAGACCCTCGGCATGCGGCCCCTGCCCGACGTCCTCGCGCTCCTCCGCGACGGCGCCGAGACCCACGAGTTTGAAATCGGTCGCCTCGCCAACACCACCAAAACCGCCGCCGCCGACCTCGGCACCTCCTACGAGCTGACCGCGACCCTCAGCGGCTTCAGCGGCTCGGCCGGCATCATCGTCGGCCAGAGCCCCGACTCGGCCGAGTACACCACCATCAACTTTGACGCGGCGGCCTCGGAGATTAGCGTCGTCCGCACGCACAGCAGTCTGCTGCCCAACTTCAACAACGCGACGTTTGTGGGCCACTTTGAGCCCTACCAGATCCACGCAAAGGGCACCAACGCGACGGTGACGGAGGATCTCCACTTCCACGTCGTGCTGGACAACTCGTTGCTCGAGATCTGGGTCAATGAGCGCTTCGCGCTGACGGCACGGATTTACCCTTCGCGCAACGACAGCACCGGTCTGAGCTTCTTCGCTGCCGGCGAGGGCGGCGGGGCTACTTGGAAGGACGTCAAGGTCTGGAGCGGTCTTGCAAAGGCGTGGCCGGAGAGGCCGGAGGATACGAGCGTTCCTTTGGTTTGGGATACGGCTGAGCAGACGAATAACTACACTTGGTGGGATGGATATTAGGTCTAGATATGAACCTCGAAATGAAGGGGTGAACTAGATGATGATTGAACGCATGATTCAAAGGATTAGAGTAATGCCTACTATTAGATGTAAATATTTTTGAGAAACAAATACGATTCATAATCCACGCTGCATTCATCATGTTCATTTTGAGACTGGTAGTCTAGATCACCCAGCTGTACTCTCTTGGTGAGAGAGGGGTGCACAACCTCGGCGTTTTCATCGTTATGCATGCTTTTCCTCGAGCCGCAAACATTGGGCACCCGCGTCTATCCAGACTCATCACCGCGTGCTGCTACCTACATCGGCTCAAGTCACGAGATGAGGCCGCCACAATGCAGAATAACCACACTTCATGTCAAACCCTACAACACACCCGTTCACCAACATCCAAAAAGCGATGTTGAGCGAAAAATGAAAGGGACGAGACTCGAACTCGCGCGGGTTGCCCCACCAGGAAACAGATGTTAAGCTGACCTTAACCTGGCGCCATAACCAACTCGGCCACCCTTCCGATGATGATTGATCCGTGGTGATGGATCGATTGCGGTTGAGGACGAGGGCATGCTGAGATGAAGATAAAGCCCTAGAGTGGAGACATCGTGAGTTTTCTCGGTTAGGAGAAAACCTTCCGCAGCACTCCCCCATCCCCCCCCCCCCGGAATTCGTGTGTTGTGGGGACCGTGACCGTTGCCGCTAAGCCGGGATTTGGATCGCGGAACGACGGCAGTGGCGGTGACTTTGAGCAGCTAAACGGATGTTGCGGCTTGACGATGAGGAAAATGCGGCCAGCCCAGACTGGATTAGCATTAGCAGGTGGCTGAATTATTAGATCGGAGTGAAGAGATTGGGGTCTGCGCTGGTCGAGTCTCGATGTGAGGTTGTATGGGAAGCATCCAAACCGTTCATTTACCTCGACGGAGATGATTAATATGCATTATTCGGAGCTGGCCACTTAACCTTCGGTGAATAGGCAGGAGGTAGGTAGACGAGATGCTTGAGTATCACGAACTCCAACTTCTATTCCACGAAGGGCATCTTCAATATCTCAGCACACGTCCCCAGCCACAGGTCGTTGCGAGGCTTGCTCAAAAGCGAAAGAGTCTAGATCAAATGCAAGACAATACGAGGTAGAAGGCACCGGCTCAACCAATGATCGCCATTCATCAAGGGTTGCGGATCGAATGGTCCGGTCTGTCTTCCCTTCTTCTACTGCAAGAATGTATTAGTTGCACGAGCTGTCAAATGGCAGACCACGTAGAAGATGGGCATCCAATCATCCGGTAAACAGGTGTCATTGCTTCCAGCCGTGCCAGCTAGGGTAGCTTCCCCATGAGTTCCTCTGTGCACATCTGCATCATGAACGCGTGTGGATGCACACATGCACCCATGTGGAGATCTTCCGTGTGTCATCGTGGCGATCATCGTCTTGCAGCATCTAATCAGTGCTGCGCGGCCTGTGACGTCATGTGCACTTGGCTAAATGCGGCAAGGAGCTTGCTCAGATACGCGCTTGACGTCGGCGGCGGCTGCATTCCAGCTGTCTGCTCGTGCCAGCTTTCCCCCCAAATCATGATTTTCAGCTGTCTCAGCTTCGTAGCTCCAGATGAGTGTCTGAACCTCGAAACGACTTCAAAGCTACGAGACTCCCCTCGCCTCCCATCTCTTTGCATCTTTGCGCTCTTGAACACCAACGGCAGCAACCATGTTCAAGGGTCAACCCAGCGATACTGACGAGATGGATTCGCAGCCACCGCCTCCACCGCCACCGACAACAGCACCACCACCACCTCCACCGGTAGCCTCAGATGCCGGTGCAGACACCCCGGCCAGCCAGTCCAGCTACGGATACTCAAGCCAGTCGACGATGGGCCAGGAACCCGAGATTGTAGAGGCATACGAGGAGGAGAGACCGACAGACAGCCATCACCTGGCAGACATGGCTGCCAAGGAGAAGCCGATTGAGGAGAGGGGACACGCCGAGCTTGATCACGATCACGTCGAGGTGAAGAACTTGGGATGGAACAACCCTCCGAGCAAGGTTGCGCAACCCATGGTTGGTGGCTTGAGCAATGAGGAGCTGTGGATTCTGGTTCGAAGATTTGACAAGGTATAGCGAACCGAATGAAGTCTGAAGAGAGGATGTACCATTCGTGGTGATACTGATGCGTATGCAGCAAATCTTCCACGTCAAGTCGATACCCGAGCCGCCGGTGAGCTTACCGCTCCAAACCTGCTCATATCTCCAGCTAAACATAGACCAGCTTGCAAATCTGGACATGAACATCGCCGATGAGGAGGAATTCTCGCCTGACAAACTCCGAGCCCACGTCGAGCGCTTGTACATGACTGTCGTTGTTGGCTTATTCTCCTTCTGGAAGCACATTGTCCGTCTCCGTTCATGGCGCGAATACAAGCGCACCTCAGTCTTCCTCGCAGTCTACTCCATCGCCTGGATCATCGACTTTGTCGTCCCCGTCCTCGCCAGCTTCCTCATCGTCCTCGTCCTCGTCCCGCAATCGCGAGACTTTTGTTTCCCCCCCGCGCCCGCCTCCCTCATCGACAGCAAGACCGGCGGCGTCAAGAAGCCCGCCTCCGGCGTCCTCGCGTCCGACGACTCAATCACGGGTGCGCCCGAGAAGCACGCCGGGGAGGCCGTGGAACAGGAGGCGTCCAGCTTCGTAAACAGCATTTCCTCGCTGATCATCAGCACGGCGGCGGGGAAACATCCTCAAGGCGATCCCCACGACGACTCTTCTGTCCCCGACCCTACTAACATTACCCAAGATGTCGTCAATGCCAAGGACAAGACGAACGGGAAAGAGCCCACCTCCCATCACGACAAGACCAAGAAGCCGGTTCACGAGTCCGTCTGGAGCAAGGCTGGGCCTGTGATGCATGGCATTGCCGACGTTAGTGCTCCGTACTTGAAAATGACTTCCGTTCTTGTGACTGACAGAACGCGCAGTTTGTCGACACCTGGGAGCGCTTCGCAAACGCTCTCAGTCCGACACCCCCATTCCCGCAGCAGAGACCTCGTCTCATCCTGGCCAGCGTCATCTTGCCGCTATTGCTCGTATCTTTGTTTACAACTTCGTACATGTTGGTCAAGGGCACCGGTTTCGCGGTTGGATTCATCATCTTTGGAGACCCACTCATCCAAAGAGGCCTGGTGTTTATCAACCGGTCAGTCTTTCTCTCAACGTTGATTACTCGCGTGTCTAAAGTATGTCTAGCACCTACCCTCACTGGCAAAAGTATGTTGAATTGCGAAACACCATTCTCAAGGGCATTCCCACCAACGCCCAAGTCACCATCACGCTCCTGCGCATTGGCGAACGGAACAAGGCACCGCTCCCTCCACCGCCAAAGTCCGACATACCGCCACCTGATGAACCTCATGCGACCGCCGGTCAGGATCTCGAGCATCTCGGTAAGTCGGCCATTGTGTTCAACGCGCTGCCAACTCTGGCTCATCAAAACAACTCACCAGGTGTCGATCAAGCAGAGATAGACGAAGCCATCCAACCCGACGAAGCAGCACTGGCGCCAGCCGAGTCAGAAACGGCAGAGCACAAGCAGAAGAAGGGTCATCGGATCATGAACTTTATCAAGAGCACTGCAAAGGGCGGCATCAACACCACCCTCGCCGCGGACAAGGTGAAGGCCAAGGTCGGCGCGAAACACGCAAAGGACAGGCTGGGCGTCGTCAAGAAGACGCCCGATCCTGAGAAGGGCCCTATTCGCTTCCCCGCGCGCTGGAAGGGTAAGAGGGGCCACGCGTACATCACGACCACGGCCACGACCCCTGCGCTTAGCTGGACTACGGAATCGGATGACTTGAGTCCAACATGGACTGTAACCATTGGTGATATTGAAGTGAGTACCTTTCCCATTGAGCACGTGAGAGGTGACAGGGTTGACGTGCGTGCTGCACTAGCAAATTCGCAAAATGGGCGGTCTTGGGTGGAAGTCCAAGATCTTTGTCGGATGGGCAACTGATCGTGAGATTGCGGACGGCCTTATTGTCACGGACAGTATGGGCAAGGAGTATCACCTCACCGCCATCATTTCGAGAGATGAACTCTTTAATCGTCTCGTGGCCTTGGGCTCGCAGATGTGGGAAGCCTGGTGATGACTTATGATACATGACAATGCGAAATGGTTGTGACGTATACCCATTTTACAAGGCGAAGTTGCAATTTTGTAAGAAGAGGCGCGGCACACATGATACGCATAGCAATAGCTGTATAATAAAACGGAAAAATCACAGCAGCTGCTACGTTACTGTTACGAGTCTAACCGAAATTTCAAGTCTGATGAATAAGTACATGTTATTTGCCGCAATTCTTCAAGATTTTTACGAGGCACAATGACCTGTGCGTCAAAATCCTCGAAATTGCGTCATGAAACTACCGGAAGCAAGGCAAAACGCATGTAGTCTAGCCCTCGCATGAAACCCATAGTAATTTTATCCCCTTTTGAGTCTAATTCGTTCAGTAGAGGGGGCACTGAGACGTTAATACGACCCTAGGACTATTTACAGGATTCCAATAGTACGTAACGATTGAGGGCACATGTCCAAAGTTCAATGGTATTCTTTAGGCTTCTGTACATTCAATGCTATCATATAAGAAACAAAATCCCTTTTGAGCATCACTTATCAGTTAGAAACATGTCTTACAAAGACAAAGATATCGAATCTTACTTCATTGATAAATGTCATAAGTCCCGAGTTCTAAGTGGGCGCCCAACAGGTTATCCGAGGGTGAACGAACTCCTCGGCTACGAATAGTATTCTATTGATTCCGAGTTTTAACTCACTTCTCGCGAAGCACGTATCGGACTGCTCAAGTTCCTCTTGTCTGGAGATAAGGATGTCTATTTGACTACGCCGGCCTCACTTTGTGACCCACGCCCTACCCCAGCACGTTGTTGCCAGGGACGTTAAGTCTCGGCAATCCTCTACGAGTACGTTGTTTGAAATCTCATCGCGACCGCAACAACTGTACTGGTTGCCCCCATCGCCTATTCAGCCGAGTCGCTCGAGTTCTCTGCATGTTCGTCGCGGACACTACCAAGTTTACCAAGTTTTCGCCCGCGCCTCTCGAGAAACGCAATCAACAAAATAACCGGAACGGTCAACGCACCCGTCACCAGACTAGCGATATATCCCTTGCGGTAATTCGGCGCGTCCGTCACGGGGTAGAAGATCAACGGCCACCACGTCTAGGTTTTGTCTGTCAGTAATTCAAACGTACGTGCAAAAACGTGCCTTCACCGCCGTCGCAACAAGACATAAGAGCCAAACTCACCACAAATGCGAAATCAAACGAATTCATGAATCCCGTAGTAATCGCCCTCAGCTGCAAATCATGGGCCGTCAAGTCCGCCATCCACGAATACCACAGCGCCTGCGGCGCATACGTGGTGCCCATCAGGTAAAACGCGAAAAAGTAGCCTGCATCAGGCGGGTTCGCAATCAAGATGGCGCTGCTGATGATGAAGGTGAAGCCGATGCACAGCGACGCCTGCCAGCGCGACCTGAGCCTATCCGAGACGGCGCAGTAGATAAAGGTCGCGACGATGCCCGTGGCGTAGACCGCGGTCGGGTAGTTGTTTTGCTGGATGACGGTGTAGCCGCGGGAGGCCATCCAGAGGGGCATCACGTTGTTGCCGATTGCTTGGACGCTGAGGGAGTATACTATGCGCGCATGTCAGTCCAGTCCTTTTGTCCAGAAGTTCAAACCATTCATTCATTGGTAAGGGGAAAGACGTACGCATGAAGACGGTGGGAAGGAGCCAGAATTGCCAGCTGAGGAGGACGCGCTGGAATACCGTCTTGTCCCACGCCTTTGTCTTTGATCGGCCGAGACGGGTGATGGCGAGTTCCCTCTCTTCCGGGGTCAGGAACTTGGCTGCGCGGTGCTCTGGCAGGTCGGGGATCGCGAACCACCCTTTTTTTCACAATGTTAATTTTCAACACAGAGTCTTCACCGCTGCACCATGGAACCAGATCCGCGAGAGAAAAACTCACCAAAGATGGCAAAGGGAATGGTGATGCACGAAACCACGATAAAAATGAGTCGCCAGGGTTCGATGGGACCGTCCGACAGAGACGCCACGAGGCCCGCCTGGATCCAGCCTCCGGCCATGTTGCCGAGGTTGCCAAAGGCGCAAAAGACTGCCGCGCGGGTGGCGAGCTCGGATTGCTTGTACCACGATCCATAGATGAAGTGCGCGCCGACACTGCCAGGGCGTCGTTAGTTACAGGTAACCAAACATAAAAAACTGACTAGGCTCTGAAGTTTTGGAACGTACTATGCAATGGCTGAAAAGGCGCCCTCGAATCCATTGAGGATGAAGAGTTGGTAGACGTGTGATGCTCGGAAAGTGACGAGGGTGAGGACGCTCCAGACTGTGTTTGCTGCCACGAAGATGTAGCGGGGTTTGACGACGGTCAAGAGCGAGGTTGAGGGGATTTGAAATACGGCGTAGGTGACTAGATAAATCGTGTGCATGTAGTTGTAGTCCTACAGCCAACAAAGTTAGAACCTGTCACAGCTGCGTACATGTATGTACCCTCATGATTCATCGGATCCTCCTCCTCCTCCTCTTGTTGCGCGCGGGCTCATCTCACCTTGCCCTGAAAGTTGAGGTCCTCCTTCATGCCGCTGATGTAGGCCGTACTGTAGCTGGCGCGGTTGATGCCAAACAAGAACCACACGACGGAAAAGTAGATGAGCACGGTGAAATCCAGCTTGATCAGCAGCGAGCGCTCGACCGACGGCGGGCCCCAGAGGGCATCTTTGATCTTTGAGGCCATCGCAGAGACTGAATACGTCGAGGCATGGAGTGTAGTAGAGCTGGGAAGCAGCGGCGCCGCCTCCTCTGAGGTTGTGTCCCGCATTTTATCTTTTTGCTGCATGTGCCCGCTGCCGCTGCGTACCACTCAAGAAAAAAAAGGGTTCCACTGGCTGCGATGTCGTCTTGGAGGGTTGCACATTTCGCCATCCAACCTCCCCCCATGCGATAGATAAAGACAAGAGGTTGTTACGCTTAACCGAGGTTCGGCCGACATCTCTAAACGCAACCATGAAGGGTCTATCCTGTCATCAGAGCTACCCCGTTCCGTGCTAAGGCTTACAAAGGTGTCCTGGGTCAGATTTTGAACACCCCCCGGCCTAACCCCACTAACCGCCGATTGCGCGATCTTGTCCGTTGTGATAGACATCTGAATGATGGTTAATGGAGATAAGACTACGAGCCCCTGCAAACTGCAACCCCCAACTCCTCGACTGCATCATGTACCTAGGTAGTAGTCTGATTCATGTAACAAAACCTCTCTGGTATCTGGCTGGTATCAATTGTGGCTAGGCACCCGAGGAGGCCCGTGTACCAGTCGGGCTGTGGCTGTGGCCCAGCCCACTTCCAGCCTCTAGGCATCAATCATCTGGGAGCCTCACTCCCTTCCTCCCATATCACCAGAAGGTCACACAATTCACAGTCTATCAACTACTATCACCGTATTGATCGTCTCATATAGACAAATAATAACCTGCTGTCATGGCTCTTGAGCTCTTCATCCCACCCTGCATCAGAAGTCCTGCTAGCCGTCTTCATCTACCGCATATTGAGCGGCCCCTCAGAGTCCAGATCGAAGGTCCGCGAGAATATATTCAAAAGCTGTTCCCGTCCGTTGAATGGGAAACTACTTTGCGAGACCGGAAGTTCCCTCAGGCAGCTGGTTCAGCGCTCGCAGCACTGACTTTCCGGCACATTTACGGGATGAGGGTCCGCTCTGATGTCCCTGGCGATATGGTCGTGCGAGACGAATACATGAGATGGATTGAACGGGATAAAATAAACGTGGAGTAAGGTCCCATCTGCTGCTGGCTATTCATTACAGCTAGCTGATGTGTTTCTGCCTAGCGACATTGACTATTATGGCGTGACCTTCGATCATCTAGTTCCTGTTGACGATGTCGATCCAGAAGTCCTACAAATCAACATCATCGCGACAGATGATGATGATGGCAAGTCTGCGAATTAAGACTTGCAATTCTCGGTCAAAGCATCGGATTACATTGGAAAGAAGGTGTTGGCCGTTCCCAGATGTTGCCAGAAACGAAGGGGCACGCAAGATCGTGGAAGGGTGAATGCCTCGGTTTTGCAAAGGGATGGGCGGCCTAACACGTTGCTGAGGCAACCCATGTAGGGCTATGGTCGACCTTCATTGCCTTGACCTTGACCAATTGCACCAAGACCAAGACGCTTAGTTTTCTATAGGGAGCGAGCCTTCTCTGATTAGCTATCATAGCATGTTAAACGTTCAGGGTATCTCATATACTATAGGCTCATGTCAATTCAATATCATCTCAGTGCTCGCAGGAACTCCAAGTCACTTGTCTCAGCTCGTTATCAACAGTCTTTGATAGAACCGTTTTTTCAGCCATGAGCTCTTCCCTCAGCTTCTTCGCTTCATCATCCAGTGAAAGTATCATGATCTCAACGACCTCGATCGTCGCCTGATCCTGAACCTGGCTCGTGAACCGATGCTTCTTTTGAGGAGGCACATTCGTCGTCGACATAACGGATGTAACAGGAGCAACCGAGAACATAGCCGCAATCTTATTGTACCCAAGCTTTGTCAAATCCTCCGACCTGAAAGACTGTACCCTACGCTGGCTCGGATCAGAAAAGAAGAGCGCTCGGCCAGGCCGCGTCAGCACGTCGCCCACATGCTATAGCGTATCAACGCCGCTCCGGATCGCAAAGAACTTTTCGATGGATCCGTAGCCGTACTGCTGGTAGTTAAGCCGCTGGCCCAGTTTCTCCCTGTTTCCGGGGGCTCGGAAGGCGAGCTGAGACTCGGTGATGTTGACGCTTTCGTAGTAGAAGAGAGAGTTAGCGCAGATATTCTCATTGAGCTGGCCTTGATGTGTCATGAGCCGCCGTCAAAGGATGGCCTCTCGGGCGTGAGATGGAGATTAGCGAATTGAACAATGACTTGGATGCAGACCTCGGGGGCCGCCTCTTTCATCTTCAGACCCTTGCTTTGATGGTTGTCTCTGAGCCGTTTGCGTCTCTTCCCCCCTGTTTCACCACTCGAGGGTTGATCCAATGTGTCGATCTCCAGGTATTGGCCTTGTTGCCTCTCCACGAGAACATACCTCTATTTCCGTCTTACTGGGGCCAAACTTCGGAGACACCATCTGGGACCGGAATGTCCTTCCCAACCTTTCGAGCCGTAAGTCGCTGCACTGGAAACCCTCCTACCCAGCGGTAGATGAGGTCTCAAGCTGGAAAAGGCTTCTTTATGAGCTCTTCAAACACAGGGCAAGTGTCTTTGTGGGTGCAGGTTATTGATTTGACTCTCAATGGTGGGCTGGCCGTCGTCGTCGATTGCAACACCACACAGAAGCCACTGGAACTTGGTCGACACCAGCTCAGCAGGCGCGCCTTGCCAGTTGAAATTCCTGCTTTTCAAAACATCAAACGCGTCTGGTTTCAGTAGGGGGAGTCCATGACCGTGATATGTGCGTGTGTGTGATCGAGAATGTGAAGTTGCCGTTAAATAAATGCCAGCCATTAAGGCTGAACGAGTCTGTCCTCAGAGAGGTATCGCCAAAGCAACACCGACAAGCGCCGCAAAAGCCCAAACCGTCGCCAAAACACCAACATTACCCCCAGAAGGCGTCACCCTCGGCCCCGGTCTCCGCGGCCGCGTTGTGGATCAACGTGATAGCCGGTCAAGAAGCCACGGGCAACATGAATTCGCCCATTGCGCCGCTCAAAGTCTGCCTCCTGGTCTTGAAGTCGTAGCTGGTCGCGATGTACATATATACAGTCCCGGAGACGACGGTGTTGCTGTAGGTGAAGGTCACGCCCGCCCAGCGCAGGATGTCATCACCATAGACCCTTTGACACACCGTCTTGGGACCGTACACGGACTCTGGAACTTGCGAGAAGCAATCGCCGTCGAAACCACGGTGTAGCCGCTGATTGAGTCAATATTGTCAACCCTCGTTCCAGCAGGACTTTGGAGGAAATGGTCATCAGAGAGAAAACCAACTCCGCACAGCAAATCACTACAGTCTCATTATTGTCGAGAGCCTCCACGAGGACGTTCAAAATGGGGTTATACCCCAACATGGCGAGATCCGCGTTGCCTTTTTGGTTTTCCCCGCGTGACAATGCTGACGGCAATAATGAGACCGCAGCAGGCAACGAGATAGTCGGCGTCGATCAATTTGATATGGTGCCAGCGATCCCTTCGTGTACGTGCTTTTATAAGGCGTGGATGGGGCCAGCATAACCTTGGCCTCCCTAATCGTCTGCTTTTAAGCTCACCTAGGTTTCTATATACTTTCTCGAGGCAGTGTATCAACCAACAATCATTCAAGTCAGCAATTCAAACCGACATAAGAGGATTCACCAGCAAAGCCCTTCAACGCCTGGTAATGTACTCAAAGAAAATGTCATTGCCTATGACTGCATCTGTGGGGATATATCCCCGGTATCTACTCTAACCAAAAACTCCGTCGAGCCCCAAACTGTTCGGGGACGTCGATGACATGATAATGCTTTGTTTGGACCCTTCAACCCAATCCCCTGCCAACGCCAATGCCAATGCCGCGAAATACACAAACAACATCCCCCTATTCTTCATCATGAGTATCCCATGCGGAGGTCCCCCTTCACGGGAAAATCATCAAGAGGCAAGAAAACAACACATAGTAAACGTTTTACGTCGGGCTAGCGGCCTCAACGACCCGCGCCGCGAGATTCGGACGCAAAACGCGATGAAAGTGGCCCAACTCGCTCCTCGGCTCATCTCTCTTGACCTTGGCCGTCGCTGTCGCCGTTGCCGTCGCCGTCGCGGTCTCGCCCTCCTTCGCCTCCCCCTCACTCTCATCAACCGCATCCACAAAAGCAAGCCTGCGCCTCGCCTCGCCGGCAACGATCCTCGCCGTGTGCGCAATCGCCCGCTCGCTCAGCGTAAACGGCGCGTGGAAGAGATACTCGTCGGGCGTGTCGCACGCGGCGTACTCGCCGCGCGCGCCCTCAGCCGTCTCCGACGTCTTTGCCCAGATACACGGCGTCCACGTCTCGGCGAAGAAGATGTTGTCGCCGTCCTCTGTCCGGTTGCCGCGGCCCGTCCTGTCCGTGAGACGATACTGTCGCATCTGCCGCTCCACAATCGCCTCCCGCACGAAGCTGACCGTGTCGACCTGCGCCGCCGCGCGGCGGGGGAACGGCACGCGCAGGGCCTGGGCGTCGGAGGGGGCGGTCTTGAGACCTTGCTTCGCGCGCGCGCGACGGTAGCGGGCCGCGGCGTGCTTGCTGGCGGGGAGGGAGCCGAACTGGACCCTTTGCTGCTGCTGCTGCTGCTGCTGCTGCTCCTCCTCCGTGCTGTTGAGCTGCGGGTCCGCGGTGTTCATCCACTCGCCCATGCGGGCCTTGATCTCCGAGTTCCAGCGCGCGGTGAGGTGCGCCGCGTTGGTCATCTGCTCGGCCTTGGTGTGCGGGCTCGGCGGCGTGGGACGCTGGACGTGCCAGCCGGGGGTGAGGGAGATGTCAAACAGCTCGGGGATGACGACGCGGAAGTTTTCGACCTCGCGCACGTCAATGTCGCCGCCGCTTTGGTTCGTCTCGTTGAGCTTGTCGATGAGGGAGGCGTTTTGGTACACCCAAAAGTCGGAAAAGGCGATGGAATCGTGGTCGAGGGCGGCTTGGTAGACGCGCTCGACCTGCGCAAAGAGGGCGCGGGCGGCAAGGTCGATGATGCCCTCGCCCAGCCCGCGCGGGAGACACGCGAAAGTCCAGACGTCCCAGGTGCCAAAGGAGAAGACCCAGATGGTCTCCTTGGAGATGTTGGCCGGGGCGGGCTGGGGTTGGGCGAGGAACGCGTCGACCTGGGCGGTGAGGTCGGCGATGTAGCCGGAGATGGGGTACTGCTCGAGGAGGAAGTCGTAGTTGTAGCCCGGCGGTTTGTACTCGTCGAGTTCGCGCTCCACCTTTTCAATGGTGTCGCGGTAGTGTTGAAGAGATGTGAAGGCCTGCGTGGGGAGATTGGTTGAAGGGGTGAAGGATTGGTGAGAGGAGCAGCGGAGCTGAGATCCTGTTAGCTATTTGAACCGAGATCTGAACCTAGAATCAAATTTGAACTCTACCTCTTCGCAAAGGACCTCCGTCCAGCCCTTGCCCTTGGCTCCTCTGGCACTCGATGGTGTCGCAATATCGGGCGATCCAAACGCAACCACCCTCACACCCCCAGGTCCCTCGAAACCAACGTCCTCGGCGCTCTTGCCAAATGGCGACCAGCTCCATCTCGATCCCGATTCAAATAGCCTGTCCGTCGACGTCGGCGATGTGAAGAATTTGCCCAATAGGAGCAGACCAAAGACGGCGAGGATGAGCTGGATGATGAGCCGCGGGCCGCCGCGAAGGACTCGTGTGGAGACGAAGGCGAGGAGCATCTTGAGGCTCATGTCGCATTGCTGAAAAGGGTTGCCGGAGGCGCTTCCGCTGCTGCTGCTGTACGCCGTCGGTGACGAGGGTCGCCTCTCGTGGCGGGGGAGTTCCTTGGACATTATGTGCGTTGTATGTCGCGGGGAGTGAGTTAGGTCGTCAATGCTGACGATGATCCTCGGGATGAGTTGAGGCGCCACGGTTGGTGAGATGAGTCGACGAGGCGACCAAGGCGTAGCGCTGCCTCGTCCAAGTTTGTTAATGTTTCTTCTGTGATCCTTTCTCAATCTTCCCTTTTGAGTCTCAACCTGACGACGAGTGAAAATATTTCGGTTCTCGTTCCCGTTCAAGTTCCGGATAATATTCTCGTGATCCCTCCGAGTTAGGTGAGCGTCCTATTACACGATGCTTCCCAAAGGGGTAGTCGCTCGTGTGTGGGTGCGGGTGTGTCGATGGATCAGCCTTGATGTTGGTGGCACCGTGCCAAGCCGGCAGTCGAGACGCGAAGAAATCAATGGTCGACCGCCAAGACGTTGGTACACTAGACGGCCGGGATGGTTATGATGGGGACGGGTGGCGTGCCGGGGATTCGGCCGTTAATCTACTCCAAATGCTTCTTTCAAAAAGTATATTGGTAACGGGAGGAGATTCCAGGTAAACAGGATAAAAGCAAGTGAGAGCAAGAAAAAGAGAGAGAGAGAGATAGAGAGAGGGGAAGAGAGAAAACAAGGTAACTGGGAGGGATGATCAGGTACAAAAAGTATCAAAGAGATCAAAGAGATCCAGCACGAGGAGAAGGGCGAAACAAAAGACACTCTAAAGCGGATGGGAAGACGACCCTTCAAAAAGCAGCCTCTCAGACCCTCTTGCAGCAGAAAGGGGCGCTTCCTCCGGGTTTCCAGGGCACACTCGGGGTGTGGCCCAGCCTTGAAGCATCTGGGCGCTCTCAATGCCACTACCGACTATCACTCTATGTGGCTACCGTACATACCTACTCCACGTCACCTGGTACTCCTTCTTACATGGAAGACATTTACTGCATGTGTCATACCCAACATTTGTAGGGGGAGGGCAGGAGGGCTTCTTGGTCTGATCCTCGTCTCATTCATGATCCCCGATTCATCCCAGCTTCCACCTCAACTCACATTCAGACGGCGGGGAGTGGGCGGGCAGTCTGGGTACTCTGGGCACTTCAGTGAGGTAGGTCTGTACCTCCTCACCTTTGTCTCTGCCTCGTCCTCGCGTGTCTTGGGAACGCGGCGGCGGAGAGCACTGGGAACGAACGAAACGAGGGCAGCAGCCCAGCTGAGGAGGGACGTATAAACTACACGTTAGTTGGCGCTTGTCACTGCGGTTGCTGCACCGCACTGGTTGCTGGGGATCGTGGCATCCTTGCTTTGATGTGCAGTCGTCGTAAGCTCGGGTGGAGACGGCCATCTGAATGGGGCATTGGGGGCTCGATGGGCTTGCAAAGTGCGCGAGTGTGGCTCAGGCTTTTTATTGGTTTGGTTTTCTGGAACCATTGTCTAGTTTTCTCAGCCCAGGGTCCCTCCCCCCCCTTGGACAGTGGGGATCATGGCAATAAGTCTATTCCCATCTTTACTTTATGGCAACTTTGTGAGTTCACGAACGAGAGAGTATGACCTGTCCGACCCGTGTTGTCACGGTGGCTCAGGGGCTTGCAGACGTACGTCTGCATCCGTCCAGGAGGCTGGAATGGTGTTGGTTTGTCGTGCGTCGTGTTTGATCCCTCCCCCGGCTGCGTTGATGTCGCAGTTCTGCAGATTACGCAGCCCATTACATTTCTGGGCGTTCCGCCGGCCATGCTAGACGCCCCCGTCCGAGTCTTTCTGTCTTGCAACCCCAGAGTCCAAACCCATCGAAGAAGTCTCGGCCGTTGATGCTTTCTCCATGTCTGTTTCGGACGGCCTCATTACGGCCCAGAAGGACGAGACTGGGTATGCTTCTGGTATCCCTCCCGCCCTCCTTACCTTTCGAGGAAGTCTAGTACCTTTTTGTGATTGCTGCATGCGTAGGCAGAGAGGGAGACATGCAAAGCTGGTTGATGCAGGTGGGATATGGAATGTGGAATGTTGCACCAGTGCCATGAATTTCCCTAGTAAGTCGGACGGGGTCACGAGAAACTTTCCCTCTCCACATCCCCAGAACCCTGTCTATCTATCTGTCTTCGCCTGGGCCCGATCCTTGTCAATCACCAGGTCAGAGGAGAGTAGATTCGGCGGCAGCGGCGTGCCCAACTCATCGGGTAACACATCACGCGAGTGTCTCCATCGTCGAGACTTGGCGCCGTGGGAAAGCGGTTGCAGGGTGGGAGAATGGTAATCTGTATCCCAGGGCTTGGGGAGGGGATTCGAGGCTCTTTTCGTTCTCGCATACAGAGCGTAGTTTTCCAGCAAGCCGTTCGAGCGCGCTGCGTTCCTCCCTCTCCCCCCAGAAAATTCTTGAAGGGCTTGGCTGCTGTAACATGAACGGCTTGCATTCAGACTTCAGTAGAAGATCAGCCACCAAAGCCATTCCCGAGCTAACCGGATAGTCGCTGCCGAGACCGCCCCCCCCTTCTGTCAGTATCTCTCCAATCTTAGTCTTTGCGGAGCCGAGGACGGCATCTTCGGCCATTGCGATGCTACCATGCCACTTCAAGCTTACCGTTTGTGTGCTGCGTGGCTTGGAGCTATGTGCCGGCGGCCGGGCCATGGGGCGAACCCGAGGCCCATGTTGAAAGCAAACAGACAACACAGAAGCCAGCCCATTGGAACAAATGCACCAGTCCATGCTGCCAAAATTCCCGATGAGGGAAAGGCGAGAGGACAAGGGACAAGGGGTTTTTTTGGGATTCGTACACTAGTCGAGGACCCTTACCCCCTTGTCCCCTCAAGAATCTTAGCACACGTCATTCTAGATATCTCCCAGAAATTCCCAATTCTCGTCCCGCCCCTCGGAGACGCGAGCGGAACAACACAAGAGGAGGGCCGCGATGGTGAGTTCGCGTAGCACAGGTTCACAGTTCCTCGAATCCGCCTCCTTGTTTCACAAAAAAGACCTCGAGACACAAGGATAAATAATCTAGAGGCATCGACAAAATAGGGCAACCAAGGCCGAGAACAAAACGGCCCTCCACGTAATCCCCGGGGGCCCCTCCGTTCTCGCTTGGCCTGCCCTTGAGGTGAACTAATTCTGACGCGCCGCGTGCTCTCCCCAATGTTCTTCCCCCCTGGTCCTCCGCCGCCCGGTCAGTTATGCGCCGTGCCGTGGTCCGTCCACTTACCGCAGCTCTATATTTGATTTTTTTTTTTTAAAGAAAAAAGACGTTATCACAGGGTGATGATTGATTACGTTCCGGGAGTTCCACCTGCCTGACAGACAGGCCGAAGGATAGCAGGGAAAACAAAGAGTCTCAGCTCGAATGCATTCGTAACCTAAGTATCGATAGCAAATATCGATCGCAAGGAACATCTCAGCTCAGCTCATCCCCCAGCTCCATGTCGCCCTCAACTTAAGAAAGAAGGATATTCGAATGCTTCATTCCCTATAAACTTGCTGTCCAACTCCATTCTCGCTCTATCCTCGACTTCTTGCCGCATGTACCATCGTCAACCAACCACATGACCAAATTTAGACGCCGCCCTCGAGATACATGCCCGTCACAGCGAGCCCAATCGCCGCAGTGAAGGGGTATTTCTGCGGGAACCCCGGTCCGCCGTGCTCCGGGTCCAGCCCGTCGGTGTCGGGGTACAGCATCGCAGCGCACCCGGCCACCCAGTAGATGGACCCCAGAAAGCCTGCGATGCGGAACGACTCCTTTGCCATCTCGGCCGACGTGTTGGTGCGCCACGTGAAGAAGAGCGTCGCCATGCCTAGGATCAGGGAGAGCGTCATTGTCTGCCCATTGTGGAATCTAGCGTGTGGGTTGGTTTTGGTCAGCTTCATGGATGACGGGATGCAAGCACTTGTGGGGGCTGACATCGCCGACTTGGCTCTGTCGTGCGACGCGAACAGCGCGGTGTAGAGACACGGCGCGATGGAGGGGGGGCACACTTACTTGGCGTGCGGCGGCCACCGTGGGTTGTAGATGTGCGTCTCGTTCCAGTCGGCCAAGTATGCGCCAAAGAGCAGGAAGATGCCGTCGAGCGTGAGGAGGACGCGGCCAAACATGTCTGCGGGCCGATATCTGTGTCTCGGTCACTTAACTTTGTCTCTATTCCCTTTCGCTCACTTGTGTTGGTGGAATGATTGAATGGAGAACTGTCATTAATCTCTGCAAGAATGGAAATTCAATCCAACACGCTCATTAAGTAAGTAGAGCAGTGCGCACTCAGGGAAAGCAAAGCTCCCTTCCACTCCTCAAAGCTGGCCGCTAACAGCTTCATCCGTTCATCAGACGTCTGAATTGTTAGTGTCGCGTCATGTCTCGTCGCCGTGTCACGTCGATGTCGCGGGAGCGCCGCCGCCTCGTCGGGCTCCGACTTCTCGCACGCGAGAACGCGAACGTCCCGCCTTGACTAAGAAACTCAATGCGACTCCTCAACTTCCTATTCACCATCGTCATCATCTGTCCATGTGGTCTTGGCTTCTGGTTTGAATCAATCCTAACTACCCATGTGTTTTGTCCGTTCCCCCGGCCGTCTCCCCTACTCACTGCCGGACTTGGGATCCAGAGAGTTGGGGATCTCCGATGGATTCCGGGTGTGCCGTCCCTCGCCGCACCCCAGACGCGGCTCGCAAGGCAACGCTCAGGTCCGGTGTGAAGAAACAACGGTAAAGGTGTCTTTTGAATACGCAATTCGTGGCAAGGGATTAGAACAATGAACGTCAGTGCATTTCGTACCCGCATTGTGAAGTCTGAGAGGATGACTAGGGCCACACTTACGCAATGAGCCTGTTCTCCCCAAACTGAGAGCCTCACTACATATGTTTTCCCCTTCATCATACCAAACTCATCTGCCTCTGTCATGACTCAAAGTAGGCACCAAAACCCTACCTTCAAGTAATTAGTACAATACCTCGCGCTTTATGGGGACCCGGCCTCCCGCCTGACTTTCTCCTGCCGGCGGGGTCCCCACCAGCTGTGCAGCTTCCGTGCTGACACGGCTCCGGAATGGGCCCCGGTGACATTTACCCGGCACACATAGATGCGGCTTCAAATGACCATTCTTAAACGGCAATCAGATAATTCGCCACAAGTCGGTCTCAGTACAATATCTCAAATGAAGGGGGCTAAACAATGATCCAACCTCAAATCATACCGTTGGGCAAACGGGATGGTCGAACTTGTGGGACTAAACGTTTGCTGTTATTTGTGATTCTCACCGTGCAAAGCTGCCCACGCCTCTCAGGGATTTCAAGCTTTTCTCTATTCAATTCGCTCTCCGTCACCCCAATTTGATGCTGTTGGAAGGACGCTGGCTTAGGACAACGGTGAAATCTACCTTATGTATAAACATAAGTAGCATGCGTAAAACGATAGCTATGCCATAGACAGGTTGGCAGAGCATCTCACATGATCCGACTTGGACCAGAGAAACGCCACTGAGGCATTAGCACAGATGTACACATCAACGCAAAGGGTAGGCGCTCGAGCGGCCGCAGCCAAAGGTCATGACGCCATTCCGACCTCATATATCACAAGCCAGGAGGCTTATCCCTACAACCCCGCTCCAAGCTCTCCCCTCACGTGCCCCTATACGCTCTTCTATGCGAGCTTGTTCACCTACCCCTAGACAGCTCCAAACTCACGAGATACATCCGTCGCCGATTTCCTACCATCAGAAATCCAAATCTTACGCTGTAACACCCTCACTCCTACAACCATGGCTCCAACACGAAAGGTCCTCGTTCTAGGCGCAACAGGCAATCAAGGCGCCGCTGTCGTCGACGCCCTCCTCGACCTCCCACCCAGCTCACCACCCCTCGAAATCCTCGCCCTGACACGAAGTCCCGACTCCGAAAAGATCCAATCCCTCATCGAGACAGCAAAGACCAAGGGTGGCGTCGCCGTCACCCCCGTCCAGGGAGACCTCAACGGCTCGCCCGCGCCAGTCTTCGAGGCCCATCCCCGTGTCGACACGGTCTTCATTGTAACCACCATTGGCAACGAGGACGTCATCGGCAAGGCCTGGGTCGACGCCGCCATTGACGCCGGCGCAGCCTCGCAAATCGTCCTGACCTCCGTCGACCGCGGCGGCGAGGACAAGTCGTGGGCGAACCCGACCGACGTGCCGCACTTTTTGCAGAAGCACGCCGTGGAAGTCCACCTCCGCGACCGCGCCGACGCGCTGGACAAGAGCGGCCGGAAACTGCGCTGGACCATCCTGCGCCCGACGGCGTTTTTCGACAACACCAACCCGGGCATGTTTGGCAAGGTGTTTGCCGCCATGTGGTCCACGCTACCCGCCGACCGGAGCCTGCAGCTCGTTTCGGGGCGGGATATCGGTCTCTTTGCGGCCAAGGCCGTCGCGGAGCCCGAAAAGTGGAATCGGAGAGCCGTGTCGCTCGCGGGCGACAGTCTTACCTACGCCCAGGCGAGGGAGACGTTTAAGAGAGTCGTCGGCAGCGAGATGCCGCAGACGTACACAATCTTCGGGAGGGGCATGCTCTGGGCTATTGCGGATGTGGGCAAGATGTTTGAATTCTTTCGGACAGAGGGATATGGGGCGGATATTCAGGTTTTGAGGAAGGAGGAGCCGCGGTTGCAGACCTTTGAAGCTTGGCTGAAGGAGAGCAGTAGATGGAAGAAGGAAATCAGCGGAGTCTAACGACATTTAAGGGAAATGGTTAACGGACCAGAATTGGGTCCTGGTTCATTGTCGCGATCACGAGACATGTAGTTTGAAGTTTGTGTAGTCCGCCTTTCGCACTACATTTATTAGTTTACTTGATCAACATCCGATTATGGACTTCGAAGCTGTAATTCCGTCTTCCACAGCAAGCGAAGACAATCTTGGTGATTCCTCTCCAGACGTATAGCCAGTCAAAGGCGGCGATCCTGTTGCCCATCGTAAATCCAGTACCACGCTAGATCCAGACACCAGACCTTGAAAACATATCCGCAGCTGGCAGTCAGCGCACCTACCCATTCAAATCAATTAAACAAATAAGTCAAACAAACAATCAAATATAAGGATTTCAATAAGTTAAATAATTAAATATCGTAAGGCCTTATATTTAATTTATTTAATTAAATAAAAATCGCTTAGAAAAAAGAAAATCCGAGGCCGGGTTAATTAAAAATATATATTATTTAAATAAACCGTTAAGTTTATTATAAATAATATAAACTTTTATAATAAGATTCGAACTTACGACTCTTTATTTATAGCTATAAGTAAGGTATTATACTATTTAATTATATAGAATATTATTAATAATTATTATTAAAAAAAAAGCTTAAATAATATATAATATTAAATTTAATATTTTTTAATATTTAGGATTTAAAAAAACCTCTTTAGTTAATTAATACCCCCTTTTTTTAATATCGATAAAATTAATAAAATTATATATTATTATTTTTAACCTTTTATAATTATTATAATTATTATTAAAATTAATTAAATTATATATTAATTGATTCGTTATATTATAATTAATTAATTAATAATAAGTCGTACGATTTTTAATACGCCGTAATTACTTCGGATTACTTTATAACTATAGGCCTTAATAAATACTAATTTTATATTATTAACCGACTTTAATATTTATAATAACCTCTTTACTATTACGGCTAGCTAATCGTAATAAGGTTTATATTAACAAAAATCGGGGCTACGATACTTATAAATAGTAATCGTTATAAAAATAGTTTTTAATAAAATTATTATTTATAAGTCGTAAGGTAGGTAAAGCTTTAGTAATTAATCGTAATTTTATTAAATAAGTTTTTAATAAAGATAATTAAAAATAATTATAAGATTTAATACGAAGTTAATTATTAAAGAAGTTATAGAAATTATAAATATAAACTTAGTTTAAATTTATATTATAAATAAGTCCTATATATTATTAAATAGTTCTTTTATATTTAGGATTAATATTATAAAATCGGTTTTTTAAAGGTGGACCGATTTTTGTCTTATTAGTTTATATTTAAGGACCGTTTATTATCCGTCGGTCTTTTTTATTAGTATATAACTTCTTTATAATTCTTTTGATCCGTTAAGGTAATATATATATTTTTATTATTTAATTATATATATAGCGAGGTAGCCGTTATAAAGTAGCGGGGTAGGTCTTTAGTTTATTATATATATTAAATCGTAATATTAGGTCTCTTTTTTAAAGGTCTAGTCTTATAGATTTATAAATAAATATCTATAACTTAGGTTAGGGCTTATTAAGTTATTAATTCGTTATTTTTTATAATATTAATATTATATTAAATCGCGTAAAAAAATTAAGTGTTAAAATAAAATTTAAAAAAATAAAAATAAAAGATTATAAGCGTTTAGTATTTTTAGAGTTTATTAAAACTCGTCCGGTTAATATTAATATACTTTATATTTATTATTTTTATATTAAGGTTATATATTAGTTTAATAAAGGGTTTTTTTATTATTAAATTTACGTAAAAATAAAAAAGCTTTACGACGGGATATTAATAATATCGATTCGTAAGCTAATTTTTTATTTTTTATTATATTTATAATCGTTAATAATTATAATTTAAAAACTTAATATTTAGTAAAAAGAATAAAAAAAAAAAAAAAATAGGTAAGGAATTTTTAAAACTTTACGAGGAGTTAGCCCGTTTTTAATTATTAATAGCGATTATTATTAGTCGTTTATTTTATATTTAAAAAACTTAAAAGTTAATATAGGATCGTTAGGTTAAGACTTTTTTTTAAAGGATATAAAAAGTAAATAAATCCAATACTTTAAAGTTTATATTAAATATATATAAACGTAGAATAATTAAAGAATTATAATTTATATAGGTTTTTAATAATATAAATTAGTCTTTTTTTAGGTTTAGTAACGAGTTCGCGTCTTTAAGACTATTAATTCCGTTTTTTAATAATTTTTAAAAAGTTATTAGGAGTTTTAAAAGTTTATAACGGGTTTTTATATATTATTTTTATATCCATAGTTTTTTTATTTAATAAGATATTTTTATTATTTTTTTTAAATTCGGTAGTCGATAATTCGTTTAATTTTATATTCCGGTTCGTTAAGTTTAATAATAATACGATTTTTAATATATAAGCCCTTAAGTATTAATATAAAAAGTAAGATATAAAAAACTAAATAGTATTATATCGTATTTAAGAGTTTTAATTTAAAATTAATTAGTAAGACTTTTTTAATAATTTCGAAAGGTTTAAGTTTTTTATAATTTAATTTATTATTTAATCGTTTTGTTTTGATATTACGGCGAAAGAGGTATATATTATTTCTTTTTTTTAAAATTAATTTATTAATTTTTAATTTATTAGCGTATTTTTTTATATATTATTATATAAACTTAAGGTTTAAAAAGGCTTTTTTTTAGATTTTTTTAAATTTATTTACGTTTACTATAGCTTTTATAGCTTATAGTCTTTTACGTGCTTTTTTATATATAATTAATTAAAATCCGTAGTTAAAATAAAAAAGGGATTTTTTTATATTTTTACTAATTACGTTATTATATATAAACTAAGCTATTAATAATAATAATATTTAATTATTTTAGTTATAATTTATATAATAGTGGAGGTATATTTTAAAAATCTAATTAATTTTTTTTATTTATTTATCGGTTTATAAATAAAAAAAAGTCGATAATTTATAATTTATACCGAGCTACGAAATTAAAATTTTTTAAAACTTAACGGTAAATAGCTTATTTTTATTAAAGATTATTTCTTTAAGTAAACCGTAGTTAATAATAACTATTTTAAAAAAAGTATATATTAATTTTTTAATATTATTTATTTTTTTATATAGTATAAAATAAGCGAACTTAGTAAGTCGGTTAACAATAATTAAGATACTATCGTACTATATATTCATAAGTAGTTTTTTAGATTTTAGTAATTTAATAATAAAGTCTTAAGAGATTAAATACTATACTTTTAGTAATATTAATAGTAATTATAGCTCTTTATAAAGTTTATAAAGGCTATTTTTATTTTTTTTATAAATATTATAGTTTTTAATAACTTTAGCGACTTCTATTTTTATAATAAATTTATTATAATATTAACAAATCCGTTTTTATATTTTTATAATATTTTAATAATCGTATATTTAAATATTATAAATTTTTATAATAAATTTAAGAATTATTTTTTTAAATAAGTTAATATTAACTTTTCTAGCTATTATAAGGAGTTTTATAATAAATATAAAATTATTATTATCGTCGTATTTAAAGATTACTTATATTTCCTTAAGGACCGTAACTTTATAATTAGGTCGTTTATTAAAAGCGTTTATTTTACTATTTTTTAAACCTTTTTAATAAATAATTTAAAAATTAAACTTAAATAAGAATTTTTTTTATTTAATTTATCGTTTATTTAAATTCTTATTTATTATAAAGTTCGTAAGGTTTTTATAATTTATATAAATAATAACTTCGTATTTAGTTCTTAAGAGTTATAGTTTTTATTTTTTAAAAGCTTTAATTATAATTATTAATTCTTTATTATAAATTTATTAATTTAGTTTTATTTTATAAAACGTTTTAAAATAGAATATATAAAAATAAAGTATTTTTTATTAGTTTTATTATTTTAAAATAGTTTTTATAACGAAATCTAAAGCGTCGGTTTTAATTTTAAATAGTTTTTTTAAGTTTAAGATTATAATTATTAGTTTTAAAATAATTAAATTTTTAACTTTATTAAAAGTATTTTTATGTTTTTTATTTTAAATAAAGGTTATGTTTTTTTTATTAGGTTATTAAAAGGTTTAATAATATTAATATAGTTTTTAAAAAATTGTTAATAAAAGTTAACGAATTTTAAAAATAACTATACGTCCTTAACGTTAATAAATATAAACTAATCCTTAATTATTATTATTTTAAATATTTATATATAGATTTGTTTTAATATAATTATATAGTTAAAGAAATTTATTTTTTATATATAAAATTTATATTTATTAAGCTTAACAAAGAGTTTTATATTTTAAAGTTTTTAAAATATTATATAAACGTATTTTTTATATATTTTGAAATTAAAAGAAAAGATAAGGATATTATTAAAATAAATAATTATAAAAATATTAATATACTTTTTAAATATATAGTTAATTATTATTTAAAATATGGCGGGTATATTAATAAATTTGAAAAGTATAACTAAGTATTTATAAAGTCTTTTACGGGTTTAGAATACTATTTTCTATTTTTTTTTTTTTAATTTTAATTTAATTAAATACTTTTTTAAAGTTTATTATAATGAATTATTAAGCTCCGTATAATATTTCTTTAAATTTTATAATAAAAGGTAATAAATAGTAATTTTTTTTAATAATTTCATTAAATCTTTTATAATCGATTATAAGTTTAAGTTTTTTTTTATTTTTTTTAAATACGAAGAAGATTAATATTCTTATTAGAGAGGATGATAGTTTAATATAACCCTTTTTGAGTTTATTATCGATATATTCGTTAAATTTATCGCGTTTAAGTTAATTTATAAAGTATAATAAATAGAATTTAAATTTTTTTTTTTTTTTAATTCGATTTTTATATTTTAATTATTATATTTTAATAATCCTATTTTTTTTTAAAACGAATAGTTTTATATAAATTTAGTATTTTTTAAATATAATTTAGAATAGGTCCGATTTTCGATTATTCGTGCCGGGTATAAATATTTTAATAAGTTTTATTATTTTAATAAAAGCGATGTATTTAGTTTATTTTCGTTTGTTAGGTATTACGTAAGACTTATTTAAACCCTTTTTTTAGGTCGTTTAATAATTAAGTTTATTTAATAAAATTAGCCGGTTTTTTAATTTATCTATAGATTATATTTTTATAATTATAAGATTTTTAAAATAACGTCGGTATTTTTAATTTTTATAATATCGTATTTTAGTTATTTTAGTTAATATATTCGTTATTATAATTAATTTATTTTTTTTTTACCGTTCGTAAGGTATATAAGTTCGTTTTTTATATTTATAATAATTTATATTTATTTATCGTTTTTAATAAGATAAAGATTTTTTAAGCGCTATTATTAATAATAATATTTATATTATATTTATTTATTTAGAATTTAAGTTATAGATATTCTTTATTAAGGAGTATTATAAAATATAAAAATTTATTTATTTTAGCCGCTTTTTATTATTTTTTTATAATTAATGTATTTAATTTTTTAATATTTTAAAGGCTAGTGCCCGTTTTTTTTTTATAAGCCGTTCGTAGTTAGTTATTAAATTAAGACGTTTTTATTTTTTAATAAGTAAATATAATACGTTAATAATATTATAAATATCGTTTATTTTTTATTAATAAGTTTTTTCTTTTTAAAAAACAATTTATAATTTTTAAATATTTTAATATTAAATTATATATTTAAAATATATTAATTATATAGGTAGTCTTTTAAGTTTTTAGTAAGTTAATTTAGTTTTTTTTAAAAGTTTATAGATTTTTATTATTTTAACTATTTATTTAAATTAGTTTTTTTTTTAATAATAAAATTGTTAATATCGAGTAGTATTTTATAATCGATTTTTAATTAAATACGTCGTTAAGCGACGTTATAAGGTTCGTCCGAGTTATAAAATAATTATTAATTTATTAATTATTTATAGTTTAATATATTAATATTATTTAAAAGGGGGTCGTAGTCTAATTCTTTAATATTAAATTCTATAAATATATTATTAATAATTCTTTTATTTAAGTTTTTTAACTTAATATTTTTTTTAAATATAAGAAAGTTTTATTTTAAACGGAGTATATTATCTTTTATTATTATTTTAAATTATTTATATAATCGTTATTATAAAATAATAAGAATTATTTTTATAATTAGATATTAAGGAATATAAACGTTTATTATATAATAGGCTTTATTTAGTTTTTTAATATATTAATAATAACGTTTTTTTAACGTTTAAGGTTCGTATATTAAATATATAATATTTATTTTTTTATCGATTTCGTATTTTAATTAAAAAAGGTTTTTTTTTATTTTAATTTTTAATTATTTTTAAAGTTATTATTAGAGTAAGGCGAGTATTATTTTTATATTTAATCGCTTTTTTTTTAATAATCGGCCGGCTTTATAATAATTAGCTAAGATATAAATATAGTTTTTATTATAATCTTTTATTATTAAAAGGCGTTATTTATAATATTAAATTATTTTATTAAGTATTCGTTATATTATATAAATAAATTTATTTAGAATTCGTATTTTACGAGCTAAGATTTTATTTTTTAATTAAAATAGGTCGTTTTTATTTTTAATTATTATCTTTTTTTTAATTTATTTCTTATTATTATAAAAGTCTACGCTCGCTTAGGAAAATTAATAGGTTATATTTTAATTACTTTATATATTATTAATAGTATTTAAATATACTTTTTATTATAGTTTTCGATAGTTTTAAGGCGTTGAACTACTTTTTATTTATTATAATAAGGGTTCTATTAAAAGGTTTCTTAAAATACTATCTTAATTATTCCTTATTATCTCGGTAAGTAAAGTAGTTATCGTCGTAATATATAATCTAAAAAAGTAATTTATAAAGTACTTTTTTAAAAATAATATTAATTTATTTCTTAAAAATAAGTCGTTATTAAATTTATTTAAACTATTTATAATTTTTAATTATATATTTTAATTTATCGTAATTATAATATTTAAATTTTTTTTTTAACGGGATTAGTCTTATTTTATTATATTAAGGTTTATAAGTCCGCTATATTATTTATAAGTAATAGTTTATTAAAAGTTATTATTCCCGTTATAACGGTATCTTTAGTTAAAATTGCGTTAAAATTATTATTAATATTTACGTCTTAAGTTAAGTTCTTATCGTTATTTTTTTTTTCTTTTTTTTTTTATAAAAACAATTATCGATTTTAATTACGAATTTAATATATTAAAAAAAATCGTTTAATTTATCGATCTTAATAAGTTCGTTTTTAACCTTATTTTTTAATCTTTAATAAAATATAAAAATCTTAATATCGTTAATAAGATTAAATTAAGTATTAAAGCGTTTAAACTCAGCTAAATAGTTTTTTATTAATTTAATTTATTAAAATTATAATATATTACGCTCGGCTTATCGTTTTTTATTTAAATTTTAAAAAAGCGATTTAAAAATTTTTTTAAACTTATTAAAATTATAATAAATATTTCGTATTTCGATAAAGTATTTATTAAAAGTCTCTTTTTTAAAATATTTTTTTTAAAAAAGTTCGAATTATTTAAAAGTTCGTCTTTTAAAAAAGCTAATAGCGTATATAATTTTCTTAATTTCGTTATTAAAATTTTTTTAATAAAAATTCTAAAAGTTTTTAATTTAAATTAAAAATCTTTTTAAAATTCTAAAGGTCCTATTGAAAGTAATAGGTACGTTAAGTTTAAGCTTTTATCGTCCCTTAGTGAAAAGAATAATAATAATATTAACGGCGCTTTAAAACGTATTTATTTATTTAATAAGTTTTAAGGTTTTTTTACGTTTAATATTAAGTTTTTTAAATATAGTATTAAATAGTTTTTATATATAAGCGATATTATAGTCGTTTTTAGTTTAAGCTTTTATTAATTAAGTAATAGTAATATTAAAAAGGTTTATTAGTTTTTTATTACGTTAAATATTTTAATTAATAACGCGGCGTATTTTAATATATATTATTTTATTAAAGACCGTATCTTTATTAAAGTTATATTTAATATTAAGTATTTTTATGTTTTTTTTAGCTTAGGTTAGCTCGGCGTTTAAAACCTAGGGCTTCTTATTTTTATTAAAAGAAGATTTAATAAATATTATTTATACTATTTAATAAGTTTTTATAAAGTCGATTTATTAAATAAAAATAATTAAAATATTACGGCTAATTAGTTATAATAAGGTTTATATTAATAGAAGTCGGGGTTACGATATTTATAAATAATAATCATTATAAAAATAGTTTTTAATAAAGCTATTATTTATAAATTATAAAATAAATAAGGCTTTAATAATTAATTATAATTTTATTAAATAAGTTTTTAATAAAGATAGTTAAAAATAATTATAAGATTTAATACGAAGTTAATTATTAAAAAAGTTATAGAAGTTATAAATATAAACTTAGCTTAAGTTTATATTATATATAAGTCCCGTATATTATTAAATAGTTCTTTTATATTTAAAACCGATATCGTAAAATCGGTTTTTTAAAAATAAACCGATTTTTATTTTATTAATTTATATTTAAAAACCGCTTATTATCCGTCGGTCTTTTTTATTATTACGTAATTTTTTTATAATTTTTTCGATTTATTAAGGTGATATATATATTTTTATTATTCGATTGTATATATAGCGAGGTAGCCGCTATAGAGTAGTGGGGCAGGTCTTTAGTTTATTATGTATATTAGGTCGTAATACTTTTAATAGACGCGATTATTTAAATAGGGCTTCGATAGGATTTAATATTAATTCGTTACTTATGATATATTATAATAAAAGGATATAAAAAGCGTAAAAGCTAAAGATAAATATAATATAATCTAATATAAAATAATTTAAATAAATATGTTAAAATAAGAAAATATTAATGAGGGAGCCTTTACCGCCTTTAGGACGAAGTATTTATAGTCTATGTATTTTTTTGGGCCAATAATAGTGTATAGCTGTTATGCCCGTGTAAGAGTTATGCCCGTGTATTAATTGTTTATGCCCTTGTATTAATTCCCTAAAATTAATAAGAACGATATATTTATTTTTTTTAAAAAGTCGTCGCAAAAGCTTATATTAACGTTTAATAACGATATAAAATAAAATTCGATATACTTTATAATATAACGCTTTTTATAAAAAAGAAAATCTATACTTTTTTAATAACTAATCGAGCTTATAAAAATCTAAAATAACGGATCTTTATTAATAACATTTTTAATAATAACGATTAATAATTATTAGCTAAGTTAAAAGCGGTATTTAAATTATTTTATTTTTAAATAATAAAATATTAAAGTTAAAACAAAGGAGACAGCTATAACCGTTTATAAAAAATAATAATAAGTTTTAAATATTTTATTAATTATTTCGAAAAATAAAAGAAGTTATATAATAAACCTTTTAAAAAAAAGATATATTTTATAGCTTTTTAAATTATAATATTATAATCGTAATTAATATAAATAATATTATTTTATTAGTAGTTAGTTTATCGTTAATTTATATTTTAACTTTTTTTTTAATTTTTAATATTAAATAATATCTTTTATTTTATTTAATTTAAATATATATTTAAAAAACGGGCGGAGCTGCTTTTTAATAATAATTTTAATTTATAAAAATACTTCCGATTATTAATTATTAATATTTAATAAGTTTTTAATAAATATTATATTAAATTAAATTACTCTCCGTTTTATATTATAATAATTATTTTTTATTTTAAATAAGGATTAAAATAATTAAAAAAAAAAAAATTTATACCTAAATAAAGTTATTAACTATTCAATATAAAAAAAGGGCTTTATAATTATTAATAAAAATAGTATATAAACGAAATAATAAATCCTTTTTTTTTTCTTTTATTATAATAATTATAAATTATTTTTATTACCTTTACGATTTTAAAAAATATTATAAAAAACTTATAATATTAATAATAGTTAATATTTCGAATAATAAAAATAGTAATTAATTATGCGTTTAAATTTAATTAATATTATTTATAAATTATCCCTTAACCGGTCTTTAATTTAATTTAATAATAAATTAACTATTAGCTAACTTATCTAATTTTAAATAAGTTTATATTTAATATTTTTACAATCTTTATAATAATAATAAATTATAAGAAGATATTTAGTTTTATAAAGTTAATTTTAATTTTATAATAATTATTAATAAGGTCTTCTATATTAAAAAAGGTTTAATATTTTAAAAACTAACTTCATAACGGTATTATAAAAATGAAAAATTAATTTTTTAATTAAAAAAGTTAATCGAAATAAAATTTATAAGTTAATATTATAAGGACTTTTGCAATAGCTTTATTTATTCTTAATTAAGAAATTAATTTAATTTATTAATTATTTATTAAATAATCAAATATAGCGCAAGAAATAAAGTAAATAATTAAATACGAACCTCATATTTGATTTGTTTGTTTGGGTATAAGCGCTGTTGGTAGTCCATCCAAACCGCTGCGAGCGAGCCTGCCGCTATCCAGGTCACCTAACAAGATGTTCACAGAAATCGTGGACGTCCATCTTTTTACGAATCTTATTCCGGATCAAGAAGCTTCACATCACCAGAGGCTTTCTCAGAATCTCAACCCTACAAACGATAACAGTAGGGCACAGCCGCGGCTTCGGAGAAGTCCCGAGGTCGGCCAGGTTTACATGGATCTGCACGCATTTTCTGGAACACAGGCCGGGCATTGTCACAGGCTCTGGCGCGCAACAGAACACCCCCTCGAGATCAGGCCTCGGAACAAAGACTGGCTCTTTTCACAGACGGCTAGAGCGTCAGAGAATGTCGCGTCATCCTAGCGAACCGGCAGCTTCTACGGCTCTTGTCTCCCACAGACAAAGAGAGAGAGAAGTGTTGAGATACGCTCGCGAGAAGGGGTTGGATGAGCTGAGGAAGTGAATGGACCTATGTCGGTTTCTCGTACATTTGCAGGCATGCCTCTTGATGCGTGGAATGACTTGGTGACTCGTACCTGGCCAGCGTTGGAGGATGAAGTATGATCATGGGTACTCGCGCAAACTCGTTGATCGGGCACCTGAAGAGGAGATGCGAATTAAATCTATTCAGGACTGTGATAGTTAAGGGTTCATCAAAGAGCTTGAAAGCTGGTTATGGAATGGAGAGAAGCCTCTCGAGATGAGGTGGCCTCTGTGGAGTCTCGTATTTATACCGTGCTATCGATTGCACATCGGAGGATGGTCTTGGGAACTGTACGTGAACGAACCATTGCTGGAACTAATACAACATTTGGATGTTCGTCTCTGACTGAAGATTGATGCTGCCTATCCTCGGTGGCCGCATGCTACGTATGCTGAAGTTTAACCGGTAATAGGACAGCTGAATCCCATGCTTGGAGGTGTTTACTCTCCGCTCTGAATCAGGTCACCAAAAAGGCACAGGTCGATGGCATCGGAGGCAGTGCATCAACTGCCCCGCCGAGGTCGCAAGACCGAAGGATCAACACCTTGTCTAGGCAACCATCCAAACCCGTCAGCAATCCTGCCGGGAGGCAAGATGGACTCAGGGAATCTATTTAAGCTGGAACGAAACCTCTTTGCATACCTGGTTTCACAACTTGAGATGTTCCAAGCCTTCTCAGAACCAATTACATTAGACGGGCGTCGTTATGCGAGCTTTTGCTTCGCTTTTTCTAGTCGCATCCAGCATCATTCTCATAAGTGCCTACCGAGAACCGCAAAACACAAAAGTTGTTCCACTCGACTCTGAACCAAGACCAAGACCAAGGCAACAGAATCCCGTCGCAAACATGGCCGACAAAATTCCATATGAATTCGTCCCCGTGTACATGCTCACGAAACTCACCGACGAAGAGGAGAAAACCTTTGTATCGATCATTGCAGCGCGGGAGGAAGGCGTCGCCGAGGAGGACGACTATGTCCGACCAAAACTCGTTTACTGGACCGCTGACGCGGATGGAACCATTGAAAACGATCTCGTACCATTGCACAGGAAGCTCGAAGCGGAAAGCGAGCTAGATTATCACTCTTTCTTCTTCTACGCTGATCGCAAGAGTGTCGAGGACGGCGGGACCATTCTTGCGAGTCGCGATTGGGGCACCCTTTGCATCTCCAAGACGGCGACGCAGAAGTTTACCAAGTTTTGCAAAGAGAAGGATATCAAACTTCCCAGGGGCGGTTGGAGCCACATTGATGGTTTGATTGTCAACTTGACGAAGGACATCATCACCTGGGGTGTGACGTGGGGACGTCAGCCGGGGCCGCAATGGAAATCAAGCCACCAGAACCTGGATCTTGCGAATATGCAAATGTCGGAGCTTATCGAGATGCACGGCGAACAAGTCCAGATTCTGGAAGATGACGAATGGGATGCACAGGGCTTTTCAGAGAGGCTCCGGAAAGAACTGGACAAGATCAAGGACGAGCTCTAGAGCACGGAAGATTCAAAATCATTTCTTCATCGAGACACTACTACTAATTGACCAGTAACTGCTTTTTTGAAAGTACATGTTCAGATGCGCGCGCCACTACTCATCTCAGGCCTTTGAGAATCTATCGGGGATCGGACGCCGGGACACGAGTTGCAGATGAACTGGCTCCCGGCCACCCCACTGCCAGCCTCGCTCGGGCTTCGTCTGAATCGGTGTCACTTCGCGCTTGTAAATGCCCCTCTTCACTGGCGAACGAGCCATGCCGCAGGTTGCGAAGAAGGAGTCGCCAAAGGCCTGGCAGTCCGTGTCGGTGAAGCTTTGGGAAAGATTGGTGCAGAGCTGGCTGTTGCTGCTGAGGATGCCGCCCTTTTGACCGCACAGCTTTTGGCCGCCTGTTTCTACGACGGAGTTGCTGATGTGTGTTCTACAGCGGCATTGGATATCTGCCTGCTGTGCTTGCACCATGGCGAACCTGTTGATGGAATTAGCCTAGGCTCTGGGAAAGGGGGGGGGGGGGGGGGGGGGGGGGGGGTGGGGGTTTTTGCTTGTGCGGGGGTGTGTGCGGAGATCTGCTGTGTATCGGGAGGCGTGGGTGTTGCGATGTTGTATTAGGTGGAGGTGTATTGGGGGGGGGGGTGGGCTCAAGGGTTCAGCGGGAGATCTTACATGATCGCCATGAGGATGCAAGATATGATGGTCTTCATTTTGTCAAAGTCTTTCGAGGTTGAATGTTGCTCAGAAGCTTGGTTGCGGTTTAGGGTGAGAAAATAAAACACAACCAATTGTGCATCGCAAGTCGAGGTGGCACTGGTGGTGATATGTCTTTATGTAAGGTACCTTACGAAGATCAAACTGCCACCTTTGACGCACGCGGACAACGGTTAACCCATGGCAAACCTCAACATGGAACAAATAGCTGTAGCAATCAAAAGGCGTAATGTGGGCGGGCTTCCCGTTGACTTGTTGACTCGTGGCTTCTACGTACTATAGAATGAATTCTCCAGCTGTCAAACGTCTGATGTTGGCCGCCCTGTGGCAGTAGCGCCCAATGAGATTGCCAACTGGGTGGATCCATCTGTATGCTTGTCGTCTCATCTTTTTTGGCTGCGCCTCGGCGGCTCGGGCTGCCGAACGCAGGTAGAGGTTGACGAGGAGGGCGGGTGTGTGAAGCGTACCCCGGCTCCGCACAACACCCCAATACGAGATACGAGCTTATGTAGTAAGCGGACCGAGTATATACTTATCTGATATACTCCACTTTCCGGGTCCAAACCCATGGGCTTCAAATGCAACACATTGTAGGGTTTATCGGGGTTACTAAGTTACTAAAGTAATTGAGCCGCTCAGTCAAAACACCAGTTGACGCCGACAGGAATTGAACCCAACTTGACCTGGGCTTCTAAGCGTACCCCTGCTTCACACGACACCCCTATACAAGCGTACCCTCACGTAGGAATACCAAGTATATACTTATCCAGTGTACTCCACTTGCCGGGTACGAACCCACCACGGGCTTGAATGCAACAAATTGTGCGGATACATAGTACATGTAAGGTTTATCGGCGTCACTAAAGTAAGCCGTTCAGCCAAAACACCAGTTGACGCCGAACAGGAATCGAACCCAACTTGATTTACTAACCGTACCCCTGCTTCACAGGGTTGCAACTAACTCAAGATTGAAGGAAAGGGCAGTGACGAGCATGAACTTTTCCCCAAACGGTCGACCGCGTTCGGATGACGTGTATTCTTCAAAGTCAAACGGAGTCGCTGGTAGTCTAGATCCTTGCGCGTGTTTCATGATAAAGGGGGTCTCCATGGTTGCACCGGCGTAATCGGCCGTCGCAACAAATGCCCGCTGACGAATTCTTGAACAGGAGCTGAACATTTCATCTCAGCTGTCGTTGAGAACCCCTCGTCGTCGAGGCGAGGGCCATCAGCCGACGGTTATCTCCTCCTCGGCGTTACGTAGGCTGTCCACCGGCTGAGAAGATGCGTCAAGGGGTTCGGGAGGTTTCACCATCAGGGCCAACTGACTGCATAATTTGGGGAAAGAATGACGCTGGGAGAGTTTTATAGGCTCCAACTGGCCGACAGATAGCTAAACCTAGACGATGATATGACAGACGGGCCCTCTCATACTAGTCCTTTTTTTGGTGGCTGAGAGGTATTCGGACCGCTTGAGACATTAAGTTGCTCCCATTTCCAACTCGTTTACGGAGTGTCAGTTTTCGCTACAGGCAGCCGTCGTTTATCGAGACTCCATGTCATCTATATCCCATCGACATACCAAAATTACTCGGATCCCCAAAAGATGCGTCGCCGTCATCCCAAAGAAGACTGAGTATCAAGTCCTCCCCACCGGATACTACATGGTCGAAGGAAAACATGTCCAAATGGTCGCCTGCGCCTCCCTCTGCATCATTTTCTCTCACTGGCCGCCCTGGACTTCTACCGTCACTTTTAACTTCGCGTTGATGCGAAGCATCTACATTCCTATTCGTTTCAGGACTCTCAGTCAGGTTGAATGACAAGAGTCTCTCGACGTATGGAGCACCAGCCTGATGGTGCTCGGCCGGCGAGTTGGTTTTGAACGAATCAATGGCTTGTGAAAAGCTCGTGAGAAGACGGTGATACTGTGCTGCTTGCGGACTTAAGTGACCTAGAAAGTCAAGAACGCGGAGCGCATTGTGAAAAGCTTTCCCACGGTGTTGAGGAACGCCGGGAGCGAGGAGAGAGAAACCGAGAACGAGACCGGCGGCAAACAACCAAGCTCTGACTCATGCATTAGCAACATGCTTAGATCAGGTCAAAGAACTTACTTCAATATGCACATGTTGCCCATGATAGTACGCGAGTCCAGTGCGTCGGCGCACATTTCTGCCATGAACACCGCGGCATCCACACAGGCATCAGATAGTTCAGCAACGTTCGTTTCATTTTTATCGCCGGCTTCAACAACATCACCACGCACTAGCAATGTATCATTACTAATTCGAGGCATGATGTGCTGTATCATAAACTCTCGAGTTGTCAAGATAATACCAAAGTAGTATGTGCAGGCGACGTGGATATTTCCAATAGCTATCTCCCGATTTTGAGAGTGATGAGAGTGAGCAGTTCCTCTTTTGGGACGTTGGCGTAAGGCAGTTGGAAGATCCTTGCTCCAGCATCTAATTTCATCCAGGAACTGTTGCGCTCTCGCCATTCCCAGTTCGGAATCTTCGGTAAGAGTGTCGACGATTCTATTGAGGATCGTGGAAAAGGCGCAGGCAGCGTCCACTGACAGACTTCGATGCCGATCCTCGCAATGTCCCATACTTCGTCTTGATCGGCAAGGTGCTACGCTTGTTGGCCTTCCGAGGATCGAGCTACACACTACGTCAAAAAGGCGTATGCTTTTGTCAACGCGAGACCTTTGCGAGTCGTCAACAACCAATCTCAGTATGAATCAAAGGAACCAGGAGGTGTACCTCAAACTTCGCTCGGTCTCTGAAAGCGACTGAAACTGTTCCGCCATGTGTAAGCCCATGACCGAAGCCGCTTTCGTGGCAACCCCGAGGTACATGAAAGCTGAGTTGCGACGGCAGGCGCCAAACATGTAGAATGCCATTAGTACAAAGCCTCGAGCGGTGTTCAATGTTGGGTCGCTCAGCATCCCTTCGAATGAGAGCTTGCGAGCTTCCGAGAAGTACCGGAAAGCTTTCGACGCGTCACCTGTCTGGCCACGACACTGGGCACCAATGGCAATCATCATGTAGAGGCATAAGAGACTCCCCGAGTTTATCGAAGTATCAGATCTCAGAGAGCCAGTGTGGAATGTTTGGCTCAAAGCTAGTAGATTCTCGATATCCGATTCGTCAAACAAATCGAGGAGTCCACTAGACTGTCGATGGGTCAACCATCACGTCTCAAGGATACACCAGCTTTCTGGGGAGGGCTCTACTCACGGCATCAAGGTATCGTTGGACCAGGATTTTCCTCTCGGCGTTTCCAATGTCGTCGGCAAAGTCTTCAGTCCGCTGGACGGGAACTTGTGCCTCAAACATGCGGTGGCATCCTTGGCTAATGGTAAAACCTGGACCTAGGATACGCAAGCTTCCTCGCAGGTATTGCAGAAACGCAATGGCTGAAGCATTTCCGACAAAGACTGAGGATCCTCAAGATGTTAGCAAGTCATGGAACAACCCAGCACACTTCAATGCTTTCCGTCAGCCATTGAGACAACTGTACCTTTTTCACCACTACAGGTGTACATCATGACCGGTCGCGGACCCGGTGGAGGAACCGTCCTATCGAAAGTCGCCGAGATTGGAGTTTCATCACCATCTCGCAAAGATGATCCTTGACGCTGATAGAGCAGAGGAGAAAGTTGATCACGCCGTCTAGTGTTTGAAGTGGCTGGGGATCGAGTCTGTGGTGCACGGCGAGCCCTGACTTGCTGAGAATAAGTGCAAGACGAACCTACTCCGCGTTTGACGCAGGGTCGGCATGGCTGCGCGGCGTCGCATCGCTTCTTGGTCGCTCGACACGCAGTGCAGGCCCTGGTGGACCGTTTCCGGTCTTCGGGACGCACCGGCGGTCGGGGCATCGCGTAAGGTAGGGTCAGGTCTGTGTGATCCGGGTCCTTGGATACGGCGCCGGGAGTTGCGGATCCAACTGAGAGGCGGCACGAACTGCAGTTTGCGGGCCGACGATTCCAGGTGCGATTACCGCCGATTCACACAATATGGACAGGGAACGATGCCATCGGGGCGTGAATCAGCATCTTTCAACCGTGCTACAAAAGATCGCGATGTTCCCAGAACCCACAAGGCCCGTCATCGAGTAAGCAGATGAGCAATGTAAACATAATTGGAAGTCGAGATAGGCTTATCAGGGTGGTTCCCTGCATTGCCGAGTCCAGTCAGCGTCCGGTGGGAAGGCAAAGGTGAACTCCACTTTACATACTTTACTGCGTGAGCAGTGCTCGGCCCGCACACTTATCGCTGTCAGTCCGTAATAAGCCCGTAAACCCGAGACTCCCCCATGCTACGGAAGTTCCGCTTCCAATGGGCCTATCAAAGGCCTCATGCAGTTGGCAGCTGGGACAGACACTCGGAATAACGTCATGGAACTAGCATTGGTTTATAAGAGTCCGGCCGGAGCTCATCCCGTGCCGTGCTGTGCACTTTACATGAGATTTCGTTTTGATTTTGAAGTATCCTATATCATAACCTTTTGTTATCTCCCCGTCTCATCAGGTCACCTGTGCACCAAACCTAAAATTACGCCGCTCGAAAAAGACTATCACTAACGACACAATGTACGCAGACATCAGCAAACTTCCGGCTCCACTTCCCCAGTCCGATCTGGAGACGGTGGCGAGTGGAATTTCACTACTGCCACCTCTCTCCCGCCGTGGCGTTGGACCGGGCGTCATTCTTCTGGTCCCATCAATCGACAAAGCGCTAGCAATCGAGGAGGGCGTGCCCTCACTGCCGCTGAAATGGGCTGAAGAGGGTTACA
This sequence comes from Colletotrichum orchidophilum, assembly GCF_001831195.1. Taxonomy (NCBI): domain Eukaryota; kingdom Fungi; phylum Ascomycota; class Sordariomycetes; order Glomerellales; family Glomerellaceae; genus Colletotrichum; species Colletotrichum orchidophilum. Next base: position 41,995 of record NW_019172964.1, read on the forward strand.
CAGTGATTGTGATTCAACCAGCAGCCTTCGAGAATGGTGTTCGCGAGACTCTCGATCTCGTAATGAAAACGTTTCAAAAAAGCGATAAATGCAAACCAAAAGATGTGGTTGGCCTTGTTGGTGAGTTGCATTCGCTATTCCGCATGACTGGTGATGTTGGGCATGGCTAAGTATGACATGGTTAGCATACGAACCAGAAATGTGGAACATGGTTGCGTCGATCCTATCTGACTTCTCGGAGATTGTGAGCACCGTGGTCTACGCCGATAACTCAGAAAAGTCATCAGTGTCTAGCAGCCCTGTACCCGCAGCCTATCACTTTGCTGGAAAATCTGAGGGACAACCTTTGCGGTCAAAGGGCCGAACAGAGTACTTTTACTCGGCAGCAAAGTCCTTCAAGTTTGCAATTCCGTTCCAGCCGCACTTCGACTACAACATGGAAATGCTCTCATACACTCGCAATCTCACTCTTTTGAAAGGCGAAATGAAGACTCCCATCTTTGACTTGGAGGCCATTTGGGACGAACATACTTGGTATGAGTTCGCGGATAGGTCTGTGGAGCATACTATGAGCACAATGGTACAAGAACCATACGTGAACCATATCCCAACCGTAAGAAATATGTCACTCATTGATATTGGAATCACCAAAGCCAGATTTACTGACAAATTCCCTCTTAGCTCACTGGCGGCGTTGGTCGAGTCAAGCTTACCGACTTTTATCGTCACAATTTCATCTTCAATAACTCGGCAGACACGGAACTAGAGCTAATCAGTCGAACCATCGGAATCGATCGCGTCGTTGATGAGTTCATTTTCAAGTTCACTCACGACCAGGAGCTTGATTGGCTGTATGTATAAACACAATAAACCCGTCTACGATCAACCTCACGCACGCACTTACTGATTGAATGGCCAGACTCCCGGGTGTTCCACCAACCAACAAATACGCTGAAATTCCGTTCGCAGCGGTTGTAAACATCCGAGGTGATCGCCTGTATCACGAGCATATCACATGGGATCAAGGGACAGCATTGGCTCAATTAGGCCTCCTCCCGGAATACCTCCCATTCCCAGGAGGTGATCTTCAGTACAGAGTTCCTGTAGCGGGTGTGGAGACAGCGATGAAGTTGAGAGCAAGAAACTCTGTTCCGTCGAATGAAATGTTCAAATTCACAACTCGCTCTGCAGTAGACAGCGAGGGGGTAACTCGAGGAAATTTGGTTGCGGCTGTAAGCGAGAACGGCGTAGAACCAGTAACAAATTGACGTGAGACAATCTGGAGTGTAGAATCAATTCAGGCAAGGGTATTTCGTCATCAGTATTTTTAATATCTATTGAGTATCTCCTGGGTTACCACTCCCAATCGCGTCATGCCAATATCCAGTCGTCGTTGAATCTCTTCCGGGGTTTGGCAGTGAGACCACCAACAGTCCAATACGCAAGTCTAGCTGTTCAAGCTGCCTTCCATCTTTTAGGGTATCTTCATTTTCTCTTCCAGTCACCTTCCCAAGTCGTTGCGTTGCACCTAGAATCAGGGCATCTGCATGTATTACAAAGCTAAGCAGGTGTTCCTCCACAATCCTCGAACGCATTCATCGTCTGGCTGCGCTAGACCACAAGCCTTGCAATCTTCTTTGCAATTATCTCGCAAATTAATCAAGCAGGTGTTTCTCCAAAGGCCCTTTCTCTCGAAGCGTCTCTTTGGAATAGTGGCGGAGTTGCAGGTAAGCTCTGGATCAGAACCTCTGGCGTCCTCGACGAACTTGATAATCTTTTCGATTAGTTCCTCATATTGATCGTGCGACATGACTGTAATGAACTCTTTCTGGCGCACCGCTGCAACAAGATATTGCACAAAACGGATAAATCTAGGTCCTTGCTTGACAGTGCCTTGTGGCATGAGATTGCCGTCGATGAATTTTCCCCAAGTACAGTCCCAAGACCTGTCGAAAATTGGCTCATCGTCTCTTACGCGGCGTTCCTTTTCCCATTCGACTTTGCTCCATAGCCCGCACGGCTTGTTGCTAGGGACTGGAAGGCCGAGTCCTTTGACCACGCGATCGGCCAAATTGCTTTGTTTCAAGCGGAAGTGGATCATGGAAGCAATTTCCATACCGTCAGTGGATGCTTTCTCCGACTCGATTGTGTCTAGGAGGGAGTCCTGGACGTAGGCGCCAAGTCCGCCGTACCAGTCACCTGGCCAGAGTTCGACAAAGATTCTGGACATTTCCACGACCCTGTCGCGACATAAATGGCAGGTTGTATAGGTCTGTTCGTCTTCGTGGCCTTCGAATGTGCAAGTGAAGTGATAATGCTCATGGATGCATGTGACATCGACTAGCTCGTTCAGTCTCGCTATTGCGGCGTAATAACCTGATAGTAGCATGTTATCGTAGATGAATATATCAATGAGGGAGAGCTCTTCGAGGATAATTTCCGAAAATTGCTTATTGTGTTTTCTAGTTTGTAGTAGAGTTGCTGTGTTTTGAGTCTGACGGGCTGTTATGACTTTCTACTGCTGGCTGCTGCTGGCCGTCTAATACATCGCCACTGGGCTTTCTCCGAAATGCTCTCGACCTGGGCCACAGCGAACCTGCCAGTCAGAGTTCAAGAAAGAACTACTTGGTAGACCTGATGGCACCAAAAACTTTAATAAAAGCCACCGGCCAAGGTGGACTGTTGAACACTATCGTGGGATCAGTGACACCCTTTTGCCCCCATTTCTTGCTTTTACTAGGCACTATAATTCATGGGGTACAATGGCTCTATCTATGTGAGATGAATTTGTTCGGCTCAGGCTATCAAGGTTCCAGAATAAGCTGGTGATATTTCCGAAAACGCGGCGTCTGCTCACAAATGATGGTTCTTGTTTCGAGTGTAAAGCCCGACTTTCTCTTTCTGTGACTCTATCCGCGCAACATTGTTTAGTCCCCTTCGAGGACCAATAAAAAACAAATGGCGAAAAACGACCTCAAATTCCGGCGAACTACTCCGAAGGCTTCTAAATTGGCGCACGCTGTGGTCATCAACAGCATGCCAGCGGGCATCGATACTCCAGGAAAAGTACGCCCAAACGTCGAGGCAATTCGATCTTTAACAGTTGATGCGTTGAAAGCATTTAAGTCGCCTTTTCCTGTTACCGATGCCAACCCAGGCATGGATGAATCATCAATTACGAAGAGCCTGGAAAATTTGCGAAGCTTATGGGACGGCGGTCAGACGAATTCCTATTGGGCTTCATTATGGATCGTGGTCAGCAATATCATCGATGGAAGCACGTATTCATCATTCGCGGAAGCTGAGGAAGCACTGAAAGGAGTCATGGTAACGTCCCCCCATGCACAGAAACACCACTAGCTCTCTACTCGTAAAAGCTGAGCGATAGTTCGCGGGCTTGGTACATGCAAGATTGAGGCATCAGTAACACTACCGTAAAACTCTGCCCAATACTGTTTACAACGAGTATGACCAAATAGTATAGCTGACAAGTTTGTGTTCAGCATTCCTATGCCCGTCAACGCCCTGGGCGTATATTATCATACCGCCTCACTTCATTCATCATTACGAAAATATCCAGGACACTCAGTTCTTGGAAGAATGCACACAGCCTGACGAGTGTTCAGTTCTTCTACCTGCTCGCCTTCTTTTCGAATAGGGTCAAGGAAATCAAGACAGCGTGGCACGCCATTGACGATAATGAATGGTCTCGCTTAGTTATTCTCAGCTGTAAAGACGCCGCATTTTATATCGCTCGACACTCCATCGCTTTTCAATCAGACATCACATGCATGGATCGGTTGATCTTGTATCATGTCGTCCCTGAGTCGGAGGAAATTATCGGACATTTGATTCCAATGGTAACTCGCTTCATGGAGCAGATCGGTCTTAGGCAGGAGGAATTACCGGCCGAATACTTCGGCTTGGATGTCGTTCCGGCACCGATCTCAACGAAGGACCTATTGCAGGCGTCTAGGCGCTTGATCGGCATGACTGATCCGTACCATATCAGGGTCCTATCGGCATCGATTTTCCGGTGGTTCATTCGAGAACGGATTTTGGCCGACCCCGATCCGGTGGCGATTCTCAGGCAAGCCCAAGTCATGGTTCAAAATCTTTGCAACAAACTTAACCACGAAGACGACTTACTGTCGCAAAGTGTTTGAAGTCCATGGCCTGATGGGCCAGGCCTGCACTGTCTTCGCAGCCGGTGCGATAAGTGGAACCTCTGCAATATGTTTCTGATTGATCAGAGCCAAGCTTCCTAAGACTGTGCCAGGCTGGGCACTGGAATAGACGGATTGAAGATAGTGGAAAAAGAGTATAGGACTATTCAAGAATCAAGCCCCAAGGGGTGAGTTACGACACTCTCATCAGACAATAAAATTGGGGACTGGCGACTTGGCTAGCAACAGCTACAAGTTCAACAAGGCTCTGTCGGTTACCGAGACATTCTTGTCCTCTAAACCCTCAAGGTAGCTGCAGACGTTCGGTTAAAGTTTAAAATCAATGAAGTTGGTTCGTGAGAGACTCATATAGGAGTGATCTTGGAGGGGAAACCTTGAAGACGACGTGGATTATAACCTGAGTTCATCAAAGCACCAGTTTATTATACCATTCGGTTCATACGATCCATTTGATCCATCTCAAAGCTCCCATTGTGGCCTTCAACATCGCTCTTTGTGTCATACTGCACAACGATTTCGTTCGTCTTGACAATCTTGCCGAACCCTGGTTCCGGCTCCACTCCAAGAACACTTTTGTCGCTCCGATCATCAGCTAGCTTGTCCCATTTCCTCCTGATAGAACCCTTTCGTGTTGTTGAGGTTGTTATAGTTACTGTGTTGTTACGTGTGAGGCCGCCGCCGAATCGAGATCCATTGGTACGGCTGGCGGAATTGCCATAGTACTTTCGAGTAGTACTTGCAACTTCCCGGAAGAGGACGCGCAGGACGGGAATGGAGGCTGCCATGATTGTCACACCTGATTCCACAGTTCCCCATATCACAAGATCGCTACCATCATCTAAATTGACATGTTAGTCCAGTCTCATGCGTTATAAGTTGTCGGTGCCTTGCTGCTTACAGGTGAAGTCTCCAGAAAGCAGAGTAGGGATCTTCGTACACTTGACGATCGAGGTCCCGCCAGCGCTGATATTTCATGTTAGAACATTGTGACACACCGTAGATCAGTAAACCTACAAAACCCCCATACTCATAGCAATTCCGACGCCAACCTTCTCCTTTGTCTTCATTTGGAGTCCCCAGATCAACTTCCATGGAAGCATTGCGAGGAGTATGTCCATCAGAGCAGAATACCCTGAGGGCTGTTAGCAACCTAGTTCGCCACAACCATTCCAAACAAGCCATACCTGCGGCAAAGACCCCAAAGTAAGCTGCCACCTTCGGACTCCAGCATTTTCCTGGTGTCTGTGGAAGCCAGTACTTTTCGATCGGGGAACATTGGACCCAGGCGGCCATCGCATTCAGACCCATGAGGACGTTCATGGATATAATCGCAGCCCATATCAAATTCCTCGTCCAACCCTTCTCTTCGATGCGAAGTAGTGTCATCGCAAATGAGGTCTTGCTCCACACTGCTGATGTGATCGATATCGTGCTGATGACGTTGACGTTCAACCCAATCGATGGGAGCTTTGCTGGATTAATTTGGTATACATGTTTACCGAAGCCGAGGGACACGTTCCATGTTGTTAGCGCGGACGCGATCATTAAGGTGACCTAACAAGATTTCTGCCATCAGTAAGCAGCCCGAAAAATGTTGAAGAAACGAACGAACCCAAGATGCTATGAGAACATGGTCATCCCACCAGAGCCCATTGCGCTTCTTAAACTTGCAGTAAACCCGTAGGCAAAGGAATAATAACGAGGCTCCGACCTGTGACCAGACAACTGCGCGGATCATCGGGCCATAGTCCTCCGGCTGCACCATTTGACCAGCCAAAGAGGTTGGTTCCTTCGCCCAAGCGATATTCCAGACGTCAAGAAAGGCCAGAGACACAGACCAGCTGTTGCGTATTTGATGACGTTGAGAAAAAGCAAAATGGATATCAAAGAGCAGCCACCGCAACTCATCGCGGGTAGCACAAACTAAAAGAGACAAAAGGGAAACCGAGAAAGGCACGCACCCACTCGGAGTGTGGGGGATGACAGCTGAGATATGACATCGCGTTCTCTAAGTCCTCTCCACCCTCTCAGCCCAATTCATTACCTGCAGATAGCACCTCCACCCGGCACTACGGGAAAAGGGTTGGGCAACCTGTCAGTATGCAGCTGCCGATGATCGACTTGTAAGGATGAGACGATGATCACGCAAAGGTGCTGGCGTGCTGTGGGGTTCTCCGTAGTTTCAGATGGTCAACCCGGACTAGACGAATGGCCTTCTAGAAGTATAGAAGAAAATCCTATCGACAGCATCCAGTCTCGACAATGCTGGTAGTGTCTGGAAAGCGGAGCCATCTAGCTAGGAATGACAGATTCTGAAGTGCCGTCATCGAACAACCGTCGAGTGGCGTCATGCCATTCTGCCCATGTCCGCAATGCGGGGGGACGAAAGAGCCAGGCAAAAGCCATGACTCGAAGTCAAACTGATCTTGGCTGGGTTTTCTGCTCGTGCTGTGCTGACAATTTCACCGCTTGGCCGATGGCTGGATAATTTCTGTGACTTATGAGAGAGACCGAGCCGGTGGTCATTTTGTCTCGTCGTCTTTGGTTGTGTTCTCTGAGAAACATTCACCGGTGCGGTTTCACTTTGATATGCCGTGAGTCAAGTGGACCCAGATGAGCAGCCCGCGCTCGGTTTGGAGCAGGAATATGGAGTACTGCGCCTTCTGTCTCTGTTAAACTGCCATTTCAAGGATTGATGAGTCGATAACCCTGCCTTGGCGCCAAAGTCAAAAAAGCAAATGATGTTTAGGTTATATTCCCGTTCAACTGTGAAAGAAGCGAGAATTCGAGATGTCTTGGACGAGATGACGGAGCCAGGAGCGCAGCGCAGGAAGAATGTCCCGTCATCAACGGCTTTGTGTCTCGGCGCGGCAACTTGCAGCATTTCCAAACACGAAGCGGAGAGAGAAAATATGCTACCCATCTCGTCCCTTTCATTTCCAGGCAAAACTCGCTCTTCTCAAATCCCCTATTGTTTCTCTTTCAATAGGTAGTTCGAGATCTGAGCAGGGATGTGCCTCGAGTCAGGGGGGTTGGGAATGCGGCAAATCATCCGCGGCCACTATTCCGGGTCAGCTGGCAGGGCGCATGGCGGATGTTGTCTCAGATTGTCAATGCAGACAGGGAAAAACTTTGCTGATTGGGAGGCTCAACAAATCGCCAAGGCGGTGCACAACTAGGCCAATCGTGAGGTAGGGCTGGGCGTTCAACATGGTAACCGTCGGCACGTTTCGCCTGAAGTAATTCGTCATCGAGTCTATTTAAGGGTAAATGGGTGGGTTCCAGTTTCTCGGTGTGGCCGTTCTTCTAGCTACAGGCAACTTGCTTGTGTGCTCGCCTTTGCTCATGTATATTGGCAGTCACTTGTCGGTTCGGCAGACCCGGGTTAGATTATCTTGCAATTGGATCCTGTGAAGTCCCTACTAACTAATAGCAAGCACAGAACACTACAGGATCCTCAATTCGCGGGCCTGCGATCATGTGTACACGTTGCTGAACGGAAGGCAGCACAGCCAGTCTTGATTCCGGGCGCGGAAACGTCTATGACAATCCCTTTTAGGCTTTCCATGTTTGCACAGGGGTCTTGTCGCATTTGTTGAAAGATATCTTGATTTTACACTGAGTGATCTTGATTAGGAACTTCAATGTTAAAGTCCAGTGTCATGGTTTTGCAGGGAGCTTGAAAACCTCTGCTTCACTTGCGATAAGCGACCAAATGATTCGTATTTCCTGCAGTTTCATTATTGCAAATACGATTCTTAGCAGAGTTGTTGCCAGCGTCGGCTTCAACCCCTGGGCGGCACGATTCGTTTAGCCGGGAGCTATTTGATGGCTTGTTGGGTAGGCATCCTTTGCAAAATTGTTCATCGTCCGATATTACTGTCATTGATTTGCACCTTCGTCACTTCGGAGTTGACAATTTCGAGAGCGCATAATAATCGTAAGCCCAAAGTTCAGCAACCTCAAGAATCTGTGCCAAGACTCACTCAACTCTGACACTTGATCAAGCAAAGTTCTCAGCCGTTCCTATGAAACATATTGAATTCGACTGAGCTCTATGGCATGCTTACAACACCGAAACCTCATGGATTTCTTGGTTTCCAAATGATATTAACTATTTGAAGGTCTCAGAACCAGCTTGAGTGCCAACAGCCAGCAGCATTCCATGTCCCGGACATGCCGCATTGTTTCCGAGCGTTTTCACGCGACTCTATCCAGTCTAACACATATCCTTCATAGATCACGAGCTTGCCGCTCCACAATGGGTGTCAAGACCACGTACATATTCAGACTGCAACAGCTAGACGATGGCATATTCGCGTCAATGCATCATTTCTTCTTGACCCATCTAGAATCAGCTGCCCAATCAGTGGGTAGAATGACCGTCCTAATAACTTGCGTTAGGTTGAAAGAAAAGTCCAACTGATCACCCGTGTCAGACTGCCTGACCAATCCTCAAACTTGAACTATAAGGTTTCGTTCATCACCAGAAGCCGATTCTCTGATGATTGCGGGATATCTCGAAGGTAAATACAATGCCTTTATGTATTCTTTCACTGCTTGCGTGGACTAATTTGTGGAGGAAAATCTCTCACGAGCCTCAACGATTGCTCATCACCGCATTGAAGCTTATTTTGGAATTGACAATACCGCACAGCCTGAAGTCTTTGAGTTGTCTTTACAATAGGGGCTGTAGCGTATGCCTGTCAATAGTTCCAATGTACACTATGTTCACAAGCGTTATGCAGCGTATTTCTGATTAAGAAAGTGGTTTGATAGTTAGCACTATTTCTGATAAGCTGAGCACTCTCACCCGAAAGATTTAGTTGCTAGTCCAGATATCGTGAGGCCACAGTTGACTTTGGCTTAGATGAGATAAAATAGGAACTTCACCCAAAAGCTTTCATTTTCAGCTAGCAAGCTCCCTGATACAAGTTTCCCTTAATACTCACATGTGGGATCATCAAATTGAAACTGGTGCCATTTTGTGCAGGGCTGGCTCGTTCATATGGGCAAGAGTGGCAACTGGCACACCTAACAACTAAGCTTTTCGCCCAACCTGATGTCCCTCAGAAAAGGTACATAACTACAAGTTCCCGACTTATAGCTTGGTCGTACTTAAGTAGTATGGGCCCACGAGGTGGGCACTCAGCCCATAACACTTTTGGATTAAACAAAAAGAAAGCGAATGAGGCTGCTACGAATAATCGATGTCCTAGATAAAGACACTCTTCTTCTAGTCAAAAGGAGCTAAGAATGGGAACAAGACATCACAAGCCAAACCCCCGGGTTGATTGACAAGCCTTCCAGCCGCTGCCCAAAATGACTCAGACCTACAGTGGCATAACAGCTACTCTCATTTGTGCGCGGAAGATATTCGCTATCTTCTCACCAAGTATTGTTACGAAAGATCAGAGAGTTTTGCAAGAATAGAGAAGGCTGGCGGTTAACGGTGTCCAAAATCTATCAGATTCAAACACACAGACGCGAGCATTATGAAATTAAGCGATTATTGAGCCTTTCAACTGTGAGGTCCTTAACAGCTCTAGTTAGCAAAGAGAAATTGGAAATTTTCGTTCGCCGGAATCTGTCTGTTGGGTCACTAGGCCACGTGGCGCAATAAGGAGGGCATTTGTCCTCGCGGAGAAAGCTTCCACTCACGCTGCCTTTCAGATCCCAGTAATGCCTCCCTCGCTTTAGAAAATAGACAACTAATATCACTCCACAAGCTTGAATTAGGTAGTAGGAGGGCCTGCAACGTCCCCAGTTGCTTGCGGACTAGCGCTGGTGACGGGTTAGGGTGAACGGAGCTCGCCGCATCGGGATTCAATGTATGAGCTAAATTGGGGGCGCAAACTGTGCACTGGTTTGGAAATTCAAGGTCATTACTAGCGCTGTGAACGACTGCTCTATCAATGTAAGACCCTCCATGTCGGATGTCGGGCCCGTTTGTACGTAGCTTGGGCCGCGGTGTGCGAGAAGTTATATGGTCGTGGCACAGCTGGTGTCAGGCTACGTCATATAAGTGAAGGGGTCAACACTGTACATTGCGTATTACGGTGACTGTCATTCGAATCTGTTTTCCCTCAGCCTGCTGCACCTGGAATCCTCTGTTGATCCCCTCCATACCGGGGTAGAGTTAATCCTTGTCCGGTGCCCCTCCGGCGCCCCTCCGGCGCCCCTCTGGTGACGGTGCACCTGACAGCTGGGCTCAGTATTCTACGCTCTATCCAGAAAACAGTGCGCTCGCCAGAGACTTATTAGGTAGAAATTAATTACGGATGGCGGTATTGCACAACTAATAGTCAAGCGCCTGCTTGACATCACTAGATATTTTCCGTCTACTAGGTGTCCGAGTATACGAAGGGGAAAGCACGATCATACAAGCTTCCCTTTTAAAAACTCTACCATGAGTTCTGTTGAAAATTACATGCAACATGGATCAGTAATTTCCGTGCCGCATATAACTGTGGAAACCGAAAAAGACCGAGCATTTTGTGTACGATAGCTGAGGATAATTCTCATGCTAACTGTGGGTAGGAATCCCGTAATTCTACCTTAAATTACCCCATACTTTTATGGCACTTTGAGTACGGTCGCATTGAAATCGGTATGTCAAAAGTAGGCCGAGCTCGAGTTTTCGCGCTTTATCATGTGACACCTTAAATTGAAGATCGTTCTGTTGATTGTAAGGACATACGGCGTTCTTCATTCTCAATGAGGTGCTTAGAAGCGCCGTTTTTGTGTCATCGATTTCATATTAATTAAAGAGTCTTGATTAGCACCTTATGGCAACCTAATGAAGACCCAAGACACCGTATGATCTTTGAAAATCTTACTCTTAGACTGGTCGCATTCACCGTGGCGATGTTGCATGACTTTCAATTTTGATAATGACCAAGGTAATGCAAATCTCTCCCTAAGGTAGCCACTATGAACACCCGTAGGGCTCTCAATGAAGTCTAAATGCCATAGGCTATTGAATAAGCTGTGGCTAACTGTCCTGATGCTCTTGTCTAGCACCGGGGAGCAAGCGAGAGGCATGAATCACCCAACCCGCTGCGTAACCCAAGACTTGAGGGAGGAGCGAGAATAACGCTAGTCTGCCTACCCACGAGGTTTTCATTATACGAATATAAGGAGGGGCGACATTGACCGATTTTATTTCGCCTGACCAAAACCATGTTGATTATCGGTTGGAGGCATCCCGGAAGCTGATGTTCGGAATGCTCAAGGTCTACCACGGTCCGATGACGCTCCGAGACCGCTAGAAGCAATTTGGCGGGTCGTAGGATGTTAGTCTAGAATTAATTTGCTCAAGGATGGATTCGGGGTTACACCGTTGTGGGAATACGTTCGTATCCCTGAAATGAGAGTGCAAGATGCCACTCCACCGGACCGTCCCGTTGGGGGTTAGCTAAACCCTGGTCTCTTTTGTGCACGACCCAAAGACTCAACGAGAGCGAGTATCTCCAATCGAAGTTCAATGGACCTACAAGCTGGGTAGATCCCTATGCAAGAGAAACAATCAGGACGAATCACTTGGACACAGCACATGGAACAGGCTTGCTTGCGATGAACCAATACTCAATTCCCCATACCCCTATGTAGCGGCGGTGTGCCGACTGTCTAACTATATCTGTCGATGACTCCAGAATTTTTGAGGCCCAACTTTTTCTGGACCCAGGCTGCTCAAGACGCACCAATGGGCCAGGGCTAGGGGAGCTTGTATTTCATTGGGGATGATTTATGTGACCCATTGTACCCCCTTCAAGTCACCACTTTATTCCCTCTGTTCCGGGGTCTTGATTGGCTCACGCTCTAAGAAATGCCTTACAGCCGCTCAATCGCTGATTGTTGGTTCCAGCGATGCCACCTTGGAGATCCTCTTGAACCTGGAGTTAGCCCCAGTGACTCCTAGCGGCCCCCAATTTCTTTTATCAACAACCTATGGGATCCTCTTCATGAACAACGTCGCTTATTATTGCCGGACTCAAAAAGCCCCTGCATAGAGTGATGTGGTTTCGCACGTGGAGTACTTACGTGGTGGTCACCGTGGCTGAGCGAGGAAGTTTTTTGCGAGACTCCCCGCTGCTCGGTCTTTGCGATACGGCGACCGTCAGTACGAATACGGATAGTCGTATCCAGTTGAAGCTCAAGATTGAGAGTGGACAAGGAATATTTGCTTCAATTCATAAAATTTAACTGGCCATCCACTGGCCTCCGTTGGCACTGACTAGGCATCCCGTCATCCACCCGCTCTCGGGCGAGCAAATCATGCCAACTATGCCGGCGATCTCCTCAGCGTAACCGGCCCGTCCTCCGTACTTCGCAGCCATCTCCTTCTGCTCATCCGAGTCCCATTCTCGGATTCCGCACAGCGGCGTCAGAGGGTACCAAGATGAAATGGCCTGCTTCGCCTCCTCAGAAGCACCTCGGAGCATGTCCGTCATAGTGGAGCTGGGGTTGCAAGAATTGACGGTACAGTGCTCCTTGAGCTCGCGAGCCCATGTGCGCGTCATGGCCTCAAGGGCGCCCTTGCTGCCGCCGTACAGGGTCAAGTACTCGAGACCAACCTTGGAACCGACACTGGACACATTGACGATGCGACCCGAACGGTCGGTAGGCAGAAAGGGCTTGATTGCCTGCGTGAGCAGGATGGGGCCGAGAACGTTGATGGAGTAGACCTTGTGGAAGTCCTCGATATTGACGGCCTCAAGAGGCATGGCGTGGAAGAGAGCTGCGCAATTCACGAGGATATCGACCTGCGGCTTGCCGGTCTTGGCGTTGGACGGCATGTCACTCTTCACCACATCGACAATCTTGGAGCAGCCATCGGGTGTACTGAAGTCGGCGCGCACAGGGGCTGCCTTGATGTTGTGTGCCTTTGACAGTTGCGCGGCGAGAGCAGCGGCAGGCTCGTCAGAGGACTCAGTCAGGTAGACGAGAACGACATTGGCGCCCTTGGAGGCGAGGTTCTGAGCAATGGCGGCACCAATACCTTGGGACTCTTGTCAGCGTAGGTGTTCCGATCAATGATACAAAAAAAAGAAAGCTCACTCCTTGCACCGCCCGTAATGACGGCCGTCTTGCCCTCGTGGACTCTGTACGGAGGGGCTTGCGTAATGGGAACGGTGATTTGTGATTCGGCCATTTTGTCTAACGGAGAGCACAACGTGATGTTTGTGCTAGAGTAAATTCACGCCGCAATTGATTTCCAGGCAATTTTCAACCAAATCATATCATGGGGCCCGGGGAGCATGGTTATTAAGGAAAATATGAGAAATGTGACAGCCGAAACGTGGTGCCTGTCAACCCGTCAGGCGGTCTATCCTCTCGCCATTTCTGGATCTTCAGCGAACGCCCTAGACCTTTTCGAGCCTCAAGAGCAGGGCATGTTTGTTAACGAATTTCTTATCCACCTTCTCCACTGGTGAAATCCAATGAAAATGTTGATCAAGGTCACATCGAGTCTTCCAGGCCTGAATGGTAGGTGGGACCGCGATAGGGCGCATGGCGAATGCCGAAGCCATAAACTGTCGATGTTGTGGTCTTCACTTATAAATACATGCATCTGAGGACAGATTCAATATTTATCCGGGATTTTATAACGTCAATGAGTAATGTCAGCAAGACGAACCAAGATGGTTGCATCCTGTCCTTAATAAAGTTCAATGTCCAGGCTATATCCTGTCATAACATGAAACTTTCTGCCAACGTGCGGCCGTTGACAGCATGGCATATAATGTCCCGGTTGTCCCACCTAGCGGAGCCGAAAACCCGACAAACGGGTCAAACATACGTTACCTGGTCATTCCACCAAGAATTGCCTCATTACTCCGTTTCCAGTCGCCTCCTTGAGATCCTCTGATGGTGCTGAGTACTACCAAAATCAGCTAACCCGCGCAACCCCTTGCTCTGCCGAAGCCAGAAGCATCCTTCCCTGCGAATTGGGTTTTTCCAAGGTTTAATCAGGGATGGATCAAGGATCTTAGCGACGTCAAGCATCTCAATTGGAAAACTGTCAGGAGCTTTTCTGCCAACGATCGGCGCGAGACGAAGGACGTTTGGCTGGTGACTGGCGGCAAAGAAAACTTGGTCCGCTTACATATAACCTGTCAAGCGTCTTCGCATACCCGTCGAAAATAGGCTGGATCTAGCCAGAATCGAATTTTATTCACTTGCGAGGAGTACGTTACTCGCCCATTCGTTCTGCCTTTCCCTCGCCAGCACCTCGATTGTCGTTTAACCAACGCCATTCCAGTCACTCATTTCGCTGACTTGGTCTTTTTGGCAAAGCTCAGCTCGAACGGCCAAAGTTTTCAGGTAATGCTAGACGCCCGGAAAAATGACGACTGAGGACCCCAATCGGCGGTTCGTCTACCAACTTGAAGGCACAGGTCTCAGTCTTGTCGTGGTTTCGATTGTTGGTGGCGTCGTGTCTTTGATTGTGGTTGGCCTGAGGACGTTAATTCGACTTCAAGCAAAGACCTTCAGCTGGGACGATGGCTTGATGCTCGGTGGTTTGGTAAGTCGAAGCCTCTCAAGATTACTATCAGCAGACCTGCTAGCATTGGTTTGCCTTATCAAGCCTAGGCTAACACTAGCTGTTAGGTCATTTACCTCGTTGACGTCGCCCTCGCCTGCATGGGTGCGTGGAGCGGCCTGGGCACGCGTAATGCAGACCTCAGCCCAGTGATGTTGGTCGAATCGATTAAGTACTTGATGATCTGGATGTTGCTCTACGTGGCAGTATTATGTACGGTCAAAACGTCGATTTGCATCACCACTCTGCGGATCGCCACCACAATGCCTAAGCTTCGACTTGCCGTCTGTATCTTGATGGGACTTACAATCGCCACATTCTTAACCACTTTCATTGGAATCTTGCTGTTGTGCCGCCCCGTGGCGGCCAATTGGGATACAAGCATCTTGCTCGAGGGTCGCGGCAAGTGTTCTCCAGTCAGCTCCATGCTGGCCTTATCGTACACTTCAACTGTCAGCACCATCGCTACGGACCTCGCCTGTGCCGTTCTCCCAGCTATCATCCTCTGGCAGACGCAAATGAAGCTCTCAACGAAGATCATGGTCTCTTTCGTTCTTTCTTTTGGCTCTTTGTAAGTATTCTGTCCCGTGCTTCCTTTCGAGGTGAACCCCTCGGCTAATTTCTACCCCTTCACATGACGCAGTGCTTCAATCTCGACGATGATACGCACTCCATATATCGACCATTACAACCGTCCGCTCGACGACCTTGCCTGTATGTGTAGGCTCTTACTCTTTGATGATTCATCGGCCATTTCTAACTTCAATTTACTGCCAGTCCACATCGCCAACATCCCTCTTTGGTCCAACGTCGAGACTGCCATCGGCTTCATCGCCGGCTCCCTTCCTGCCTTGAGACAATGTTTCTTGCGCCATCGTTCGCCACGACCCACAACATTGGGTCAGACTGACGCCTCCCATGGCCTCCCTCCAGGGTCAGTTGGGCTCGTTACCATCGGCGGCTCTGGAGTGACGTCCAAGAGCAAGAGTCGCAAAGGCACGAATTATGAAGACGACAATGCAGGGCAGGGGGATTGGACGCGCCTTGATGAGGACAGCGTCTCGGAGAAAAGCAGCACTGCGCCTGTCCGAGGGATTCGTAAGGAAATGACTTTCGAAGTGTCGTCGCTGCCGGGGCAAAAGAAAGGCCGCGGAAATAACTAGTTCCTCCACGTAGGTAGTTAAGATGTCTTTCACGCAGTGATAACAGTGTAATAGACGTAGTATCGTGATAGTACCAGTACCTACTTTGAATGGCTTCTATTGAGCCACTGAGCCGACGCCAAAGTTTGCGCCAGTCTATTGGAAAGAGTGTGTTTGAATGACGGTCATAGGCAATGGGCTTGTGAGAGGGATGAATGTGCCTCTCGCATCCTGTTGTACCGCTCAAATGGATTGCATTGCGTTCGGATTGTCAGCGCTAGGCTTCATTCGGCTACAGAATACTGAAGGCCTTGGAGTTGAGACATTAAATTGACCCCTGTCTCCCACTCTGAGGCTTACTATACCTGGTCTATATTGCAGCTCTGTCTTGACAACATCACCAAAACACCATCGTTCCACTTTCTCACCACTCCAGTCCGAGGTGAAACGACAGAAATAGCCCAGTCGAAAAATGATCATGTCTCTTCCACCCCTGCCTCGCTTAGAGCCGGCAATATACCGCTGGAATTCCGTACCAGGCGATCGCATTTCTGTCAGACGCCTTGCTCTTGGCACCGAGGCTTGGGTCGGTTTGCGTGCGCCAAACTCTCGTGGTCAATACGACAACTATTTCAACACCTCTCTCCGCGTCGAAGTTCCTGGGTTATCGCTGGAAATCCTCGCGTTGCAAATATCTGTGGCCCTGGTCAACATTCGATACCAGCACCCTGAGGTTGGGTGTACAGTAACCTGGACCACCGATGATGATCCTTCCTTTATCGACTATACTCCGCCAGTCTCAAATAAAGCTGCTCTTGAATGGGCACGCAACAGCGTTTCAACGGTGTCAATGGCTGAGAATGGGTTGGACGTTGCCGAAAGAATCTCGAAACAGCGCCAAGAGAGTCCCCCAGAATCATTTCCCCCAGTTAAGATCTATGTCGTCGGTCAGGCGTCGGAACCTGGGACTCTACTCGAAGTTGGCAGTCTAGTGGACATACTCTGTGCATTCAACCACATTCATTGGGACAGCATCAGCTCACGCATATTTGCGGGTGACTTGCTTCGGGGTGTTGCACAGCAATTAGACACAGGCGACAAGAATTACTCGGCTGTCAGTGTGCCTCGGCATCCTTGGGGTGAAGAAATTCTCAACCTCAACGAGCCCGTCCTCGATGCATGCAAAACGGATGTGGAGGGAGGCACTTGGAGACGACTTTGAAAAAACTCGAGATGAGTTCATCGCGTCATTGCTAAGAAGCGGGGTAAGCAGTTGTTTCTCCCCTTCCTAGCTTATTTGGTTTATTTGATGAAGCTTAAGTCGAAGTTAATATGGTCACTATACCCACTGACGTCTTGAAGTCTAGTTGGGGCCTCCCTGTCACTAACGCTATAGGCATGCCTCGAACCCTATGGAAAAAGTTTACTGCTGGTGAAAGCCAGGCCATCAATCAGGCTATCAAGAGTCGGCTAGGACCGCATTTCACCTTTACTCACCTCGGTCATGCTGCCATGGTGCTTGCTCTACTTCGAGTTCGCCCCTTGCCGTCCGACACCACGGATTCCCAGATGTTTTCATCGCCGCTGCCAGTCAACGGCAGGCGCTATCTAAGTAGTCGCGACGCAGGCGTTCGTTACGGATCATGTCAGGCTGGCGCTTCCGTAGAGTTCACACCGCTTCGTTCATGGGCTGTAGACGAGGGAAACCCTGAAGCCGTGAGGAATAACCTTGCGAGACTGGCTCGTCATGTCAGAGACGGCTACGAGTATTGGCTGAAGAATGAATTTCAACTGGTAGTAGATCAGGCGAAAAGCAACTTCCTAGCGAGATTTTTGGGATCGTGAGTAGTTTTCAGTCCTCATTTTAGTTTGTTGAGTTCAATGTTCTAAAGGATTTTCTCAGAGCTCCTTCATCATTTTCGCATACCAGCTTTCCGTTCTGTAGCCCCAAGTCTAACCCTTTTGCTTCATCAAGGTGTCTTAGTGAGCATTACTCACCTTTCGACTGCGTACAGGTCTTTGTGAGTGACGGGATAGTCGACAAATATATTCCACGAGAACTCAAGAGCACCGACGGTGAGAGATTACTCACAGTGGAAAGCTGCCATTTCCATCTCACTACTTATTCTTCTGATGGGTAAGAACCTTTTTGCTCCTCTCCCCGGTCTTACGTCCACAACCAGTCACTCAAGAGGCCAAATATCGTAAATGGCCTTGCTGATTTTATGGTAAGCAGACTTATTTGAATGGATAGTTGGAAGGGTGAGACTGGCCTTTCTGTCTGCTTCAATGATGGACGTCTTGATGAGACTCTCGCAAAGGCTTTTCTAGACGCCGTGATCGAGTTCATGATGGTCTTTGCACGCTGAATGATCAATAGCATTGGGCTCAAGACAATATCGCATGATTACTTTGCAACAATGTGTATCACGCATCTCGAATCGAGAAGCGAAAAGCATTTGCCTTCATAAAATTGCAAGAAGTGGCCTCTCAATCGATAAGCTCATTCAGCTCCTTTGGAACCTGTCTCCGGATCCAGTCCAATAAGCTGGGTCCCATGAAGCCCTTTCAGAAATTACCCCGACCGAGAGAAGTTATCGCTTTTCATGAAAGTCGAAAACGAAGTGGGCAGTGTTTCGCGGAAGCGTTCCGTGCGAAAGTGCCTTATGTTACCATCTAGAAAGGGAGTGGCATACTTGGCCGATTCGGCTTTGTGTTATACTTTCGTCGACAGCCTTCGCGCGCGTTGCATATTTTTCTTTCGACACCAGCCTCCCGACTCTAAATTAAGGCTGTTCCAGCATCGGTTGCCCTTGGCCGTTGATTACTGCCCTCATCCATCCGCACAAGTAATGAATATAAGGGGTAGTGGGGATTTGGGGAATACAGCGCATCGAACCCGAGCAGATTGAACAACTACCTTATGTAGAGACCATATAGCCAGGCAATGATGGAAGCGCCATTGCCCACCCTTGATGGATTTAAAGTACGTGGAGCGGAGTTGGTCCGTCAAGATTGCTCGCTAGTGCACCACAACACTGGGTAAGGGACAACAAAGGTTGGACCAGATCGTTCATCAGACCTCTCCCAAGTGCGTTAGCATTGAACACCCTGAATTTAGGCTGTCATCTCGTCTCACTCCTCGTTGACAGATGACATGTTTTTGTAGATGAATGCGGCAGACGGTGACATAAATTCCCGGCGAAGGCTCCTCAAAGTCCCGAAGACCCTTGTTTTTCGGCGTTGCCTCGGTCATTCTTACCCCAGATTTTAAGATCGGGATCCCTACCCGCGCGGACAGCAACCCCGCACGCGACGTTTAGGTTCTCTGTGGGTGGGAAGTAATCTAGAACTGACCCCAACGAAGAATTCTCGACAGTGATTTGGTGGCCTGATGTCTCGCCATCTTTGTGGGGTAGATCGACTGGGACGAGCGTGTACAATCCTCTCCGCCGCGGGGAACTAGGAGCCAGGTATACCACGTAATGTCCAGTCAGTATTTGAACATCGCAATTCCCAACTTCACAGAGCCAGAGATTTTGGTTCGTTTCGTTGTTCAAGAGCAAAGTGGTCTGCCACCTCTCATACAGCAATCATGGCCATCATCGGAGCCAAAGAACACCACGTCGATCCGCAGTTGTCGCAGATCGCGCAGAATGATAAGACAATCTGGTACAAGAAGCCAAACCTGCGGTTCCTCTACCTCATCCTCATCCCGACTGCACTTGGAGTCGAATGGACCTCGGGCTTCGATTCTTCTATGATGAACAGTCTGCAAGCTGTTTCGTCGTGGTTCGAATGTGAGATAACTCCAAAGCAAACCTGCTGGCGTTTTCCATGGCCCAGTACTAACACTAGCATAATTAGATTTCGGTCGTCCCAATTCGTCAAGACTTGGCCTTCTCAACGCAATGTACTCCCTTGGCGCTCTTATGGCGATTCCTTTCGTCCCTTTCTTCAGCCAGCGTCTCGGTCGTAGGCGGACTATCCTACTCGGATCCTGGATTATGGTTTTGGGTGCTGGGCTCCAAGCCGGGGCTAGGAACGTCGATATGTTCCTGGCTTCGCGATGGATCCTGGGATTCGGAATCCCCTTCGCAATCATCAATGCATCCTCGCTCATTGGCGAACTTTCCTACGCCAAAGAGCGCCCAATCATGACCAGGTAAACTCAACCCCTTTGTCATGATATTGAACTTACAGTTGCTAATATGTTTACAATAAAGTCTTTTCAATGCCAGCTGGTTCGTCGGTATGATATTAATCCCTATGAAACCTCTAAGCCGGGTATATTGCTGACCTTTATTACTCGACAGGGGCCATTGTGGCAGCAGGAATTACATTTGGCACTTTTCAAATGTCCTCCACCTGGGCGTGGAGGATTCCCAGTCTACTCCAACTCGTGCCCAGTGCCTGTCAAATCGTCTTTATGCCTTTCTGCCCCGAGTCACCTCGCTGGCTCATATCCAGAGACCGTGGCGACGAGGCACTTGCAATTCTTAGCAAGTATCACAGCGAGGGGGAAAATGGCGACGAGTTCGTCCGCCTCGAGTACGCCCAGATTATGTCCACCATCCAGCAAGAGAAGGAAGTCGCTAGCAAATTCCTTTGGGCAGACGTCTTCCGCGATGCAGCTATGCGCCGTCGATTCATGCTGGCTGGGATCATGGGCTTCTTCACGCAATGGTCTGGCAATGGCTTGATCTCTTTTTACATGAAAAAAATCCTGAATCTTGTCGGTATTACGGACAACCACACTGTGCAAAAGTTCATTCTGGGCAATACATGCTGGGGTACGTTGTCTTCTCGCAGATTATTATCAGCTATTTGTGCTAATAATTGGGAAAGGTTTCATCAATGCCGTTCCTATCGCCATGATAGCACCACGGTTTGCAAGAAGGAAAATGTTCCTTGTGTGTACAATCGGTACCGCTTGCGTTTACACCGTCTGGACTGTCGCATCAGCCAGATTCGCAATCGAGCAATCCCAAAGAGCTGCTATCCCAGTTCTAGTCTTCATTTTCGTTTACTCGCCGTAAGTCAAGTTGTCTGACCCTGCCATCCTATTGATTGAGATAGACGCTAATTTTCCTGTCGCAGGTTCTACAACATTGGCTGGAATGCCCTTGCGTAAATAGCCCTTTCCTCTTCTTTCTTGTCTTTCCCCTTCTCTGGACTGAAGATTACCATGAATTGATGAGCGCTAACTCCATCTAGTTACACTTATCTCGTGGAACTATTTCCATTCAGTCAAAGGTAAGATTCTGCAAGTACCTGTTTCCCTCTTGGCTACTTCACACTCCATTTTTGTCATCTTTTCAATAAAAAAATAATGTTAACACCACATATAGATCAAAGGGAATCGCTGTGGAGCAACTTACGGTCCGCTTTGCTGTATTCTTCAACACTTACGTTAACCCTATCGCGCTAGATTCCATCGGCTGGAAGTACTACATTGTCTACTGCGTGTGGATCTTGGTAGAGATTTTGACGGTTTATACGATTTTCCCCGAGACTCAAGGCCGCACCCTCGAAGAACTGAGTTTCATGTTCGAGGGCAAAGATGTGCAGGACAAAGTCCAGAAAAATACTCAAAAGGTGCTCCAAGTCGAACTTGAGGATATTCACGAGCGACCCGGCTCTCGGGATGCGGTTGAAAATACCAAGGTATGAAGTGCTGCTGGACCTGCTTCTTTGAAAGTTTGCTGGGCCTCTAATATTTTATTTCGTTCGATGGCTCGAGCTCTTCACTATTTCAATTTTCAGCGTAGTAATTGCTAGGCTAAAGCATCCGATTGATGTGGATGGTAATAAGAATGCCAATTACATTGCGTCACGGTAGCCGATATGCAGACGCTGTGGAATCTAGGATTTCTCTTCTAGCCAAGTGACAATTGCCGAAAGAAATGGCAGGGAGCACAGAACCCGCAGAACTGCAGACGACAGATTAATCGGGAACTTCAAATTCATCATTGGCCATGCCCTCAAGACAATGTCAGACCTGATTGAGAGGTTAGCTTCAGCCCTGCGGTGACCCACCGAGACGGGCCGGCAAGTGGGTCCACTTCTGCGGAGATCGGCTCCTCCCGGGGGTTTCTCTGGCGAGGCATTGGGTTTGCAGTCCGTTCACCTTTGCTTCCAGACGCATCAAACAATCCTGAAGCTGTTTCTATATATTGATTTGAAGCCGTTTGTGAAATCCTTGAGGGGGAAATTCATGTTACTACATGAAGTAAACCAGCAAGGATCCGGTGGGACCACGTCTTTCAAGAGTCAAATCTGGAA
Organism: Colletotrichum orchidophilum; assembly: GCF_001831195.1. Lineage (NCBI taxonomy): Eukaryota > Fungi > Ascomycota > Sordariomycetes > Glomerellales > Glomerellaceae > Colletotrichum > Colletotrichum orchidophilum. The sequence goes on from NW_019172964.1 coordinate 64,155, forward strand.
ATGAAGGACGTGAGACCGCCTACTTGCAATCGCAGTCCAGGCAGAAAGTGGACCCAATTCTTTTTTGGCTCAGCTCGCTCATCATGAGGGAATATGATCCTACGTGGCTAAGGGGTGAGAGCCTGAAAGACCATTCTGCTAGTCTATGAATATAGCATCGATCCATAGATTGAAGTCCTCTCTAGGGCAGAGCAAATGTGCCGACTGTTTAGCCTTATTAGACTGATAGCTGAGCTCCGGTGAGCGTGCAAAACTAGTGATATCATTCTTGAACTAACACAAGAAGTCTAAAAGGGTCTGACCGACTCGGACTCGTCCGCAGTCGCATTTGACGTACGTGAGCTGAACTCCCGGTTTCATTGAATCATCAGATTCCTCGTCGAGTTCAGAGGGTCACTAAGGTGTGTGTATGATTTGTGGGGGATCTTCTAGCTCGTACCGCTTTAGTCGTACAAAAAAGCTGTTTCTGACTTCGTCTTCATCCTTCGTTTGGGCCGAAGGACGGGGTAAAGGTGAATGAAGTCAGCATCATCAAAGGTGCCTTTGGGTCTGTGATACGCTGAGAGAAGCATGGGCACTTGATTGGCTCCTTGGACTCCACCCGATTCTTTTTCTAAGGTGAGCTTTCTGATAAGGATGGCGCCCAAGCAGAGAGCTTGGCATAGTTGCACCAAGAATTATGGCGTCAACGTTGTCAACATCATCAGAGTGCGCTTCAATGCACATTCAGTTGGCCTAAGCAACCTTCGAATCCTTGAATGGAATCAGCAAAGTCACTTGAAGCAGAAACACTGAGTGGATTGCGTAGGGACGAAGCTCTCTCATATTGCACCCCAGCAGAAGTACAGCGCGTCTTTGACGCCAATCAGCCCATGGCGCGACCTCTTGGACGGTTCTTCGGTGTCAACTCGAGAGCTGTCTCAGCCACAAGGCTGTGAAACCAGCGACTTCTGACGGTACAGCATTTTTGCATGTTTGGATTTTGAGTCTGAGGGCTGCGTTGGGGGGCTGGGGACCGAAAGGTTGATCCAAACACAGGGCTGAGACCGTGTCTTGAGTCATTCATGGGCAAATTATGAAGAACGCGAGCACCTGAGAGAAGGGAGACAGCCACATCTTGCCCTGAGATTCCAAAGACATTTGCATCCTGAAGTCTTGTCACTGGGGCAAAATACATTTCCAGCTGAATCGGAACACGCAAAGCAAGGGCAGCTTTTTCCTACTCTTGTTCATTGCTAAGGATGTAAGAGATCTTCGCTGGATGTAGGGCCCTTGGAAAACGTCATATTCACGCCATCTTCGTCCCCATCAAATTCGCACCAGAAAATGGTGTGTCCGTATTTCAATGTGCCTTTTTGGGCCAGGGTAGTGGTTGGACTGGGAGACTGGTTTACATATCCACATTTCCTTGAACCGACGAGCCGTCACAAACATGCCATCCTCATAGCTGGTAGTAATTCCTGTTGGCACGTAGATACACGTGCATCCCCGTTGCTTGCTTGGTCTCGATGTGACTTCAAACATCGCAAGATTCCAGATTCTCAACGTGATATAGATGCAGTATTTGTGTTCTCAAAGCTTACCTAAAGTGGCCAGTCTGTTTGACAACAAGCCTCGACCCGGTCTCTGAAAGCTGAATCACGATGCAACTCATTTTTAATCTCCTACTAAGTGACTACCCGTATTTCCTTCATCGAGCTTCGCCAACGTACAGGCATGGTCTGGAAGGATTATCCAGGCCTCGGGTAGTCTAACACTAAACGAGTTGTCGTGAAAACACGAAGCTAAGATACTAGAGCTCGAAATCGATGGTTTTGATAAACTACAGGAGAAGATTTGAACGGCTACGAGTAAGCCGTAATATTTAGCATTTCCTAACGTAGGAGACTTCAAGCGATTGATATCGCGGAGCTCCATCTCACTCCGGGCAATTCGACCCTTAAGTTAAAAGTTAAGACGAAGATCAAACACACTGGCTCTTTCATGCAGAATCTCTCTTGGGCCTACTCTGCGGAGTCACTACACTTGTCCGTTTTGTTTATTTCTATCCTGTCAGCAGCTTCGCACAGCACTGCTGCTTTGAAAGCCTTCAAAAGTACTTGCATATACTGCATTAGTTGCTGAAGCGGGAAATGATGCCACGTATTTAGTCTTGAAATCGGCGAGTCAGAAACTGACTAGGTTGATGATAGTTTTCTGACTCATGAGGCATAGGTGTACCTTCATGGGTCGAGTACCTACCTGAGGAACGTGGCTCGCACTTTTTCACTATTGCTACCGATACCCCGTGTCCCGGGCCGGAAGGTTTGCGTACGCCTCCTCGACCCCGTGGGGTCCAAATATAGATTGATTTTGCCCAACGCTTTTTAAAAGGGCTTGCTCCATAATTTGCCCTGTTTCCCGTGTACAGCAGCCACCGGAACTACTCTTCACGAAGTCAGTGAGACATGGTGGGACCAACTGAGACCATTTGGAAGCCTTTCCGCCCTTTTGCCTCTCTGATACTATGGCCGGAGGTGTCTTGCCGCAGGCCCTGCAGTCAGGCGTCCTCTGTGCTTGCTGTTGAATCCAAGTGGCTTTCTGCCATGGTTTTAAAAGTCTCATAATTGCTTCCCGGCCTTGGCAATGACAATTTCATAAGGCTTTTGTCTGAGATTTGGAACCCCTCGAGATGTAGGAAGTTCCGAAGGCTAGCCCCTAAATTCAAATTAAGAGCCAGCACCACAGCATCACCAACGGGCAGACGATATTCGTTGTGGCACTTTTCTAGTGTCATTATTTTCAAGTACAAGCTTCCTGTCCACATGTGATGATGCCCAAGACATACAGTAGCTTTGGTTCACAAAGGGCTGTCTCAAGGCGCGTAAGTGTTCATGTCTTGACAGAGCATGCTGTGAAATACAGCATAACAATTTTCGGCAAGAAGCTTCTTGAAGCCTACGTCTTCATGCCGGAATTGATCTTGGTTCTCTAACAGTGACTACATGTACTGAGGAAACGGTGAATCATTGAATGCCTGAGCAAATTGCACTTCTCAATGCAAAGATTTTCCGTTTCCCATGGAGAGGGGCTTCGCTGGTTTGCTAAACTCATGGTGTAGGGAGAGGGCAGCTTGGATACATGTATATAACGCTCGGTTGGGCTTGGTCTTCTACGTATCAGCTTAATCATGAACCACAAGCTTTCCTACCTCACTTTCATCATATCAGCGAAAGGTTGACCAACACGAGGCATTGTCTGTAATACGCTTCATCATGTCTCCGACATTTGAGATCACCCTGCATAAGAATCATGACCGGCCTGAAGATCACATCGTATTATGGGCCTCTCTTAAGGTGAACACCAGTGTCTCTAGGGCCGATACACAAGCCTTGCCCGATGTCAAGGTCGATGCTTGGGCCTTCGCTGCTCATGGAAATCGAAAGATTATTATCAACATTCATATTGATGCCAATCATAATTGTCAGTTGCATCCCAAATATTCTTACTTTTTCACTGATACAGGTCCCGGCAGACAACATTGGGATTTCTTCTCCTTCTTCCCCTAACTTTGACGTTGTCCATCTATAAACATCTCGTTTTCCAGAGCGTAAGAACCGAATCCGTACGTGTTATTTTCTAGGAAAGTTTGTCTAACATATAACTATGAACAGAACTCGTTCAGGGATCATCTACGCCAGAGCAATCATCGTTGACGGCTGAGGCTGGCTCTTTTCGAACCGGGGCTGTCGAAAGCTGCCTCTCGTATTCTTTCCCGAAGTTCCATCTTGGCTTCTTCAAAAGTCCACCCGGAGAGGAGCAGAATTTTGAGAATAATGCCAATAGAGCCAGAATCAGCGAGATCGACTTCCTTCCGCATGTCCATACTAGGAAATTCATAGCCAGTGTTCAGGACGAAACACTTGGAGGGCTCAGGATGACTTTGGATCTAGTCCAGGCTGATGTTGCAGCCTGGCAGCAAAGGCACTCGCATAGCCTCGAACTGAAGACCGAGGACGAGAATTCGCAAGAATTACAATCCCTGATGTAAGAGCTTCTTCATTTCCAATAATGGCAACGAAAACATTCTAATGGCAACATTGTTAGTGAGAAGCTACCTGGACTCGTTAGGCCTATCGATTGGGATGTTCCAGCAGACGATGGAATCACTGCAGCAGCGGAATGGGTTGGTTCAGTGCAGTGGCCAGTTGCCATTATCTCCCCGAGCACTGTGACCGGAGTTGCTGGCATTGCCAGCCACTTGATTGCCAGAGGCTAATCCGTGAGTTACGAAGTCTGCGGGAGCGAGACTGTCAATGGCCGCAATGCAGTCATCAAGTTCTACTTTGGTGCGGCGAACAGGCCAGGCTCAGAGCCATTCGATGCTCTCAAGGACTGGGAAAGCGCCGTGAGGGCATCTGTTCCGGAGGGCGCATCTGGTCACGTCAACATGGGCCTGCTTCGTAGAAGTTACGAATTTGTCGACCCTTGCGGCTCAAAGAGACGTTTGTCTCTGGGAGAATTCAGAGACGCTCTTAATGCTGACATCAATACCAGCATACCTAGTAAGGACAGATAGCAGACCTACATTGTTGTGAGTTGAATTTGCATCCAACGGGGATAGAATGGGAATGCTCACTAGTGTTTGGTGCCATTGATGATTGGAAGTTTTGGTTTTCAGATGCTTGTATCCGTTGTCTTGTCAGTCCCAAAGATCCGTGGTGATTACAAAAAGTTGATGCTCAACAGGTTTATTCTCGATTCAGAAACCATGTATTTGTTTGTCCCTGAGTCCTGAAACCGAGATCAAATATAGCAAAATCAGATTTGTCTTTGCACAACGCCTCAGCCTATGGTGAAAGCCGTCCGCTTCCTCGGCCCCGGCAAGGGCCTTATCCTCCAGGACATCCCAGTCCCATCCCCAGGTCCTGACCAGGCTCTGATCCGCATCAAAGCCGCCGGGCTCTGCCACTCCGATGTTGGTCCATATGCCGCCTATGCTTCTTTCTCAAGGTCGACGTTGAAAACTCAATCTAGATAGCAAATATTCTGTGAAGCGGCTGTGTGCCAAAAGATAAGATTGCAAGAACCCAAAACTAGGTAGGTTTGCGGCAAGACGGAACTACAAATATCTAGAGCGCAGCTACTCCGTGTGTTAAACACTTATGATGCTTGTGCCGGCGTCCGGTCCACGGAGCCGACATCTCGCCAGATATCCTACGGGTAGCTAGCGGGCCTGAGAATTGCGGCACAGGTGATCGGCGGTTGAGTCACAAGCACCAAAGTAATGCAGAGCGGTCTCTCGTGATCTCAGTCCGGATCTTGCTGCGTCTTTGTTGCGTCGCCTGTATGCAAGGCAACGGTGCATCGTGACTTTGGATCCTCACTCTCCAAAACTTGAATCGATAATGACATCGTGCGATACCGGGAAAAAGTTCGGGTTTCTGTCCGTCGTAACTTGGCGTCAAGCGGGTTGGCTCCTCACCAAAACGTCACTTGATCATGCCACAAAAAGCAATGATAATCCGGTTTTCAACCGCCCACTGCGCTAAGTCCCCCTTTTATGGCGGATTAACCGATGGGCGAACAACCAAGTCCCCACTCCCGCTGTAAGCTTCCTGCAGGCTTCGGCGACGAACCGGTCAACGCCCCGAGCTTTCTCACTGTCCTTCGGTAGGTATCCTACCGGGATCGGACGAGAGGCCTTTGGACGTATGCGGAGCCGCGGCCAGTTAAAGGCGTCAGCGGGGCTGGGAGGTGATGTAACCGGACTTTGTTGTTCCCGTGCGGTCGACGGGATACGTGCGGTTCAAAACGTGGGGTAATTATGGAGGAAACTTGGAGGATGGGGTTACCCACGATGCGACGGATCTTCGCGATTAAGAATCTAGATTTTAATCTTACATAGGTACTTCCGTGACCTCTCTGAAAATCAAACTTTCCCTTGCCTCTGCTGACCTTCTCTTCTAGGCATCGAAGCAGTCCAACGGCATGAGCAAAAACAATGCTACTTCGACCTGCACAGTATACTAAATGAGACAACTGGCCAAAATGTCGAGTCCTACTAGTTTTCTTGCGAAATACAATGTCGCCAACCGGCTCTACAAGAGCTCACTGCTCAACACAGTGTGCTTAGTCGCCGGCATATCCATCTTCTTCTTCGGATACGACCAAGGGCTGATGGGTGGCGTCAACACCGCACGGGATTATGCTGAACTCATGGGATTCGGCCACTGGGACGATGCAGAAAGGATTGTTATCGTGGATAAACCATTGTTACAAGGAGGCATCGTAAGTGAATCACTACAGTAATCAAATGCTGTCCGTCTCATACTGGGTCAGGTTGCCGTTTACTACCTTCCCGGAACCTTGGTAGGATGCTTGGTGGGTGGGTGGTTTGGTGATCGATATGGTCGCCTCAAGACCATCGCCGTTGCCTGCATTTGGTCGATTTGCACCGCGGCTCTTCAATCCGCTGCGCAGAATGCGAATTGGATGTTTTGTGGTACGTACATGTACCTGCAGCTACCTTACCCAGCCTTACAATGTGAGGCCAGGATAATATTGACCTGAAGGAATAGCACGAGTCTTGAACGGCTTTGGCACCGGGATGTTGAACGCCATTACCCCGGTTTGGGCAACAGAAATTGCTTCTCACACCTCCAGAGGCAAGTTCGTGGCTATGGAGTTTACTCTCAATATATTTGGCGTTGTCGTCGCATACTGGCTACAATTGTGAGTCGTGTCACAGCCCCAAAGCAAGACTCTCGACATCTAACCTGGCGATAGCGGCACGTCAAAATACAAAGACCCCACATCATCCTTTATCTGGAGATTTCCCGTCGCTTTCCAAATCGTGCCTCTCATCGCTCTATTCATCATGATTTGGTTCATGCCAGAGTCCCCGCGATGGCTCGTCAAAGTCGGTCGAGAAGAGGAGGCCAGATTCGTCCTGGGCAGACTTCGCGGAACCGAAGGTGAAGACGGCGAGGCCGCAGAGGCAGAGCTCCAGGATATCATCAACGTTAGAAACCTGGAGCACGACACCGCCAAGCAGCAGACTTACTTTGCCATGCTCTTTGGCCTGGGCTCGGGCAAACTGCACACGGGCCGTCGAGTACAGCTTGTCATCTGGCTCCAGATTCTCCAGGAGTGGGTGGGCATTGCGGGAATTACAATCTACGGTCCTACAATCTTCTCGATTGCCGGCATCAGTTCGGAGCAGCGCCTTTGGGTCAGTGGCGTGAATAATATCACGTACATGGTAAATAAAATCGTCTTCTTCTATCATGTGCTCGAAGTTGGCAATGTTGACATTTTCTAGTTTGCAACCTTGATATGCGTGTTTACCATTGACCGCATCGGCCGACGCTGGACTCTGTATTGGGGTGCTATTGCACAAGGGATATGCATGTTCTGCGCCGGAGGCTTAGCAAGAGCAACTCTCAACGCTGATCCTGGTAGCCGTTCTGGACTAGGCGGTGCCGCAACCTTTTTCGTCTTTCTTTACACCGCAGTTTTTGGTATGTCGTACTGGTTATTATTTTGTTACAAGCCCGGTGAAGTATTGAATGGCAGAGGGCGGCGTCCGATCCATAATTGCACCTGGGTAGCCGACTAATTGCCCACTTTGCAGGTGCGACATGGCTTTCGGTCCCCTGGTTATATCCCGCAGAAATCTTTCCTCTACAAGTGCGTGCCAAGGGTAACGCTTGGGGCGTGGTTGGATGGTCCATTGGAAACGGGTGGACGGTGAGTGCACGACTGCTAGTCACCCTTGGCATTATGTGTGTCAACGACTAAGACCATTTACAGGTGCTTCTCCTCCCCACAATCTTTGAGAAGCTCAACGAAAAGACGCTGTACCTTTTCGGCGCTGTAAACTTTTTCTCCCTCGTCATCGTCTGGGCTCTGTACCCTGAATCGAATCAACGTACTTTGGAAGAGATGGATCTTGTCTTTGCTAGCGAGAGCATCTGGGCATGGGAGGCTGAGAAGGAGTTTGCCAAGCTCAAGGCTGAGAACCCTTCTCTTGTCCGCTCGGCACACATGGGGCACGGCGTTGTCGACTCTGGAACCGGTATCACGCCTTCAAAGGTGAACAATGATCATAAAGAGTAGCCTTGACGCATGTGGAGACGCGCATAACGTGGAATTCTAGAGAGTAGCCAGAGAGGAGAGCTTTTGGCGTTGATACCCAACTCCATGGACATGTATTCATAGCATTAGATTAGCTACCTTTGGAGGAAGCCGTCATCTCCAACCACACGGAAGGAAGAACTTTGAATGTGGTATAGTAGTGAATAAAGCTGATAATTACTTAGAATATCTTTGTCTCAACTCCTGGCTCCAGCCATTGCACCTTGTCCGCAATGCCCTCCTCTTCAAAAACGGCCCTTAGTTGGTCACCGTTTTCCGCAAAGTGTGCCCAGGACTCGTAATGCATCGGCACCAGAACATCTGCGCCAATCTCGAGGAACAGCCGCGCCGCTTGTTTCCCGTCCATGGTGACCAACAAGGGAGGATCGGAGATTGCGACCTCTACCGCACCAACATTGACGATAGCAACGGAAATATGGTAGTCTCCCAGCAATCTCGGGATCTCTTCGAGGTAGACTGTGTCGCCAGAAATGTAAATGACGTTTGGCAAGCCGTTTGTTTCTCCGAAAGACGCTGCCCTCAATAAAAAGCCCGTGACCTCTCCACCCGGGAGGTGCTGACATGGTACTCCAGTCACCTCGAACTCCTCTCCTCCAACCCGGAGTTTTGTAGTTTCCCGGGGCCTGAGGGCGGCGACTCCGGGACGTGGTGCAAGTTTACGGGCTCCATCTTCTGTCGTCAGGACTCTGCGACCGTCGAGGAGACGTCGCCCAAGTTCGTCCAGGTTATCGGGATGGTTTTCGTGGCTGAGAAGGATGGCGTCGATGACGGGTAGGTCATCCAGTTGTAGGGCTGGGCCTTTCGTGTTTCTGAGCACGGTCAAGCCCATATCCCACTCGGTACCGGCTGGGGAGAAGACTGGATCCGTGAGAAAATTGATGCCATTTATGTGGAGGATGGCCGAGGCGGTGGTAATGTGAGTAATGGAGAAGGAGCTTTTGAAGCTAGAGGACATTTTTGCGGTGACGGTTGAGGTTTCTGTAGACATTGATGAGATGGCAAGAAGCAAATGCCAAGCACCAGTGAGATTACCCAGTCTAATATACTACATTCAATGTAATCTGAATTTATAATCTGATTCACAGTAGCCTGATTCATGGGAAAGAGTGTGCTTGTGGCGATGCCATAGCCTATCAGTAGCCTACTGTTTGACGATCTGACAAATGGTTGCTCCGGTAAGTCCGATCAGTCCAGGCGAGATATCAAAGGCCGCAACACAGACGACAGCATATACAGGGAAATTTTTGAAATGGCCATGAGCAAGTATCGTTTTGAGGACAGCAAAGTCAAGGTAAAAAGCGATCGGTTGAGTGACAACGGCCAAATTGTCCAGTCCTGGCATGTTCTCGCTCTACTTAAAGCTTTGCGAGGACTTTTCAGCCACACCAGCTGGTCTCTGTGGCTCAGTCGGTAGAGCGTTGGTCTCATATCATGTACATATGACTCTAGATCACCTAGGGACATCCAAAGGTCGCAAGTTCGAGCCTTGCCAGGGACATTTCTTTTGCCAGATGAGCTTTTTGGTGACGTGTTTCAAGCTTGTTATGGTCGGTGATGGGGTGGTCTAGTTTACCACGGTTTTTGATTGCAGAGGATTGCTGCCACGTAATTCCTAGTATCTGAGTTGATCTCGAAAATACCTAATATCCCAAGCGAGTGACATGAACACGTGCCATCGGGATATTTTCGGATCATGCCTTTTGAATGGCTGGCGAACCGTGCGACCGGGCCGCAGCGGTACCTTACCGTGCTTAAGGTACCCAGATGAGGGAGGGCAGACAGGCGAACGAGTCCCGGATGCCTCCCGCCCCACCTGCGACCTTTCCTCTTCGAATGCCACGCCGCGGTGCGACGATGGCCCCTCCCCCCGTCCCAAGCACCCAAGTCCCCCAACCATCCACATCTAATCCCTCCTTCCCTCCACTCCACACTTCCTACGCCTCCGACACACCTTCGCCTACAGGTACAGCAGATCCGTCCATCGTCATAGCCTGGCTTACCTGGGCTTGCCGGTGTAATTTACGTCTGGCGGTCACACGGGGTCCCGAAGGCGCATGTTGAGCCAAGGCTTCGCTGCGACCAATTTGGGCAGTTTGCCAGTGGCCATCTGATGGACTGACCTGTCACAGCTCGCCCTAAACCATGTCACGGACACCTCCCACACAGACGATGCAGCCAGCGCCTCTAGCTCTGACATGATGCTTTGGATCGGTTCGCCTTGCCCCCCCTCGCCGACACCAACGGCTCATGGCTGCCGTAGCTGAAAGCTCCTACCTGCTACATGTGCTTACTCCCAGCACATCTTCGACCAGCTGAGACATGCGCCGATTACCCCGTACTGCCTACGCCCATTCATCTGGTCGCCTACCCTAATATGTCCCACCCTCCTCCACCATTTCCCGTCAGCTAGGAACAGCTCCCCTCCAGACACTTTTGCCTTTCAGCCTTGAACCATCAGCCTACCAACCACTTCGCCGCCAAGGCACCAGGAATATCCTTCTTCGAGTCACATTGCTCAGACCGCCGACCAAGTGACCGCCCACCTCTCGTAGGGAGGCGAAACACACCTCCGAGAGAGGCAACCCTATAAAGACTGCAAGGCAACGCGGAAATCTGCAATCATGGCGGCCAAAGACGATAGCAACACCCCCGCGGCATTCGCAGACGAGATGCAGAAGCAGACACGCAAAGAACGTCGCTTCGACGAGATCGAGGCACAGCTCCCCAACCCAAAGCTGCCGACGCTACAGTCGGCCTTCGTGACCGCCAGCGGCATCCTGTCGCACCTCGGCAGCTACAACCCCTGGGGCAGGCCGGTGACAGATGACGATATTGTTTGGCTTCTCGACAACACGGCGTACAAGCCGTCCCGCCTGAGCAGCTGGCAGGCCGAGTTCGTCGCCGCAATCTTTGAAAAGGAACCGAAATGCACCGTCGTCGACATTGTGCAGGGCGTCGCCGAGAAGCTTGGGCTCGCGGACGATGCCGAGGAGCGTAAGACGATTGAGGAGAGGATCATGCCTTTCCTCTGGGACGTGCAGCCGGCGCGGCACCTCCGCGTTGTGCAACAGAAGAAGGAGCTCAAGCTGGGTCCTTCGGGATCGAATGGCATCACTACGGACACGCTCAAGATCCACGATCAGCCTACCGGTTCGACGGTTACGTCAAGTGCGGCGGTGCCGCGGGGCGCGACAGCGCTGTTGGAGATGAAGACTTTCTTTGCTGCTCCAGAAGGCTGGGCAGTCATTTCAGGTAATTACGCAACGATGAGAAATCATCATCATTCCAGAAGTTTGCGATTCACTCACACGACAACACACAGATATCGACGACACGATCAAGTTGACGCAGACGAGCGACCCCATCGGCATCCTCCGCGAGACGTTTGTGAATGAACCAAGGCCAATCGAGGGCATGCCGGAGCTGTACAGGAACATTGCCGCACTCCTGCCGCAGGAATCGCCGTGGTTCTACCTCTCGGCGTCACCCTACAACCTGTACCCGTTCCTGAGGGAGTTCCGCGACAAATACTACCCGCCGGGGACCATCATCCTCCGCGACTCGAGCTGGAAGACGGTCGCGGGCCTGCTGTCGGCGCTGACGGTGGCGACAGAGCAGTACAAGGTGAAGCGGATGAACAAGGTGCACGACTGGCTCCCCAAGCGGAAGTTCATCCTCATTGGCGACTCTACGCAATCCGACCCCGAGGCGTATGGAGACATGTGCGTAGTGGTTGCCTTGCCTCGCTCAGAGGCTTTCCCCGCGATTGCATTGGCAATGACATTGGATTGCTAACCGTTTTATGCAGCTACCGCGAATTCAAGGGCTGGGTCAAGCTCATCTTGATCCGCAAGGTCACCGACATTGCAGCCATCGGCATCGCCGCCAAGAACGAGCCGGAGCGCTTCGAAAAGGCGTTCAAGAACATTCCTCGCGACGATTGGTTCGTCTTTGAGAACCCTGTCGACTGCAACAAGATTGTTCGCGACACCGTTGCCCAGGCTTGAAGGAAGGAAACATCCAACTGCTTCGGAGATGAGGTACACGGAAATCTTTTGAAAACACGCCAATGCCGGGGACAGGACATGGAATGCTGTGGATCGGAGTTTCTGGCGCCGGGGAACATTGTCTTTCCGTATTGATTGAACACGACCGTCATGACTTGAAGTCTCGAGAAGCTACGTAGCGAGCCTAATCCAACATTTTTGCCCTGCCCTTTCATACCTCATTTCGGGCCATCTCTGGTCGCAATAAAGGTCCTTTGACGTGGGTGACGTATGGTAGCAATGTAGGTAGGTGAACGTCAGACTCCAACGGCGGCGCCGTTTACAAGCACCGGCGCGTTCGGTCTCAGTAAACATGTCCCATTCCCTTCCACTTGACTTTCCGCCGCGACCATCCCCCCACCTCCATCGACCCTGCAGCATGCATTTTGCAGATAACACTGCGTGCAACGATGAATACAGGGGCGACTTCCGCCTGCCCACGGATAGAGAGAGACACCGTCCATGTCGGGGCGTCGCGGGAGGTGCAGTTCCACGGGGAGGGCATGAAGCTCTATAAGGGTTTCACGACCAATTTTTGCCTACAAATGCGCCGGATCCTGAGGGATCGGTTCTTTCGGGCCGGCTCGGGACTTTTTCCATGTCAACAGCTAGTAGATAGGTTGATTTACACTATGGCGAGCTGGAGGTGGCTGGGCTGAGCTGAGCGACCTGAATACTTCGTTCCTGGAAATATTTCCGGCAAGATAGAAGACTCGCATTACGTTCATGGGGGCGCCGCAGCCCCTGAAGACGAGTTTGGGGCGCATCAAGGCGGAGCACGCGAAGAATGCGAAGCTGAGGGCGCTGGAGAAGCCAATGGCCGAGGAGGAGGGTTTGGCCATGAAGGAGGTTGAGAAGCGCAACGCGACCAAGTAGCGTCAAGAAGGGGGACGAGGTGCTAGTGGAGAGGTGGAAGGTTCTGGACGAGAGGAGGAGGAGGACAGATGTGATGGCGGAGAAAGAAAGGAGGGAGACGAAGGTCACGAGGACTATGGAGGAGAGTGGGGAGAAGAGAAAACATTTTTTAAGGAAGAGGGTCGTGAGACGGAGAAAAAGTGAGGAGGGCGTTGTCGAGAATATGGGTGAGCTTTCTCTGTGAGAGGCCAGAATGTGGCGGGCTCATGTGATGCGTGTTTTGGCTGGATGATCATGCGGAAAACGGAGTTCCGGTGTGGCTTTGTGATGCCAATCAATGGTGATGATTCTCACGAACAATCAACCACTTGACGACCATTTGCTCTCAATGATGAAGCAGGTGGAAGACATACCTTCAGCCATGGTTGAGTAACCTGCGGTGACTTGAGGAAGAGCAGTGGATATCGGCTCAACGGCTCAGGGAGGACCACTGGCAAGAGATTACAAGAAGCCAAGGGTACAGTCATTAACGGTGATGATGTTGATGAAACGTGCCAGGTTACATGAGGCAGAACGATACCTGCCTTGCCTTCTCAAACCAGGAGTACCTTCCATGGAGAGGCAAAAGCCATCTTCGTCGTCAAGAAAAATGCTCTTTCGGCAAGAATCAACGGGCTAGGAATGCCAACTAGGAAGAATCAACAAATGGCATTTCCTGCCCTAGACGGCAACAAGCCTTTCGAGGACCTGCCCATCCCTATTGAGATGAACTCTGACTGACCTCCGACCTCCGACCTCCGTGGCTTGACTTCCCAACTACACCCGACAATAGTCGCAACAAAACTTTCGTTTGTTTTTCTTGGTACAATACCACTTCATTCATTTCAAAGAAACTTCACAGGATATTGTCAGCCTCAGGGCCTCGTTCTACTCGACCAGTAGCCTCCGTCCAGGTTTCTACAATACCCAGTCCTTTGCAGTCGTACCAAAAATCTCCAGCACCTCTCCAACATGTCTTCCAATAATCATTCATCCCCTCCTCAATACGAATTACAGGACATGGCGGCAGGAAATCCGGGCGCACTCGCAGCACCGGACACACCCACAGCAGTATCGGGCGAAATCCCACGGGTGGCGGGAATAACCGTCAAGACTCACATGTGGTGCGCTCGGCTCGCTGTCGTTCTCTGGATTTTTATTTCGATTATACTGTTAGTATTCGACATCATTGGGCTCTACCGCAATGAGACCCGCGACCGCCACGACGTCGGCGTCACAAATATGTGCGTCTTCGGCTCCGTCAGCGCTCTTAGGAGCATATGCTTCGCCGTACCCACGATTAATATTGCACTTGGACAGTGTTTCAACACAGCGGAACGTTTGTATTCGTGTCGATGCCAGAATTTTCTCCTGATTGTGTGCCAAGTGAACTTTTGGTCTGCCTTGTTTTGCCTCATTGGCTTGTTAGTGCACACATCCGGAAGTGATGTTTGGCCTCACATTACCCATAGCCTTGCGCTAGTTCTTGAAGCATTCTCGCTCGTACTATCTTCTTGGAACCAGAGCTACGGTTGTGAGAATGTTATGCAGCCCCCTAGCATTGCGGCATGATTGTTGGCTGGCGAAGAGTTTGGCATTCACAGTGGAAGATCAGCGAGGCAAGGCCGTAAGTGCAATTCTTACCAACACAGAGACATTATTCTTCTCTGACTCAACCAGTATGGTTCGATGCAGGCTCACGCATTCGTTTCTGGACTGAGTTTCAGTGGACTCGTCTGTCGAGAAGAGCGCAAATCGAGGCAGGAGAAGAACGAGGTGACACCTGCGGAGGATTCTCAGGGCAATGGATGACAGAATAGGATGGAGGCCATGCGGACAGCGATATTTGAAATGAGCGATGAGCGAGGATGATAATATTGAAGAAAGCGGTGCGGCTGTGACAACAGGCTTTGTCCACGACAAAAGTCTACATACAGCTACCGGGGGCTCACTTGAATAAATCAGACTGTCCGGAGGATCAAGCTTCTAGAGCAAGACCCATTACGCATATGTACTACTGGAATGACTGGCGCATGTCCAGCTTACAATGACCAACATGACATTAGCCCTGAGAGCAGTTTATTTCCATTGTCGCCATTATCTGTGCTACATGAAGCAATTGGTAGGTCATAATAAGCAATTGGTATGCGCATCTTTTGCATTTATCATATTATGGAACCAGTCAGCCCAAGTTCAAGAACCCTCAAAGACCGCCAACAAAACTCATCATCAATGTTAGAGAAGACTTTTAAACACAAGGCCCATCCTTAAAATCATCCGACGTGCCGCAGTAGAGGGTACACTCCCCGACCTCGATTTGACGCTGCTCGGGACCCGTCCACACCTCGCAGGCGTACCACTCGGACCAGTTCTTATTGGGGGTCCAGGCACCGGGGCCGGCGCCTTTGCGGACGCATTCTTTGCCGAAGACGTTTATTATTTGGTTTAAAATCACGTCTTGGCGGTGGTAGTCGTACTGGTCCTTTGTGCAGGTGTGGCCGGCGAAGGAGGAGCAGCAGATGTTTGGTGGGACGTAGGGGACGGCGGAAGAGACGGCGGGGGCGACCATTTTGGCGGAAGTTTGGAGTTTGGAGAGAAGTGTGTTATTGAAGGAGGGATGTACCGGTTGTAGGTAGAAGTCTTTGGTAGTTATCCGGTGAGTGTGTAGAGACGTGCCGAGCCTTGTTGGCCACGGTTGGTGGTAGTCACGCTTTATAGAACTCGGACGGGTTTCGTGTTCCTGTCGGACTTGAAGTTCAAGACGATCACCGAGTCAGAATCAGGTGGAGGCAACTGATCGACGGCTCTGGGCCCCATTTCCAGCCAGCAAAGGATTTCCGGGCAGCGGCGCCAATCTCCTACTTGTACTGATCACGCAGAACCAAATACAAATCCCACTTGATTCTTTGTCACCGATCCAGCCGTACGATGAACAGCACTGTGATATACTATACCACCAGTTTCGGTACTCACGCTCTCTAAGCGACATGTTTGCCTTGTCCTTGTCGTCTAAGCTACTAAGTCAAGAGACTCGAAAAGCAAGACTTGAGTCTTGGCTTTTCACTGAGGACGCTTTGCTAAGACTCTGGATAACCTCGGATTCGGTTTTGAGATTGAACATGACTTTTGAGACTGAAATAAATGATGTAGACATGGATTGAAAGTGGCTAATCAATTGGATACGGGGGAGCGCTGACTAATGATTGGTCTGAGGGTTATGAAGAAAAGCTTAACTTGGAGAGCCTGTAAACAAGGCACAGCCTGAGCTTTTCTCTCGCGGTCTCACTGAAAGCTAATTTTATTACCCCTAGGTGCTTTGAGAGTATTGTGGATGGTCTCGTTGAATGTGGAACTCGGGAAAACGGCTCAGGCAATGTCGTGGTACATGTGGCGTCGATTGCTGCCCGCAATTAATTGCGTCCTTCTTGTGACAGGTAATGATGGCCTGAGGAAGGTGGCTAAGAGTTGGCAATTTCGAAGGGCAGGTTCTTGAGAAGGACTGTACCCTTTCACTTAGAGATAAAACCAAGTCATCGGTACAACATTGGCCATGACGTGAAATGCCTTCTTCCCCCTCCCCCCACCCTTTCCCGGGGAATACCAAGCCTTTACCTGAGGATGATTCACTAGGAGGAAGTTTTGGGCGACAGGGTGACAACCAATAAGTCAATGCCGGAAAGTAGCCAGCTCGATAGATGGACAAGAGATTTTCTTGCGACGTATTCGTCTTATGGAGCAAACGGTCCGATGCGGCTTTGCCTAGCATAGTCAATTGGCTCCCTCAACGGACATTATAATCGCCTCATATGTGAGATTCATAAATGAGTGAATGTAGCAAATGTAGTTAAAGGGGATTAAAGTTGGAGTAAATGTAGTTGTGGTCCTGACGCCAGGTCAGAGGAGGTCGGTCCTCAAAGGCGTCGAGGGGAACCAGTTGGAGTCGAAAAAGGCGTCACAGCTCTTCCTGATATGGTTACTGGAAAGAGAGAACTGTCTCATGGTAAGCTGAATTGTTTAGACTGGTCATTTCTCCATGTCGTTCCCCCGCATCCGGAGGTCGACCTCCCCTGAGATAGGCGGAAAGGTTCCAGCTCTCCACATTCTTGTAATTCCCATCGGGCTTGCACATGCCCATGCGGAACCTAAGGGCGTGCTGTGTCTGATGGAAACTACCAAGTCCAGCGTTGAGAATTCAGAAAATCCAGCTTTTTGAGTTCTTCTACAGAGCACGTTACCCCTAGTGGTATCCATATTCATTCTTGGAGGGTGTTAGATACGAGCTCCGAGAGTCTTTCAGTTGAGTCTGTAATATCCGCTCAGTCATTTTGGACCGAAATGATGATTTTTTTCCAAATTAAGAATTGGCTTCTTCTACAACTTCAAAGCCCACTAGCACCAGCCCCCCCAAACGAAGTTTTTGTATTCTACCTATGTCACATAAATCCGTGGGGCTTCATCATCACGGGATTTGTGCTTTCCATCAGCTACCCGTTTGTTGTGAATTTTGTAAATTACCACTTGGAGTATCGCAAATGCGATGCCCACTGAAACCATGATGATTTGTGTTCTCAGTCCCGTTTGATAGCTACATGAGTTAGCGAATAACAAGGAACTAGGCTCTCGCTGGTGTTAGTAGCTTGAATTACTTACAAAGGCGCATCGTTCCCACGATAGTACTGCGTGCCCACCATCAATCCGCTGATAGAGAGCATCACCCACATCCTATTTGACATCAGCATTCCTAGAATCAAATGTCATGCTAGATAAGTTTTCAACGTACGCAATACTAATACTTCTCTCGCCTGGTTCCCGGCAATTGAGTTGTACCCACGAGTTATTGACAGGATGGTACCCAACCGCGAAGCTATTCACAGCAGTCCAGAGCCCCCAGCGCGACCACTTGCCGACATGAGGATGTGCCGTACGCGCAACGATTAAGACAATAAGATAGCAGAACTGGGCCCCGATGACTGAGAAGCCACGCTTGTTTGTTTTATCGCTGATATAGGCAAAAATAAACACAACGACCAAAGCGAGTGACGCGCCCACCGCAGCAAGTGCATTGGCTTGGATGCGGTTGAAGCCGAGATTCCTGGTGCAGCGAAGTGAGTGGAAGACTATTCAATATCGTGACGGGCCAAGGAAATATGTCCAACGCTTACATTATGATGGTAGGTGTGTAAGTGGTAAGAGGGCTCCAGGTGGAGAAGACAGCAAAGCTGCTTAGGAAGTGCGGCCAGCGCTTCCAATGTAGAACGGTCTTCCACACGAGCTTGAGAGGAATTCGCATTCCCTGAGCACCTCCTCGTCTCTCTTTATCATCAACCTCTAGGCGTCTTTGGATAATGTTCTTCTCCGAGTCTTTGAACCGGATCAGGCCGGGGCTCAACAGCGGATCAGGGGTGTCGGGGGACCCCGGTAGGAGGAAGAGCAGCGAAAGCCCAACGAAAATGGTAAAAACACCCTCGACTAACCCGATATTAGCAAAACTATATACATTCAAATCAGTAGGAATCGTTCGCGTACTCAGGAAAAGCCACTGCCAACCACGCAGACCGCGCTCGTTTTCGAGCTTCAAGATACCCGATGCCAGTATAGGACTCAGGGCATTCCCACTAAACATCCCGAAGAAGCTGCGAGGAGTAAGAAACCGCACCCTTCATCTATCTCGTTGGCACTGACAAGATTGCAATGCGCTTGGCTAGCTCCTTTTTCGTGTACCAGGTGGAAAGCGTATAGCAAGCCCCTGGTATGTATCCCGCCTCCGCAAGACCAAGCATCATTCGTGAAGCCAAGAAGCCCTTTCGGTCTACGAGGAAAACTTGCATAGTCGCGACGAAGCCGAATAGAATGACCTGAGCGGAGATGTACTTGCGTGGGCCAATCTGATCGTCATTCTGTCAGCAGAGGGATCCTCCGTGCCTACACGAAGACAACACTCACCTTTTGCAAAAGCATGTTTGACGGAATCTCCAATACGACGATCCCAAGAAACATGAGCTGGTTTCCAAGATTTATGGTGTCCTGATTGACCCCGATATCTTTAGCAAAGCCGCCTGTGAGGGCGCTGGCAAGGTTCATGCGGTCAAGTTGAAAGACGAGCAGGCCCAGGTACAAGAGTGGAAGCACCGAGCTGTCGATTCTGCCAAATAACATGTCAGCGAATCACTTTTTGAGTGAGATTTCCTTCCCTGTCACAAGTTCAACGTATCAACTCACTTTCGACGAGCTCGAGCCTCCTCATACTTAGTCCAGTCTGGCTCCGGGACTGGTGTCACCTGGCCGGGCGAATAGACAGACTGCAGGCTCTCCTGCTTCAGCTCACCCATGTTGTAATATGCTCAAGGCAAAAAAGATGACTCAAGTTTGAGTTCGATGGGTTCTTTTCCCAAAGAACGGGTTCTGATCAAGTTTTCAAATGCATTCAAGCGCAGCTGTCTTATCACGCCTCTCATTTCGGCCTTTGGAATTCATAAGCTTCCTTCCCCGCTATCCTTAGCTTTACGTTACTCTGAGCTTATTGCTCACTCGCCTGGAAGGCCTGCCTCAACACTCCGTTGACATACCTTTGCGTACTACGAGCTGTGACCCCCCTCTCGGTGCCACGGTCTTGGGAGCATCACGCAATCGACCCCAACCCTCAGTCTAGCGGCATGCCATGTCGGTAAAGCGAGGCTGATTTGCTACAACACCCGGCCGATAGGCACATGCCGTTGAAGATTCTCCACTTTTGGCCTGCAGGTCGATGGCTACAATTGCCATTCTACTGAGCACGCCATCTTTCACCATCGCGCCAAGACAAACCCCGAGTAGTTTGCCTTCTCTTTTGTCGGGATTTGAGCTTTGCAATAGGTACCGGAAGAGCGACTTCGGAAAGCTACATCTTGGTCAAAGATGAGCCTTTGGAAATGTCTCATTTAGCATTTGAATCGACGTCTACCTTAGCTTAATCCGCCTCCACGTCCTCGGGTCCTGCTAGTTCATCGTCGTCCGAATCTGTCGAGCTCGGTTACCCGAAGAGCGGATGAACTTGAGAAAACATTTCACTCATCATCCCACTGCCTCAACCACACGGGCTCTCAATTCTTCCTCACAAACCAGCTAGAAGCTCATGTGAAATCCAGGGCCCTGAGAAACAAACTTTCCCTTGGCTTATCACCACACCACAGAGCCCTGTGGCCAGACTTTCCTGAAGATGACATCAGAGGCGAAGCACGCAAAGCGCGTTGCGGTCATCGGCCTTGGCCCGGCCGGTGCCATCACGATCGATGCTCTTGCGAAGGAGCAGGCGTTCGACATCATCAGGGTCTTCGAGCGTCGTGAGGCTCCGGGAGGATGCTGGTGAGTTCATACTTGTTGCCTTGCACCCTCATTTCAAAAATGCGTAACCCATCTCCTCTCCGCGTTCTACGCACACTGTCGCCCCCCAATATTGACTTGGTATCCCGTGCTCACCTTCATCAACAGGCTAGGTGAAGAAAACCCACCGCCCCTCATCCAACCAGAGGAGCTCGGCCTTCTCTCTTCACGAACGGCAGATCCTGCGCTGTCGTCAATCCCGTCCAATCTCCCCGCTCAATTGCCAAAGTTGCACTCGCCACGGTATTCTGAATCCACGGTGTACCCTTACCTCGAGACCAACGTGGATTTCGTCCCCATGCAGTACACCCAGGAGCCATTCCCCACTCAACTGTCAGAGCTCTCCAGATCCATCCACGGAGAAGATACACCCTTTCGGCACTGGTCCCTAGTCCAAGACTACGTCCGTTCTCTGGTCGACCGAAGGGGCTACGGAGATTTTGTTAGTTACAATACCACCGTGGAACGGGCTGAAAAGGTGCCTGATGCAAGCGGTTCCAACGAGGAGTGGAAGCTCACATTACGCAAAGATGGCGAGAACACTGATTACTGGTGGGAGGAGAGATTCGATGCCGTGATCGTTGCGTCTGGGCATTACAGTGTGCCTTTTATCCCCCTCATCGACGGTCTGTCTAAGTTTGCCAGAGACCGTCCCGGAAGCGTAATTCACAGCAAGCACTTCCGAGGTCACGATGCGTTCAAGGGAAAGAGGGTCGTGGTAGTCGGCGCCTCCGTTTCGGCAGGAGACATCGCCTACGATCTGACCTCGGTGGCCCAAGCACCTGTTTATGCCGTGGTGAAGGGACATACTTTCAACGGATACTTTGGTGACGAGGCTTTCAACCACCCCCTGATCAACAAGGTTACCTCCATCTCCCACATCGAACCGGCCACTCGGACCATCCACTTTGTAGACGGGTCATCCGTGTCTGACGTGGACGACATCATCTTCGGTACTGGATACACCTGGACACTCCCATTCTTCACGTCCCCGTTATCCAACTCTTCAACCAAAGCCACCAAGCCACTCCCGACTCCTCGCAACAACCGCATTCCAAATCTCTACTTACACACAATCTATACCCCGGATCCCACGATTCTCTTCGTCGGTGCCGTCAACGCAGGTCTAACGTTCAAAATCTTTGAATACCAAGCCGTCCTCGCCGCCCGACTGCTCGCCGGCCGCGTCTCATCCTCCCGGCTCCCATCAACGGAAGCCCAACTCGCTTGGGAAGCAGACCGCATTGCAAAACGCGGCGACGGCCCAAAATTCGCGCTCGTCTTTCCAGACTTTGAGGAATATTTTGAGGAGTTGAGGAGACTAGCTGGCCCACCCACGGCAGATGGCAAAGGCCGAGAGCTGCCGCCTTTTAACAAGTTCTGGTTCGAGAGATTTATGCAAGGTCATGAGCGTCGAAAGGACATGTGGAGGAGGTTGAATGCGCAAGCGAGGGAAACACCACAGGTGGGAGCGAACGGTTCTGTAGGTGGTGTGCTGGCAAAGTTATAACGCTGCCTGGCTTCAGTGCGGTCGCCAGGGACAT
Organism: Colletotrichum orchidophilum; assembly: GCF_001831195.1. Lineage (NCBI taxonomy): Eukaryota > Fungi > Ascomycota > Sordariomycetes > Glomerellales > Glomerellaceae > Colletotrichum > Colletotrichum orchidophilum. Next base: position 86,137 of record NW_019172964.1, read on the forward strand.
ACACAGATAACCCACTTCAACGAGAATGACATATGTCTGAGTCTGTGAATTTGCAGAAAGAAACTTGCAGGTTTATCCGTGATTGAGGAATGTGATGCTGGTCATCTGCAGATTGTGAAAGGCTAGTCCAGCCCGCCTACCAACAGGGCTATTCGCCCAATTTCTAGGCTATTCCTTAAAATGAACGTAACTACAAGTCAGGGACTTGTAGCTTGGTTGCACTTGAGTAGTATGGGCCCAGGAGGTGGGACTAGTCCGTGACACAAAATCGTTTGATAGTCAACCACGACCCTGTCTCCAAAGTCCCGTTTTTCAACGTAGTCTGGGTTTCAGCGGACCCTGCTCAAGTCCTTCGTTACTGCTATGATAGGACTGCGTCGGGATTTTCGGGTTTGGAGTCGCGAAGAACTGGGGCTGATGACAATTGCATTCAATCATTGTACATAGACGCCGTATCTCGACTCATACCGTGGCAGGAGTGACGAGTATGTATTAGTCTTTGAGCGGCAGTCAGAGCCAAACACACCGTCATCAGCCACCTAGGCCAAGACCCAAACACAATACCAGTACACGGCCAAGAAAGACCTGCCTTCATTTCCGCCGTTCGTCTCGAGCACCGAGTTCCAGGCGTAGAAGTCGAATCAGGAGCTGCCGAAACTCCTGTCAAGAGGATGTATGGAAGTCTGAATAAACCTGGTGTCGTTTACGACCTAGCTTTTGACTATGACTTTACCCAAGTTCCCCGAGACTTTGGAGACACGCAGCTGAGAGTTGAATTTTCGTGAGTTTTACCCCCGTGTCCCACCAATGCCGACTCGATAGCCTCACCATGCCGGGATAGAGATCGAGGGTAAGCTGGAGTAGCCTAGGCAGGCCAGGCAGAGGGTGCTGGACCAGCCTGGCAAACGGTAAACCTACAAAACCAAGCAGAAAGGCATTGTGAAACGTTGACACGAAGTCGGGCCAGAGAGAGGAAGAGGTATAATCGGCAAGGGTGTTCATGTTGCTCATTACATGCTTTAATAAGCGCTGAGAAAATGGCCATGTACAATGATCACCTAGGTATGTTTTCTGAGGGCCTACGCCAGCACTCAAGACGCCGCTCCCCTCCCTAATGCTTCTATGTGTATCGTTGCCGGATCTTCCAGACTGCGTGTAAAATAAAACAAAAAAAAAAGGCCGTAAAAGGGTATGATTATGAAAAAGAGAAAGAGAAGAAACGCAAAACACACATGACGCCCCAAGAACCCTGCTCATTTCCGGGTGAACCGTGAGAAGAAGCTCTTCTTGGGCTCCTTCTCCTTGTCCTTTTCCTTCTTGAGCCCCCTCGACTTGCTGGCCTCTTCCTGGGTATCGAGCAGCGTGGTGTTGTCGTTCATGACCTGCTGAGCATGCGACACGGTTCCCGGGTGGGGACCCGGTGGACGAGGCGGTGGCGGTGGACCCGGCGCCGGAGGACCCGGAGGCGGCGGTAGTGGAGGGAGTGCGTACTGGTACTGCGGCGGATACGGGTGTTGTCCAGACGGCGGCGGCGGCGGAGAGGCCGGAGACGGCGGCAGAGCGTAGCTTTGCGGCGGCGGCGGGGCCTCGAGCATGGGGACCTGGTTCTGCTGCTCCGGCTTCTGCTCGTCCGCGAAGAGGTCAATGACCTTGCCGGCGCCAAAGAGTCTCTCGTACACGGCAAGGGTGGTGCCAAAGTCCTTGTGGCCGTCGACCTTTACGGCGTCGAGGAGCTCCAGGACGTAGGTTTGGCAGTTGTTGGTGATGAGGTTGTAGGCCGGGTGCCGCGACCTGATGCTTTGGATGACGTACTCGCCCGCGCGACGGATGGCGTCGTCGTTGAAGGTCGTCGCACCGACGGTGAAGGTGCGCCACTCTTCGCGCTTGTACCGCTCATTTGTGTAGATTACGTGAAAGCTCTCATCCTAGGCGGGGTGAGTTAGGGTCATGATTGGGGGTGGGGGGGCAAGCATGTGAGATGCGACGACGACGACTCACCATCCACAGCTGGTGGGCATAGTCGCCGACCAGGACGGCCCAGTGCTGGGTGGGATCGGGATACTTGTTGATCTTCTCGGTAATCAACTTTCCCAGGCCCGTCTCCTCGGCGAACCATTTGCCGGCGAGGCCGCCGACGGGGTGCCAGCCGACCTCGACGACGCGGGAGGAGCCATTGATGACGGGCTGTGTGATGGGGATGACATTGGGGGTTTGGCCTAGGCCTACGGCATGCTTTAAGGCGAGTTCACCCTTGGTGTAATTCTTCTTTCTGTCGTCGAGTCAGTGAAAGCGCCCTTTTTGAATGCCTTCACAGGGAGCATGGCGGTGTGGGAAGAGGATGGCTAGGGGATGAGGGGTTGGAAGCCGTGCTCGTAGGGCTGGGGGGGGAATGGGTAGATGCGCAAAGTGCATAGAATGAAAATGACGCGCATACAGAAACTCTCCCACTTTGTCCCGCTTTCTCTTCCCTTCCTCGTCGGATCCCGGTTGTGACATTACGATATCCCAACGGCGCGGCGCGGATTAAACGGGGTTTTAATGTGTGTGTGAAGTCGGTTTGCGGGGGGGAAGGGGAGGAAGGGTAAGGTGAGCGCCGATAAGCGACCAATTGGGGTTCCAGTTTCTGCTGTGCTAGCTCCCGGCTCAACAAGAAACGGGATGGCGAACAGTGGGAGGGTTATTTTGTTGTTCACGTTTGACGGTCAGATCGGGCGTCAGATCTTGGAAGTGGGAGGGGAAGTACGGATAATTGGAGGGGAAAAGGCTGGGCGTCTTACAAATGGGAGGCCTTTGGGAGGGCGGACGCGGAATACACGGCAAAGTGCGACAAAGAAAAGACTGCTAAAAAAAAAAACACTCCGTAAAACAAAACAAGAACCGATTCTAACTGAACCTTGCCATCGTCCACTGCCTCGTTGCCGATGGGCCGCGATGGCGGCGGGTTCGGGCTGGCCGACCCGTGGAGGCGCATTAACAATATTTAATCTAATTTCAAGCTGCACCGCGCCTCCATTCAACCAATCAGATGGGCAATGCGACATTGAATTGCCGTCTCGAACGAGTAAATCCACGCGGCCGCAGCAGCGCAGGCCTTGTTTTCCTTGCGACACAGCCAAGCACACAGAGGCTGAGGGTATAGCTGCGCAACAGCAGCAGCAGCAGCAAGCTGCGGGCTCCGTTCAACACCCCTAAATGATGCCTGTGTCTCCTGCAATGTCAGCGGGCCGGTCCGAGGAGGCTTCTTTGAACACCGATGGTCGACAGCGGATCTTTTGGCACCGTTGCTACTGCTCTTCCAGATCGGGGTCTGCCCAACTCTAGTCTCTTGGCAGGCCCGGATGGCTCGGCGCGAAGTTCCAAATACGCGTACTCAATACGACCAAGTTGTCTTCCTTAACTTGGTTCACAAATGAATCAGTTCAACTGCATTCATAAGACTGCCGTCCCACAAGCCGTCCATCTCACCCAGGTAAGCCGAGGAGCCCGGGTCCCGGGTCCACGGCAACGCATGATCGGGCATCTTCAGATGGGTCTGAAAGCATCAGTTCTACTTGAAAACCTTGCGAGCTCAGGCTCAATGCTCACAAGTCGAATCGTCATGATTCTTTTCGGGCCTTAATTTCGGCCAACCACACCGCCCCTTCAATTCCCATTCGAGTGAGGTAGTCACATTCAAATAGATCACCAGTGAGTTTTCGGATTGTTTTCATCAAAGAAGTTCCCGGACGTAATATGAATGATTACTCTCATCAAATTCGTTTTTCTTAAGCGGTAAGCCCCGCGTTTTGAAACTCAGCTGCCCAGACGTTGATGGATTCAATGTTCGTATTGTGGGTTTTCCCATACCCCCCCGAGGCATGTAATCGAAGAAACCTTATTCACTTCAAGTCAGTGTGTACACGACATACAGATGCAAAGGTAGCTTCACTTATAATCACCTTAATACCATTTACTTGACTACGTTCAAACTACTCATCAATCAAGTCATGTAAGTCATCTGTTCGCATGAGATAGAACGACGTACCCGAATTGACAAATGTGAGCGACTCAACTCGCAGTTCACTGTTCCCTAGGTTATTGCTTCCATATTGTCCTACAGATAGTCGCAATAAAGCTTGACAAACATGAGATTCTTCTTGTTAGAAAGTTGAGTTCATAACGGCATGATGACAGATACTAGGAGACCTCCAACGATACAAAACACGAAGACTTCCATCAAAGAACATGACCCTCAATCCCATAGACAAAACCCCCCCAGCTCTAACCAACCCAAGCCTCAACAACCTTCTCCGCCCTCTCCGCATCCTCCAAAATCGCCCTCCGCCTCTCCTCGCCCCTGGGCACAAAATCCACCTCGAACCGCTCCGGCCCCATGACAAGATCAGAATGAAACCCAGTCTCAATGCTCGTATCCAGCCGGCCGACCCCCTCGGCGGCGGCCGGAACAACAGTAAACTCCCACGCCAACTTGGCCATTGTCATCAAAATCTGGTTCTCGGCATATTCCAGCCCGGGACACATCCGCCGCCCGGCCCCGAAATTATACGTCGCGTGCCTCTTGTCCCGCGCCGCCGCCGCCGCCATCGCCGGCCGCACGCCCCACGGGTTCGCCAGGTACCGCTCCGGCACAAACTCGTCTGGCCGGTCGTACCACCTCTCGTCCTTGTGGATCCCGTACGTGTTGAGCAGAAACGTCGTGCCCTGGGGAAACGTGAAGCCGCGGTAGACGTCCTCCCTCGCGAGGACGCGAGGCACCCCCGAGGGCGCGGCGCTGCGCCAGCGCATGGCCTGCGTGGTTGTTCTTGTCAGCTTGCTCGCCCAAAAGGAAAAAAAAAGACTCGTCAAACTCGACAGACGAACAAACAAACGAGCAAGCTTACCTCGGTGAGACATGCCCGCATATACTTCGCCTTGTCCAGATCCTCAAACCCAGGCGCCTCCCCCGGCCAAAGAGCATCAACCTCCTCCTGAAGCCTCCTCTGCACCTCCGGATACGCCCCCATAATGAGCACCAAAGTCCCCGTCGTCGCAATCACCGTATCAACAGCAGCATCCAGCGTCCCCGCCCCCAGAACCGCAAGCTCGTGGTCCCCAAACCGCGCCCCCTTGACCGCCGTCTCACCTCCCCCCGCCTCCCCCCCGTCCCGAATCATCCCAGCCATCAGCGACTCCGTCTCCCGGCCCCGTCTCCCGCCCGCAATCTCGCCGGCCTGCGCCCGGGCGCCCTCGAGCATGTGATACATTGTCCGCCTCATCCCCGCCTTCAGCGCCGCCGCCTCCCTCTTCCACCCGGCCGCGAACGCGGGGAGGTACTTCATCACGGGGAACAGCTCGACCGGCGGCGCCTGCGCGGGCGTAAGGAACCGCAACCACACATCCTGCGTAGCAAAATACGCCCCCGTCGACGCCGTCCGGCCCTCCCCTTCCACCACCCTCTGCCCACTCACCACAGAGAGCGGCGTAGCCAACGCCCAATGCCTCAAGTGCGTATGAAACGCCCCCGGGTCCTCCAGGATCCTCCTCATCAGCAGCGCCGCGTGCGCCGCCTGGACCGGCACGACGCGGCCCAGCTCGGCAGGGCCGAGCAAATGGTTCCGCAGCGCCGTGCGCGTCTTCTTGATGGAAGGATCGTTATTCATAAACAGAATCGTGCCCGGGTTGATGAGCTTGGACGTGATGTACGGCTGCGGCCGGTCCGAGTAGAGCGCGCCGCGCTTCTCAAAGAGTTCCCTGACGTGCTCGGCGCTCGAGAGGATGACGTAGTTTTCAGCGCCGACCTTGATGCCCACAATGTCGCCGTAGGCTTGTGCCCACTCGTGGAACTTGATAAAGGGCTTTGTGGGTGGGATCTGGTGGACGTTGCCGAGGATCGGGACCGGGGTGGGACCGGGGGGGAAGTTGGGTGGTCTTCTGCTTGAGAGGATCCAGAGGGCGAGGAAGTAGAGGAGAACTGCCGTGGGGAGGATCAATACGGCTGGGGAGCCGATGAAGGAGAGGAGGCCCATGATGTTAACTTATTGTCTCTTATTCAAAGGGTGCGGCTGTCGAGCAGAGAAGGGTGAATATCATAAAGCAGAAAGAGAGAGAGAGAGAGAGTTATCATGCAACATCCATCAAACGAAGCCAGCAAACCACCTCCCCAAACCTCCTTTTATGCTCCTTTCTCCGTCTCAGCAACTTGGCCGACATCATCGCCATCGACAGTCGTGTAACCTCTGCCAAGCACCACAGCGCCCGGTTCACACCATCTCACCCAAATCACATCAGCGCTCTCCCCCGTACCCGACTGGTCAAAACCAAGTTTGTCTCTCTCCACACGAGATAATCGTTGCGATGGCCGTCTGACGTTACAACAAGAGGCAGGCCGGTTGAGAAATATCATGTCCAACCTCTCGGCAGCCATCTACCGTTGGCTCAGTAGGTTAGCACCAGACACACACCTTCTCGAGCCAAGCCCCACGACAACGGGTTGGCACCAACCGGAACCCCCTCTCTGAGCTGCAATGGTCGGATCAACCCGCTGCAAGTGATTGCGGGCCGAGGAAAATTTGTCGAGTCTGTCGATTGTGAGTAATATGCAGTCAGTGACGGAATAGACGACTCTGGCATGGGTCGGTCAGCGGGACGCGAGTGACAAAAGCAGACTGGGGTCAACCGTCACACGCATATTTTCTCTCCACCCACCACGGGTTTTGTATTTTTGGCTGCTGTCCAATTATCTCGCAGGCTTTTGTAACTTGCCAATCGACTCTCAAGAGATCTTTGCCTAATCTGTTGGACACATCAACGAATGGGCAACGAGATGTCGTCGCCCAGAGATAGAGAACGGCGGTTCGAACAGCCAAGAGCGGTGGCCTGCCACGTTAGGTGCCGTTGGGCGAGATGTCACCTCGTAAAGAACAAGAATCACAACACTCAATTTTATGCACCGCGCAATAGAAAGACGTACTTAATCAACTGTTGTTATCCTCGTTCGATGAAATTGTATATATAGCAAACATAATAGATGTACGTATGGAAAAAAAAAAAAAAAACCTTAGAAAAAATATTTAAAGACCACCACCCTACAGCGATAGAGGGAAAGATGCAAAAAGGCAACGGGCGACCGTTGACAATGATTTCCGAAACCGAGAATCGAACTCGGGGCTATGCCTAACCTCTCACTGAAGATGAGAGGGCATCATGTTGGCCACTACACCATATCGGATAATTAGTTGTTCGTTCATCCGTTGTGGGGGCTTAGATCTGGTGGAACACGGCCTCCACGGACAACCGTGGCCATCGCGATGTGGGGGGTTGAGGCCTTTGGACAACCCAAAGGTGGGAACGAATAAACAAACGTCAAACATCACACTGAGTCATCCTGGAACGCTACTTCACAAGCAAGTGCGGTAATTAATGGGTTCTGAACATTGATTCGTCATCAGGATGCGTATCCTATTCATGATGTCTGTCCCTGCCTCATCCACAGAGGCGTCGTGCAGATTAGCCTACATATACATTGTACACTTTTGGACCTTTTAGACGCCGGAGAATAGCCTGCCGCACCATCTAACAGTGACGCCGGTGTCCAACATAGACACGAGGGCCTGGCCTGGTATACCCACAACTCCAGTCCGTCCATCCATCTAAAGACCATCCACCATCCAAAACCACAAAAAGTAGGATACAAAGTGGAACAAGACGTCCTTCCTCCAGCTCACTCTTGAGCGAGTGAAGGTCGAATCCAAACAAGAAGTGTCCATAACTCCGACATCCACAAACAAACCACTTCTGGTCGCTGTCGAACAAGGGAGAATGAGATATTTCCCATCATGCAGAAAAAATGTGACAACTCGGTTCCAGCGCCGCCTGTTCACGGTCCCGGCGGATGAGGCCTCAAGCCCAGACGAGAAGTACAGGGCAAGAAAGCAGATTAACGCCGCGTGAAGTGCTATCTTGAGGATAGAACTTTTCATGACATAATACCTCGACGCGAGGTTAGAAAAATTGGGTATCAAAAGTGAAGGAGAATAAGGGGTAAATATGTCGCCGGAAATGTGGGAATGTTGTTCCCCGTTCGAAGAAAAATTGTCGCGATGCAGAACGCTTCGTCCGTTGCCTCACATGGGGGTAGGTGTCGGTGCGCCTCGATCTCGGCTCATCCAGCCAAAGAGATCGCCGCGGCCCTGGGTGCTAGTGTTGCTGGTCTGGGGCTCAATGGGAATTCGCACCGCCAGCTCCCTGGGCTCCAAGAGTAGACTCTTTCGGTAGTAGCTGACTTGGACATTACCTTGGTCGCTCTCGCGGACGCGCACAATCTGCGCCGCCATCCAATCTTGCATCTCGGGGATCTCTGTCAAGCGATACGGAATTTGGAATCGTTGAAGCTCCCCGATGATCTTGGCAGTGCGCGTATGCTTATCGAAGTTGACGACGGTAAGACCACCGCCGTTCTCCTCGGAACCATCGCCACCAAGGGTTGGGATTTGCTTGGTTGCAGGGTTGCCAATGTCGACGAATGTCAGATCCGTAAGGAACATCCCAAGGAAGGGCAAGCAAGGAGGAACGTGGTCGTGCAGACGAGTCCGCAGCATCTTGTTGTTCTGTGCAGGCTCGACGATTGCCTGTAGAGTGCGAAGCATCTCACGGCGCTTGACAGAAACAATGTCCCAGGTCTTGCGAAGACGGCTGATCGTACTGCTGTTCAAGCTGCAAATAATGGCCATCAGGCCGTCATAGTTGTGGAGTTCAAGACATTGATGAGCAACCTTGATCCACTGCTTGATAACAGCGGCACGCTTCTTGACTTCCGAGTGCTGCAGGATCGTCTCGGCGACGAGGTTGGATAGGTCAGTGGACAGAGCCGACATTGCCTTGACATTGGGTGCGTCGACACCGCCCTTCTTCATCCACTGCGATGCAAGTAGCTCCTCGGGCATGATGGAGCAGAAAATGTTCATCTGCCTAATGGTGAGCTGGCGGGCGATTTCGAGTGGCTCGAAGTCCAAGACGGTAGGATTGCCGCCTCCGTTCTTCCACGTAAATAGCTGTTGAATCTGGCTCTTTGTGAGCGCCAAAGGTGGGTGCGGTGTGTCGGCCGGGATGTACTGCGCAATGGACGTGTTTGTCTTTCCCATGGAAGACACAAGGCGTGGGACGAGGGCAATGTCCTTGGCAACGCGCTGGGCAAGTTCCAGAAGTCGCCGACCAGCGGAGGGCAACACCGCGCCGAGCTCGTACTCCGCGAACGGCCCAATGAGACTGAGGGCCTCACGGTCCGTCTCGTCGCGCCAGTGCGACTCGAGCCAACCCTTGAAAGCATTGTATACACGCAGCCTGACTGGGCCGGCCATATGAGGAGCCTCGGCGACGTAGTGGAATCGATCGATGAGAGTCTCAGCCAGCTTGAGAGGGCTACTGAATAATCGGAATGTGAGATAGAAGGTTGAAACGAAGGTCGCATCGGGAGTAGATTCGTGTGTTGTCAGGCGCTCGACAAGAGCCGGAAGTGAGCCTCCAGTGACTTGGCCCTCTTTGTTGAAAATGAGTTCGTGCGCATATGTCCTCTCAAGCATCTTAGACTCGACATCGTCGACTTCTTCGTTGTTGGCGTTTGCGCTTCCGGCGTTGCTAAGCTCTGACATGGACGGCTTGAGTTTTGGTGCCAGAGAGTGATCCGGAGTGGTTGCGCGCGTAGATGTTTGGGAGACCAAGCTGGCCTCGGAGTCTCGGCTGAGATAAGTGCTGCTGCTGCCGGCGCTCGAGGCAACCATACTGTCAACACGGGAGGAATTGTTGTAGTCGCCATCCTGGTTTTCGATGGGGCTGTACTCATCTCCCGGGAGCAGGGATGTAGACAGTTTGGGGAGAGGCGGGAGCGTCGGCCGCATCGACGATACTGAAGACACCATGCCCGCAACATTGTCATTATTGGCTGAAGACGGTCGCGAGTTGGGTGCAGAAGAGTTCTGAGACGAGGGCCGACGTCTATGACCGTGTGGTTCAGTGCCATCGACCGGCGGTAGTTGAGGCAGTGGCTTGTCGTTGGCGACGAGACTCGGCCGTTGCTGGTGGTGGGGGGGCGTTGGCGGCACAACGGACTGAGCGGAGTCAGAGCTCCTCGTCGACCCCGCTACACTGGTCGCCTCCGTCGTTGTCGTCTCTGCAACGGATGGTGCGATTGATGGTCGACGGTATTGCGGCTCAAGAGCAACGTCCAAGACGCTGAGATCGATGCCCAGCTCGCCAGCCTCAAACTCGCATTCAAAGTCACCCACACGCTCAATCGCCCACTTGGTCTTGGCTACACACTCGCCGGCGGCCTTCACACAGCCCGTCGCAGCCATCAGCAGCAAGCTGTTATCCTGGGGCATGATTACGTCGGCGTCCTGGAATGCTGCATGTCGAATAATCTGACCTGCTGCTGTTACCAGTTCCCGAATGCGCTCAAACATCATATCCCTTGCCCGGAGCAGCATGTCAGAGCTGGTGGTCTGGTCGCAGACGATGTCAACAACAGCCAACAGTTCTCCACCAGACGTCGCCGAGAGTTTAATGGCGAAGGCCAACTCCGGCCGAGACTGGGACTGCAAGTGCAGACGGCCAATGAAGGAGCCCAGGTGGGACAAGAACGTATCGTGGCTTTTGTTGAGGCGTTCCGAGACAAGGTGATGCGGTCTTGACAGCGGAGAAGGGCCAGCCAATGAGACGCGATGTGAGATGCTGGATGACAGCCGTTTGGCATTCTGAGACATGCGGTGCGAGTTGGGACTAGCGGGAGACTGGAGAGTCGAAAGTCGCCTGCTATTCGGTGCGTTCGACGTTTGTGCCGCATTGCTTGATTGCGAGGGCGTACCCCGGGTGGGTGTGACGTTTGTCGGTCCTCGGGAAGCTGCATTATGAGTTGCATCGAACTTGATCTGATCTGCAGGTGGCGTCGGTGGGATGTAGGATTCCTCAATGACGGTAGCCATTACAGTCACTGCGGGAGCGCGTTGCCTGCGATCATCCTCGAGGATGTCGAAAAACCTTACACCCTTGGTGACAATCTTGAAAGCCTTCAGGATCATTTCATCAATGATATCATTGACATCTTCTTTTGACTGGCTGGCGCCCTTCTGGGCTTCCTGCAAACGTTTTGCAGTCTTCACCAAGGCCGACAACTCTGATAGCAGAGTCTTGCGTGCGCGTCGCAGGCTTTCATTGCGGGTGATGATAGCCGACTCCCTGGTCAAGCAGTGCGTGCGTTCCTTTTGTTTGGTGAGTAAAACGAAGCTGGCCAGGACGTAGCACAGAGCAAAACAAAAGGCTTACCAAAAGATAGCGTACTCCGGCAATGATACCCTTCATGAATTCTTGGTTTCCGAAAATCTCGCTGTCGTTGATGGATGTGCTTCGCAGAAGGTCCCAAAAGTTGAGCAGTGCTTTCAAAAGGTTCCTCATCTCGTCCGGGTCGTATGCCTCGCAGTAGTTTGTCGGAAGCCATCCCCTTGCGCCTGATACCAGCAGGGTTCCGTCGGCCCATCCATTGGTATGAATTGAGTGCACCAGGATAACATCTCCCTCGTTCAATGGGAGAGTAACGCTCGAGTCGGTCATGGCGTAGCTTGGATGGAAAGGATAAAAGGCTCGCAGGAAGTTGTGGAAGACCGGCGGCGGCAGCTGGTCCGCTGCCAGGTCTTCCTGCGAGCCATTGGGTGTCGCGGGTGGTGTCATGTGTGATGCTGGGTTCGACTTGTAGTGATCCTGTTTCGAAGACAGAGCATCGCAAGACCTGGATTTGTGAAGCTTGAGAGGGGCCACTTGGAGGCTGGCACGCATGGAATGGTCGCTCAGCATTACCATGGCTGCTGCTGGTAAATCTCGTAGAAAAGCATGGGCAGCCGTCGTGTAAGCGGTGTGCGCGCGGTTAATAATTGTCGGGTTCGAGGCCGCCTCCTCAGTCGGGTCCAGGTCCGATGCAGTCGTTAAGTCAGGTCCAACCTATCCCTCGAATACGAAATCGTACTGCTGCGCCTCTGCTGTGGCCTCGTGCGGGTATCGGATAGGTCAATGGGTGCCGATGCTTCGTTCACGCAAGGTCGGGTCGAACCAAGATGCGCCTCAGGCGTAGTGTCCTTCCTTTGAATAACAGTCGCAAGTCGCAAGTCCCTACTTCGAGTGGGTTGATGTTGCAGTCAGGTGTCCGGATCGAAGCTGTCAAGCTGATGTTGACAGTCAGTTGACGGCGGAAGAAGTGAACAGAAGAACAGCCCGCTTGGCCTGTGTGCAAGGTGGTTTTGATGGGAAGACGTGCAAGTTATGGAATGTAGGGAGGAGATGATGGGCATTGATGTGGGAGGGGAATAGGAATAGCAGGAATGTCATAGCCCTGGGACGGACGTGTTGGAGGGATCCTTGCCCGTGCTAATAGTGGATAGCTGCATACCAGGACCAGGGCTTGACTCAAGGTTTCGGGAGCCCAAGAAGAGGGCACCATGTGAGTGCCCAAAGCGAGGGACGATCACGTAGGTAGTACCTAGGGAAGTGGAGGGGGTGAGCAGCCAGGCCAAGCGTCCGGGAACTTTGGAGGGTGTGTGGATGGAGGGATGGATGAGTGGATGTACCGTGCCACACACCACATTGTTCGTTCCCTGTAGCGTACGTACCTTGCTCGACGGGGGGGTCTTCGTTTTATTTTCTGACTTTTCTTTTGGGCGGTTTGTCGACGTTGAAGATCAGTTGTGGCCGCCCGCCAGACTAGAAGAGTAGCGTGCTGCTCGAGGACTGGCTGGGCTTGCGACGGAGGCAAGCTTGATGTATCGTGCGTCAGTCTGGCGTCGCTTGTCTCCCGAGGGACGGCTACATGCGACCCTGGAGCCCTTGAAGGGAACAAAGAAAGAACAGAAAAGCCCTAGCAGCCGGTTCGCGCGTTCGTGGTGCGGATAGGATGGATGAATAACAGGCGAGGAAAGCAGAGGCATGGATCCGATCGGATAGGTGATTAGTAGCGTTACGGAGCACGAGGGGAGATGCTCCGTCAAGAGGGACGGGGTAGGCACGTCACCGCCGTAATGACCTCTCCCCGTTCAGGTGTGTGTGTCCTCCGTACTATGTATGCAGGAAGTTGGCGAAGCGCCAGGGAAGGACGGGGAAAGAGAGAATGCGGAGAAGATTGAGAGAAGGCGCGAGGAATGCAATAGTTGTGATGTTCGTTCGTACCTGATGCATGTGCATATGCAGTGAAACTCGAGCGAATGTGACTCTGTATTGTCTTGGGGGTGTGACAAGCAGACAGGCAAGACAGACAAGATGCCGGCCGGGGCGCCGCGGACGCAGGACCCAGACGCAGGTTCCGTCCCGTATCCCCCCCCCTTCCTCCCCCTTCACCAAAGCACGGTGGCTCCTAGTAAACTCGACCCTCTCTCAGTTTGCACGGTATCGGAGCCAGGCAGGGGTCGGCAATGCAGCACAGCGGCGAGGTGAGCTGCAGACAATAGCTTGATCGCCCTAACACCCAAAGAGATCAGGAAGACGACCACGACGGGTTCTTTGATGGCAGCCGGAAGAGACGAGGCAGAAGTGTTGAGGGACTAGTGCAATGCGACTGATGAACTGCGTAGTACCGGCCAAAGTTGCATCATCATCGAGGCCTCTGCACCTTGGACGGTCCTCGGACGGTGCTGTGACCCGCGAGGTTTGGAGGCGCAAAAAAACCGAGCGCACTGATGCAATGAAATGGTGACGGGGATCGGCGAGTGGCCGACTGGAGATGCCGTGCGCGCGGCTGTGTCTTTGCCTGCCGCCCACCTTTCGTGGAAGGCCAGGCCATTGCAACAGATTTGACGCGACGGGGCCGGCCAGGCGAGGTCAGATACTCGAGGCCACGATTTCGCAAGGCGGACCGCAAGGTGAGGTGTTGGGCGACGACGATGCGCTCGGATTGTGGTTTGCAGCATCAGACGACAGCTGCCGATGGGAGAATGCAATATTGAACGACGGCAGCAGTGGGCAGCAACCGAGAAGTTCTTGGTGACGCCGTGGACTTCTTTCGAGACTTCCTACTCGAGGGCCGCCAGCAACGCTCTTGCATTACTCGTCGACATGCCGCGATGTTGCCGTCGTCGACATCTGCCGCCACCACGGTGATTATCTCCTGCCGCACCTTGAACTCCGTCTGTTACTTTCTTGCGCAGACGGCAACTTCCTGCCAAAGCTCTGGTGCTCTCACTGACTCTCCCCTCACGGACTGCGCCACCAAAAGTGCAAGGTGCGAATGAGACTCGGCAGGTCAAGAATACTTATCCATCCAGAGGCCGTTACCCTTTCTGTCCAATCCCCCCCCCCTCCTGCGTTGGAATCCACGATCCCTTCAATCTTTGTGTCGACGTTCCAACCCGAGGTAACCCTTCTGTCCCCAGCTCCACCTCCTCCTTGGCCTTCTCTCCGTGTTGCTTGCCCACATGTATCCCCAAGGCGAGGTAAGGTGAGCCTAATACTTTGGCCGTCTGCTGCCTGCTTCGTCAGTCAAAAAGTGCGATTCGCACACTTGCTGCGTCAGTGGCCTGGGTTCGACCGTCGGCGACCCCTTGCTCGCCGCGGCTTGGTCCCAGCGGTCCCTCCTCCCACCTTAACGGTCTGCTCCTTGCCCTTGCTCGACGTGACGTTTTCCTTCCTGTTTTTCTTTCTTTTTCTTCCCGCCCAGCTCCCTCTGTCCCCCTCACCCGGTATCGAGAGTTCGAGACCCTCGCACGACACGCCCTTGGGCGTGCACTCAGGAGTGAGGACCAACCGGTCCCGCTGACAAAAATCAATTGCGCCAAAATCGCAAATATGTACCTGGAGCGGGTGGCCTGGGAGCCAGGCCCATCGACAAGGGGGGCATTTAGTGAACGACGGGGTCTCTCCCGGCCTTTAGTCTAGGGCTAGGGAGGATACCCATCCTGGGCCGCGCGCATTGTCTTTCCCTCTTGTCTCCGCGGGTCTCCAGTGATCAATTACGCCCAGGTGTCGTTGAGGAAGCCTGGTTGGTGGTTGATAACTTAATGACCAGGGGCAAGCCGTCGCGGCCACCTGGCAAATTCCCCTACTTTTGCATCCACGCTGAAGCCTGCCATTAATCCATCGTCCTGATTCTGATCTTTTGGTCAGACTCACGGGCGGTTGTTCGGGGCGCCGACACGTCGTCTGAGCCCTCGAACAGAGTCCGTGGCGTTGCCTCCGTCTCCTTCTCGTTTCCCTTGCTGTTTGCCGCCTGCAGGGCAGGTTCCGCTTGCCAGGGAGAATACGACGAACGACAGATCACCTCAGCTCAGGGCAAGGTCAAGGAAGTCAAAGTATGTTGCGCAGCGTAAACGATCATACCCCAACGATGCGGATGAAGACCAATCTATCCACAAAGCTCCTTTCTGGCGGGGATTTGGACCACCATGCTCTGCTTCCTTCTCGGATATCTAGGTCTTGAGTTCTCGCGGTCTCGGCCCTGGCGCCCTGCCCCTCGTTATCGCACCCTCCCCCAAGATGCCGGGTCCAACGCCTCCAGTCTCCATTCTGTTTGCGGACTAGCTCATGGCGTCGGAGGCTCCTGGTTGTCGGAAGCGATGTCGATGGTGATTTGACCATGGCGAAGAGTTTTTGGTCACCAGTGCTGAGCTAATCGATATCTGTGAATGGATGATGTGATGTGCGGCTCCCACGCGAGGCTCGGTCGTGCTCGCTTGCGTTGGACTGCCTTGCCATGCCTTCCGTCTCCCCTATGGCGTAGGCCCAGTCTACCCAAGCAACCGCGCCGGCGACTGTTTATTCAGGCCGGTCGTGTCAACGAACGACGATTCGAGAATCATCTTAGCTGCCTGCCCCCGAGTCGAGGCACATTGTGATCATGCCAGACCACCCACGGGTCTTGCATAGGACCACGGGCCCGGGTTGCTGCCGAGCGCGGAAGTCTACTTACGCAGACCAAGTATCAGCCGATGCGGGCGTGGTCGGCTAACCGTCGTTCCTCGATTTTTGTGCAGACGTCAGACATGTTCTGGCTTATTTTGACATTGATCGTCGCCGGCGGGCGGGCGAGAAGAACTACAACCCGAGTGTCGTGCCCTCTTCACACTTCACAGTGAGATACCGGAAACTCGCGTTCTCATCTTTTCGTGGGGTCTGGGGTTGTGCCATGATGCTTGTATCGGGATCCGAAGCAGCAGAAGAGGGTGGATATGCCGCACCGTTCCCATATATCCAGTCAATACAAATACTCGGACTCACCCTTTTCGGCCGCGGTCCCCCTCTCAAATCGGGCAGAATCCACAGACCTCGATGTACTTGCCCTGCTCCATGGCACTTTGCTATCGAGCTGTCTCGAATGCTAGTCGCTGTCGTCTTCCAGTAAGCGACTCTCCACAAAGAGCGCCAGCGGAGACATGATGAGTCGCGCCGGCATGCTACTTCTTAGACGCCCGCTTAACATGACAAGGTTGGTAGGTCTTTTGTTGCTTGTCTTGCCCCAGCAACCAGACAATGATGAGTGGGCGCATTTTTGTGCGAGTCAAGCCAGGCACAGCTGTCAAGTCATCCTGTTCTTGGTTGCGCTTGACCATAAACCATGTATTTTTCTGTACGCACGTTGCTTCTCATACGTTGACGTCTTCGTTGACACTTGGTCTTGGTTTCTCGTCAGCCGTACCACAGGGCGAACTTGCGAAGAGCTAACTAAGAGCGCAGGGCAGCTCTAGCTGCGATTTGTGTCTCTCAAGGCACTACTGTCAGCATGTGTCGATGGCCGCTATTATTTCGCGCTGCTAGCTTGGAGTTGGACGCTCTCCTAGCACTGATGCTCTCCCCATCCTGACTGAGTGAATCTGGACGGTGCCGCAATAGTTCATGTTCTCCGTTGCGGTCAACAAGGACGCAAGCCCAGATCGTTTACACCCGCACAGCCGTTGTCTGAAGCGCGTATCCGTACTTGACCGCCAAAAAATGGGTGGCCATTGATCAACAAGCAAACGCAGATGTTTCTGAGTCGCTGGCGTGGGCTGTCCACAAGCCGTCAGCCATAGATGTGGCCTCATCTAAGACTGTTTCTCGGCTCTAGTGTGGCTCGTTCCAGATATGAGGCTGGCCCATGGTGCCGTGCTCGCCAGGGCAGAGCAGCCAGAGACAGTCTTGATCAGGTGTCTCTGAGCTTTATGCCACCTGGGTCATGTTGAGCCGTTTGGCAAATTTGGATTGGAGCAGCCGATGAAGCGGGCGCGCGCTCTTCGTTCAAACATGTAAGAATAGGCTCAACCAACATACAGGTGGCCGGGATAATAAGCCACACGGCCAGTATCGGGTACCAATCAGCATTGAACGCCGGGCGACTTCTGTAAAGAGACATGCGGCTGGTGAAGATGGAAATAAGTATCCGTAGCATGCACGGCGCAATGCGAGGTGCGTGATATGTGTGACGGACGACCTGGATAGAAGCGATTCATGCGTCTACCTGCAATTGGCGTCATACCATGCTATTCCATGTTTGTTTGGCGCATGTGCAGAGGAAGGGCTGGCTGGTATGGTTCGGATACTGAATGTTCGGTTACGATGTTGCATGCGCCGGGGGTGCAAGTTTGGTTCAGAGCAACGCTTCGCGGCCTAATCTTCCATTCGACGTCGGGCAACGGTACATCCAATTTAGACATCTGCCACTGTCCAGTCTCGCGGTGGCAAAGTTGAAAGCACGGCTTGATTGATTGCTTATTCAAGGTGTTGATGTCGCATTCGAAGTGATGGCCGAATTCTTCTTTGCTTATTCCATGATATGTCACTTCATGCCGGGCCGCCCACCGTTGCGCGCCTCATCTCCGAGGTGCTGCACGATGCGGCGAGTGGTCGGGTATAAATCCTGCGGTGTTTTCAATAGCGGGAGGCACTCGTCAGGCGAGTATCGTGGAGGTGAGCAAGAGACAAATGAAGAGGCGAATGCGGCGGTGGCTGTGGCTGTGGAATTCAGGTGGTGATGCGACTGTGAGACTTTGAGGCGGAGGAGGAGGAAGTTGGTCTTGGCGGCAACGTCCTCTCGTGTGGTTGTGGTCACTGGAAGGGGAAGTAAAGCCTGAGGCAAATGTTCACAATGTCTCCAGCTTCCAGTCTGGCAGGAATGATATTCGCACCTTCCTTCACCTTCCTCAAGGCCCGTTGCGGTTTTTTCGAGGTGCACACCTGCCCTGGCCAACCAACACTGCATTATGTAATCCGTACACTTCCAGGTTCCTACTTTTGGTACGTATCTGTAGTTGGGTACTTTATTTGCCCTGCCCTGAGGCACCCGACCTTAATTATTATCTACCTTGCTTGTGATTCCTCAATGCAACCTTTGCCGCCTGTACAACTCTGGCTGATGGTCGCGTGGAAGCGGATGCTTCAATGGCTGACCAACGACGACATACAACTTGTATCACGTCCAAGACTGGCAGCATCTTTTCAGCCAAGCTCGGATAGCCCGTCGTCACTCTAGTTCACCGGCCTTTGCCGCTCACCAAGCCCCGTTACCAGCTCCATCTCGCCCCTCAGATGCCCCTCGGATCACACTTCAAGTCGTCGCCAACAGCTGCGATCTTTCGCCCCATCGTCGAGAAGGGCTGCATGGCCCGTATTCCACGTCACCGGGTACCTTACCTGGCGGAGCGGCCACCATCCGAAGCCCTGCATGCCCCAGTCGTCTGAAGTTGCAAGTTGCAACGGACAAGAGGCGAGGGCCGGCTACCGCACAAGGGGAAAGAAGAGGAGTCCGGACAGGGTGTCTCGTCAATCTCGCTGGCCTCATACCCGTTGGACAACGGTCTATCAACCAGCCAGTTGGTTCCAGCTCCCAGTCTTTGACCCATTCCCCCCGCTGTCCACCGCCGCTATCCGGATCCCCGTGCCTGGCCTGCTCTTGGCCCTGCAAGCTCGGGTCATTACTTGCCCATATCCAGACAGCAGAGGCATCTTCCAACAAGCCAGGACACACACTGGAATTCCGAGGCTTCGAGTACTTGTCCCAGTCGAGTCGCTGAGAAACGGAGGTGCTGATGCTAGTGCTGGTGCTGGTGAGCAACCTCCGGCATCCAGTTCCTAGGTAGTAGTGTTCCCACTGCAGCGCCGCAGCGGCGCTACTGCACCCTTTTCCGGCTATAGCCTCTGCATCCCCCTACCTGCCCTTCACGGTTCACCCGGGCTGCTCGATTCAGTTCTCGTTGCCTTGCTGCGGGCCAGGCTGCCGGGGTACACACCTTTTGGGAAGAGAAGAGAGCAAACTGGAACGGCCCCTGTCTTCAAGCCTCGTTGCAGGCACGTGCGGACCGTCTTCGCACCACTTAACCCACTGAGGCGGAAGACCTCGTGTGCTCGTGGAGTGGGTGGTCCCTGTTGTGCCGGTACCAGGCTTTGATCCCGTCCCAGCTTCAAGCAATGCAGCGAAATCTCGGCCGTCCACGCTAGGCAAGCTATTGTCAACCTTGGTGCCACCTCTCTCTTGACCCATATCAACAGGTCTTTTCAGCGAGCACGTCTGGAATCCGAATGCCTTCTTCAACCCAAGCGTACAAAGACTTGAGAAGAGCATACAGATCTAGAATTACTACGGTTGAACATGCTTCACGACGAAGAGTCGAACCCTTGTAGTAATTCCCTACCTGTGGCCGGGATTCGCCGGGCGTCCTCAAAGGTCCCTCATTTCCAATGCTGCAGCGGTGACCGGGGAGCTTCATATCACATTGACCGGCGTGCCGGATCACCCAACTGTAAACGGGTACGGTTACAAAGATATCATGCCCTCATTTGCTCATCCTTGACCGGCAGCAAATTTCAGCCCTTGGCCGACCTGAGCGACCCGCAACTTGACCCGCTCACTTACAACGGAAGAACTTAGAAATCACAACACTGTCAACACCGGCTTGATCGTAACGGCTCGTCTAACGGTCTCTCAGGCTGTACGAATAGACTCTTTACCGTTGAGGAGAATCCTTGCCTTGCATTCCTAGCGGTGCCCCTCTCTAGCTTCTCTCATACACGAGGTCGCGTGGCATGTCGATTCGTCTAAACGGATGCGGTAGCCATGTCCACAGATGGCATACGCGCGATCACGACGACAACGAGTTAATTAGATTCGTCACGCACCAACGAGCTGATTTCGAGGCAACAGCCCACCAAGAGACCTTCCTCTTTTCATTTCTATCTGAACCGATAATACAGAAAATATCGAGGTCCCACGCCCTTTGAATAATTTTTGTCGTACTACCTATCCACAGTGACCGGGCTGAAGCAAAGGAAGAGGGATTCCGACTCGCTGTCTGCAGCACCAATACGTACACAACCAGGGGCTCCCTAGCCTAGGCCATGAGCCAGATCAAACTCTCAAAGCCCATGCTCCCTGGCCAGTGCCCAGCATTCAACTTGCGCGCTTTCGATTGGTTTGCAGTTGTCCCGCTCCATGAAGAGCTCTGAAGACAGTTCGTTGTCCCATTACGCATTCTGAGGGCAATCTGAGGAATGAAGCTGTCCCAATTAACGGTCACGACTCGCGACTCATTGCTTTGCATTCTCAAGGAGGTACCCGCTCGATTGGTAAGCTGGGGAGCCTGCCAATCAAGTTCATTCTCATGTCTAGTGCCCGTCAGACTCGGCTGCTCAACGGCTGCGCATTTTCCAATGGATCATGTCAGTGAGCAAGAAGGATAGCTTAAACTCGGGTGTTTGACATCGCCTTCGAGCAGCCTCATCACGTGGGGATACGGTCGAAAGTAATGCAAAGCCGTGTGTTTGAGCTGCCACACTCACACTACAACGACATTTGATTCCTTCTGGATTGTGTTGATGGACCTAAGATGGCGTAGCGCAATCCCTTTCCCGTTGACCAGCAACTGCTCGGTGGCTTTTTGGATCCAGCAAACATCACGTCAGGCCAGGCCGATCAGCCTCGTCCAACACGACGAACCTTGGTAGCTGAGGGGCAAGATGCGGGCTGGGAGTCCTTCATCTATGAGTAGATCGGTAGCATACTCCCTTCCCGCGGTGGTCTCGATCGCCTATCCCAGGAGCCCGGAGGAGGTTCCTCAAACGGCCAACTATTACTCAATTCTCACCCGCATTTACGAAGAGAGTCCAACAGGAAGCAAACATTTCGCCCGCAATGGAATATGCTCCACCACGTCATTATCATCACCAACAAAGTCCACCAGGGTGCCGATTGTACCCAGCGGGGTCCGAGATTCTCCAGTACACTAGCATCCGGGATCTTCGGCTTCTCTTACTAGTCCCTGGCTCTTGGGTCCGATGTTGCCTCGACACGAAGTTGAGAACTGCTTATATGCATGCTAAGCATGCAGCAAGGCACAGCGACGCGCATCCTGTCTTCCGGCCTGGATTGCAAATGCCACAGCACCAACCCGAGGCATCTCCTCTTTGCGCCCTTTCCAGCCCGTCAGCTGTATGTCATCTGCGAAGCTGGATGTTCAATATCACGAACCCGACTTAGACGCCTCACGCGCAATTGTTGCTTATTCCTGCTCCGAAACTCCCTCATGATCTCGACGAGCTTCCAAATCCGTCATAAATCGTCTACGAGATGCATTACCGACGTTCGGATGGCCTGGCAGAGGTTGACAGGAACGCCTGCAGACTGCAGGACCGGCGCGCTTCTGGCGCTCGGGCGGGCTTGCGACGTGCTTCCCCGGAGCGGCTGAACCTTGAGTAGCGGGCGTGGTGGGCGAACTGCTCCGTTGGTCTCCCATTCGCCCATCCAATCTCTTATAATCATCACGACGCCGTCTCATGCTAGTAGTACATCGTGTCATGTTCCGCAAGTTGGCTGAACTCTGTTCTTCGGCAACCGCTGCGTCGCGTTGGCTCCAGGGCATTGGTTGGACTTTTTCACAAGATCAGATTCGATGCTGTTGCTGCGATGTTGTTCGAATCTCCCCGTTGGCACGCTTTTCATCACAGAGACGCGTCGTCAGCGCGCACTCAGATTGGAAGGCAGGGGAAGTATTGGTGTTCATTCGCACTACAGCAGCGAAGGAATGTGCTATGACGTTTTTATCGCAGCTTCGACCACGATCAAGAGATCCTTGAGCAAACCCCTAGAAGCTCACTACCCCGTCCACTCCGCAGCACTTGTTCCTCACATCGTTCGGATATCGATTGAGCATCCCACGTTAAAATGGCGCCACCGCTCACTCAGAGAGTCCAAGCTCGCGGAGCTAAACGAGCCTCGCGCTGATCAGATGTTGACGATGGTTCGTCGAATTGAGATGACAGAGCTACCAGGAGCTATGGCATTCGGGGATCTCGGCCTAGTCAAGGTGGTCTTCATTGCTGTTGGCACTCTCAAATCTGCAGTAGCGGCTCCTTGGTCTTCGCATTAGAACTGCAGAGGTACGGCCAAGGAGGTCTCCCCACCCTAGTGCCGCAGATGTCTGTTGAGCTCTACGTCAGCTGCGCCAGAAAAGATGGATTCCAACGCCGTGGCGACTACTTGAGGTTGACCTCTACTTTAGGTGAGGCCGGCTGAAGGAATCTTGCCACCCCTTTCTATAACTCTCATTAATAACAATCGCGGTTCGTCAGCTGCGAAGCTCGCTGGCGGCTTGCACACGGGCCCTCAAATGGTAATTAGAGTGAGTTGGAGACGACGCCGTTCAATCCAGCTTACTGCCCCAAGGAACGCCCTTGATAATGAGTCTAGGCTTTGATCAGCCATCCTTGGTCAATCGACTTCTTTCGTCAAAAGCCACCGCTCTCTTAAGCTTAGTTCAAACCAGGTCGGGCTCCTGTTACAGGTTCATGCCAAAATGCGGCCGCCGCATGGAAATGAGACATCTTCGAAGCCGGGAAACCGGAGCGACGGACGTGCGAGCCTCTCTGGTGTGGTGGCCAGAGCGTGTTCGTCTGCTTAGCTCTGGAGGCCGACGCAGGTCCCTGAAGATCATCTTTTCTGGTCTTGATCTGTGGATGAAATAGGAAGAGGCGCTTCTGTTTGCTTATTGGCTGGTGCAAGGGCATATCGTATGGTCTACCATCAGCCGGCTTTGTTTCTTCCAGTGATCAACGAACTATTACCTTATTAAAAGAGGCATCGCGACGGCCTAGACTTTTCATTCGGGGGACTGTAAAATGATCGGTATCTGAATATTCCTGCCAGGTGCATGTCTCACCTTGTTCAACTATCCGTCGGAGCTAGCGGGCGGTCGCTCCAACGGCGAGCGAGAGACCGCTGAAGGAAATCACAACAAGGGGCAAGTGATTGACAAAGAAGACAAAGATGAAATTTCAAAAGCCCAAGTCAAAACCTGGCTAGGGCCAGCCGTTCGTGCCGTTCTAGAAAGGGGGGCGCTGTCTGTATTTCCGTTGCCACAGGCAGTTGACGCGCTATGCCGCATACAGACATCAGGCATCAAGCTCCCGCCGATCTGGACAGCTTTGCTCTTGGAGCAAAAACTCTGTTTCATGAATCGCGTGGTTGCCGGGGGTTGATGGACTGATTGTAAGGTTTCCCCTTTCCGACGAAATCGCACCGCACTGAGCAGTTTCCAAGGTCCTCTGTGTTGGAGATTACCTTATGGAACCCCCCTGGTGCTGATCATGGGTGTCCGGTGCAACGGATGATTGGGAATCCGGGACGGAGACAAGACAAGATCGGCAGAGAAAAAGTCATTATAGCCTGTATATTAGAGACAAACCGGTGGGATTATCTTTTTTTAAAGTTAATTGTCATCGGTTATCTGATAGCCGAGCTCCACCAAGACTAAGAAAGAGAATGGCCAAAAAGGCCGGTCACCACATCATCTACTGCGGCGCATAGAGAAATGCCAACTGATCAATCTCATCCCCGTCCTGTCCCAAGTAGCCAACAATCTGCCACCCCGAGGGCGCCGTGTGCGTCTGGCAGTCCGCGGTTGACGTGCCGGCCGAGAGCGTGCGGCCGGTGCTGGTGGTCGCCTGAATGTAAAAGTTGCGCGTGTCACCGTTCTTCTGGCCCCAGCAAAGCTTCGCGGCGGTCCAGAACTCTGTCGCGGCCAGCGTCAGCGACGTCGCCGTGCCGCCGGTGCCGCCGTGGCTGAAGAGGGTGCCGTCGGCGAGCGTGAGGGCGACGGCGTCGAGTCGATCCGCGCCCCGGAACGTGAGCACCGAGGCCTTGGGCTTCGTCTTGCCGGCCAGCGTGGGCAGGTCGGAGAAGGCGTCGCCGTGGGGCCCGCCCGAGTAGTCGGACTGGCGCAGGGTGGAGGAGAGGGACCAGGTAAAGTTTGCGGTGATGGGGTTGTGGTCCGTGAGGATGCTGCCGTTGGGCTGGAGGAACTTGCTGCTCTCGTAGTTGAAGTAGGTGGCCTGGAGGCTGAGGATGGCGTTGCCGCGGTAAAAGGCCTTGTCGACCGTCTCGCAGTAGTTTGTGGTGCTGGGGTTGTCGCAGAGCGTCTCGACGGTGGGCACGACGCCGTTGCGCTCGAGCTGCAGCCAGACGTCGCGCAAGCCGTTCTGCGAGGCAAAGACGCCAATCTTGTCCGCGGTGCGCGTGTAGCGGGAGTTTGTGTCGCCAAAGACGAGGACGGCGTTGCCCACGGACCAGGTGTCGATGTAGTCGGCGACCTGTTGAAGGTTGCTGTTGCGGGCCGTCTCGTCGCCGGCCTCGGTGCCGGCGTCGGTGTGGAGGTTGTAGACGTCGACGTAGACGCCCGTGGCGATGCGGAGGCGCATAAAGGTGAAGCCCTTGGGGGTCAGGCAGTCGTTGCCGGAGGCGTCGGAGCACGTAGACCACTTGATGCGCTCGAAGTTGATCCAGTCATAGTTGGCGAGGGTGTTGAGGCCGGAGCCGAAGGGGACGCCGCCCGAGGTCGCGGTGCGGTAGGGGTGCGTGTCCATCTCGTAGATGTAGGCGTGGTAGTTGAAGTCCTATTTTGGGCCATTGTCAGTAGAGTTTCTTGTTATGGTTGTCTTTATTACTGCTATTTTCTGCTATTTTCTAGAGGTTCGCGGCTAATCATAGCAGTAGAGTTCAATCTTGAAACAGTGACATATGGGAATGCTGGGATCGCGAGTCGTGGATGTCCTTGCATTGACGCAGGTAGGGAGCAACTGGTGGCTCATGCGCTTCTCCTGGACACCCCCAGCTCACGCGATCAACCAGAAATAGGCAGCTTTTCAGCTGTCGGGAATAGATTTCTGCCTTTTTTCGACAACGTACCTCTTGAACATTGATGATGTCGTAGTTGTACTTGGCAAAGTCCGATCCAATGGTTCGGGAGTTTGTCGTCTTGTCGCCGGGCACCTCGTTGTTCTGGAGGATCTCGGGGAGGCCTGCGACGTTCATGGCCAGGATGGTGAGGTCGCCGCTCGTCTGGGCCAGGGCGCCAGAGGAGAGGGCGCCTCCGGCGAGGAGCATCTTGAGGCTGGTGGGCTTCATGGTTGATGGGACTGGGTCTTCTGCTCTTCGCAACGCGGGAAGTGTGGTGGCGAGATGATCACACGTAGGGAGAGAAAAAGGGATTGACAGGCGAGCGAGAGGACTAAAGCGGCGCTGCTGGAGACGAAAACCAGCTACTTGCGAGAGGAACGGCGAGTGGTGTTGATATTTAAAGTGATTCCTTTACATCAACTTAAGATAACTAGCTATGAACTCCTCTCTTGGCAACACGAAGCGAACCAGACAACAGACCCCGGTTCACCTTGACGATGTGCTACGAAACAAGGCCTAGCAAGATTAGAGCAAGTTGCAATTGAATTGAGAAGGTGACAAGAAGTAGCCACAACGTGATCTACATTGGACTCGTGATGGGTGGGACATTTTTACGGTGGTGATGTTCATTTCCCTCGAACCCCTCACTGCCGCGGCACTGGTGCCCAAATCGGTCATTCTACCCCGTCCCTATCGATGTGACGATGTAACCTCTTCCCACCGGCCAATGCTGCACAAGTACGAGCCGTTGGATGCGGAGCGGTCGTAAATATCGGACAAAGGGCCCAGCCCGGACGAGAAGGTCGATATCGATCTGAATACAAACACGTGCATTAGAGTCGCATCGCTACTTCGATATTGACTCCCGATCGGCATGGTATGTTTTGATCAACTAATTGAAATTAGGCCTAGCGGGCTCGCTGACCGCGCATATCATGAAGGGGGGAGAAGCCGGAGAAGTGATGTTTCCAGGTAAACACATTATTCACCAGTACAAGTAGAAGGCCAGCTGCTGAAATGACGCTGACTATCCGTACCTTGATGGAGCTTGAAAAGCGCTTGCATGGAAATAGACACCGACAGTTGTGCAGGGGCTTTCTGAAGGTTCACTCTGCGAGTCCCTGTCCGGCAGGTCCCAAAGTTGCACGTGGATCCACGTGGAGAGTCTTGGCTCTGACATTCGTCGACGAGGGGTTCTCCACGTCGAGATTACTTCTTCAAACGACCATGTTCCCACGGAGGGCAGACCTTCTCACGACGTTCTAACCTGCCTCAGCAGCTCAGCCGGCATCGTGGGAATCCTTCGACGAAGAAACGCTTATTCTCTTTGGCCACGTTTTTTTTCCGATGGCCGAGTCTGCCGAGAGGGAGCCGGACGTAAGATATGGAAACAAGGGGTCACTCGCCTCAAGTGTTCGGTACCGCGTTTGGAATCGATTGACCAGGGTCAATCTTATATTTTGAGATGACTGACGTATCCCTGCCAGGGCGCAGGTCGAAGCATCCGAAATTTACCAGGCGAACCTATAATTACGCTCGCCTGTGTAGGCACGAAAGAAGAAGGCAACGGTAGGCATCCGCTGGCAAGATTCGGAACGACTCCGACGTCGGCTCGGGTTGGGAAGGGAGTGCGGCTTTGGCGGGTGCGGTTGTGGAACCGGTCATTCGGTGCCTTTGGATCAGACAAGTATGGCCCGTCCGCCTCTCCGCCGGCGACTTTGTTTCGGCGCTGCCATGGGATGGCCGGGTTCGCTACGGCCGTGGCAAACCCCCCTCGAACCCACGAAACCCGGTGACGTTTGGCGCGGGCGCCGAGGTCCGAAGGAGACGGAGCCTTGAACTCTTTTTTTTTATTTTTTATCTCGCAACGACTAGTTCCATGGACCCAAGCTGCCGGGTCGGCGCTGAGTCGCGGCGGAACCAAACTAAATCAGCTTGTGGCTTTTCCCACACCAACCAGGGACCTGGGCGACCCCTTTACTGGCAGTCAGTGGCTGGGACCGCGGCAAAGTCAATCGCCATTGTCGATTGTTGCATACCCCTGAGCTTTCCAATTTTAGAGCCGAATGTGGTTTAGAGAATGAGCAACGGGTGGTTGGTAACGTTGGCATTCAACGTTAGCAAAAAAGCCACGCCGGAGAGATGAACCTATGGCCGCCATACTACTATGGTAACTTGTCGCGAAGATCGAGAGGCTGAGAGAGAGAAAGAGAGAGAGAGAGCCCCGGAAAAGCATGACGCCGCCCTTTGTTCCTGGATGGTGTTTGGGACTAAGAAAGTCTAGTGCCACACGGCAAGTCGCCACGGATGGGTTCTTGGCAAGATTTCTTGGCTGGTAGCTGGTCTCATTCCCATGGGTCAGTCATCACGAGTGAGCGCGACCGCGTTGACGAGATTACTGCTGCAGGTATTTTCCACTACTCGTTTTGACAAACTCTGGTAGAGGTGGTCTTGTCACGCTTCAAGATCATCCTCATGACTCAACGAAGCTCATTCGCAGTGACCATCATCCTCTATATGCAACCATTCAGACGTCACTCTATTTATGGTAGAGTCGATGAGCAGAGGGAGGTCAACTCCTCCCTGCAAAGAAACCACTTTTTTCCAAGGCGAACCAGAGATAAGACAATTGTACCCGAATTTAGTGAGAGGTACGGATAGGGAGGGCAGGACTCTGACTCGGTGCTTGTTTGGGAATGTCAGCGCACGGCCCTGGCGTTGATCAGGGACCGCCGGGCGAGCTTTGGTCGGGAGGGCTGAGCTCCGGGTCTCAGGATGGTCTTGAGCAGTCTTTCATGCGGAGGGGTGATGATGTGATGGATCGGAGGGCAAGTTGGGAACAAGCAAGAAGCGGGTTCCATGGGCTTTGGCAATTCGGGGGGTTTTCTGAGTTGTGAGATTTTGCATACGTGATATTTGGCACAGTGTGTGTCATTATGCTTTGTGATGGAAGCGGTCGTAATTGTGGAAACGGTAGTTGACAGTGACCGTCGTCGTATCGGCACTTCTGGGAGGGTCGATGTGAGACTATCTTAGCCCTACAAGGCACCACATGCCGACGCTCTCGTCCGATTTGTAGGTGAAGCAGGTGTCATGCCTGGTGGCCTTTTTTCGGACAGCCCTTGTGGGTGGGCAAAATTTGAAATCTTTTCGTCGATGTCGGGGTTGTTGGTCTACTTGGGAATTATTGCCATTTGATCCTGGTAATCGGCCGTAACTGGGTCATTCGCGATCACCTAGGACAAGTCTGGAGGCCTGGTTCGAGGCTCAGCAAGTCGCGGCAGAGATATGACGATCGGGGGGTTTTCAGCTAGCATCGCGATAACATCTGCCGAGATTCCCAATGCCATTGTTTACAAAAGACTTGTAAGCCAGATAAGCGAGTCTTATGC
The DNA here is from genome assembly GCF_001831195.1 of Colletotrichum orchidophilum. NCBI lineage: Eukaryota > Fungi > Ascomycota > Sordariomycetes > Glomerellales > Glomerellaceae > Colletotrichum > Colletotrichum orchidophilum. The sequence goes on from NW_019172964.1 coordinate 114,670, forward strand.
ATGCCTTCACGATCATATGACGATTTATGGATGTGATGTTCTTCAACGGATGGAGAAAGGGTCTAGGCCTTACTTACCATCCGGCCATTTCTTTGGTGGGGACCCGTCTTTGACAGCGACATGCCGGCAAGCCCATCTTTCGATAGTCAATGGACAATGTGTCTCGTCGAGTTGCCTGGAGTGGTACAGTGTCAAACGGAGCAGTTCCAGGGTGTGCAGTCTGAGTTGGTGAAACGGGCCGGACACTATTCGTACGCTACAACACCTTTCCAGGCGATATTAAGCATGGCAAGGTTACGGTCGGTCGCTTTGTTTTAGACGGTTTCTTCTCTATCCCTGTTCTGGACCCCGATGAGATGGGCGAGGGAGGAGGGAGGTATTGGGCCTGTCCATGCCGAGGTCTGGTTGCGTGATATGCGTGAAATCAGCGAAAACTTCGGCACACTCGGACGGGTCATGATAACGGGTTCTTTGGGTGGGTGTTCTCCGGTTTGCGCTCAGTCTTTCCCCTCTTCAAATTCACTGCTAATCCACGGAGACGGCCCAGATGATCAGTCCGGCACGCGGGGTTAATATTACATTGCTGTTATTGAATTTCAACTAGGCGATAACCACCACAACCACCACCCAACGCTACGTTGTTTATATCGAAGGGAAAAGCTCCATATATTGCGCTCAAATTCCATATTGCCTGGGGTATGCTTTTCCCCCTAAGATACAGAGCTATATACGCATTTGACGGTGTTTGCGAATCGTAGGGAGATTTCGCACCGGCTGTGTCGTATTAACACCGCATGTCCGGTTACCGGCAATAAGTAGACCTTGAGAGTTTGGATGTGGAGTCCTGCGCCCGCTTGAACGCATCCCTATAGAAGTCGTCATCGCGATGCCTGGCAGTTGTGGAATGGAGCTCGGTCCAAGAGCAAGGGACTTGAGAATCCGGAATGAAGGACTGTGAAGATTGCTGGGATATGGTGACAAAGACGGTGTGCGCCGGCTTCGATGATTACATATGCAGTGATACGGAGGGCAATGCAGATATCGAGGTGCTTTATGGCAGGGAAGACCGTTGACGGTTGACTTCTTCTCGGGGCTCTCCCTGCATCAGCTAGCGAGGACACGTTGTTGAGATCGCTCGACGAGATCAAAGCTCCTTCACACCAGCCTAGCTAGAGGAAACTTGCGAGGAAAGGACTATCCCCGCTAAATCCACGTTTTCTTGCTTCTTTTTGGTCCGATGCGCGGGCTTCTAGGAAGTGGTTCATGCGAGAGTGGGCACGTCACATCTCAACCCGGGATAATCACAGACCGTTTCTGTTATCAGGCTTCTGGTCTAGAGTGAGTAGGACAGGGAGGGTGGTTACAGTCCGGAACACGCCGGTAGTTAGCAAAAAGGTTGCAGTGTCTGCTGTTTCGCGAGCGTCTAGAAAACGTGGAGAAAAAGAAAGTGATGGATTCAAGTGGTGAGCTAAATTGCATGATATCAACCTGACTAAGTAGAGATTAGCTAGGTCTGTGTGCATCTGAACTCTCAGAGAAAGAAATGCAAAAGTTGAGTTGACTTTTGTGCCCCCTCCTCCCAATTCGAGAACATTGCTGTTTTCAGAACTACAAAGCGGACCTCCCGATAACTAGCCGTTGGTCCGCCGGAGCCGCTATTGGTGGTACTCGGCATGGACTCGGGGTGCCGGAATGATTGTGGCCCCGGGGTTCGGAGGAGGCTCCGGATCCTCCCACTCACCGGTTGCGCCGCCCATTTTCCCAATTCTACCAAGAAGAAGAAAGAACAACGCCGCAACCCAGCCGATATGCGTATTTGAGATGAATACAAACAACTGCATAGAAAATGTAACGGCCATGTTCATCATTTTTGCTTGAGCGTCATTTCTTCTTTCTTGCGTTTGGACCTCCCCCCCGTGCCCGCGTCCCATATCACACATGCATTCATCCCACCAGACGCGTTTCATGAACCCACGCAGCACAGTGAACTTTTGCGTCTTCACCCTTTGCCTCTGACATGCTTGCTCCATCTGCATCGTGTCCGTGCGCTCAAGGATCACAGAATTCAACGGTCAATCTGACTGGTGGTACTTCCCGACCACGAAGCCGGCCGTCGGCTTGTGCCCTGCTTGCCCCCCTCTTCAGGAGACCTCGCGATCTGAATGGGGTGTAAGGATCACAATGTCACTCAATCACATCACGCACGGGGCCTTTCCTTAATCGTTAGTCTCACATTGATCAGATGTCAAAGTGTAAGGTAAGCGAAGGTCACCTTGGAATAAGAAAAGCAAAGAAACCTCGCCTCTTTCTCGCCTCGTTCCCTTGCGTTCGCTTGAGAATGCGGGGGGCGCGCGGGCAGACCTGGCATTGTCATAGCAGCCGAAGTGGACGCGCGGGGGTTCCATTCCTGCAAACCGATCCGACCTCCAGCTGTCAAAGCGGGCAAAGAGGGCGTCGCGCGGTGTCGCGGTCCCATCAGGAAGCAGAAGCGGTGGAGGGTTGGATGGCCTGCCGTTTTTTCTGGCATCCTTCCCGCACTGACCATTCCTCTAAAATAATCCAGGACTCAGAATGACACCCTTGTCCCCTGATGGGGCCCTGTCTAGGTCCTGGTCAATAGTTTCTTCGTAATAAGAATTGGCATCGTGGCTGTCAGGGTTTGTGATGTGTGCCTCCAGAGAACGAGTAGGGGTGTGGATAGATGGAACTTCGAGGACCTGGCAAAAGGCTGAGAAAAGATGACATGGAACGAGGGGATTCAATTAAAAGAAGGTAAGAAACGTGCCTCGGCGTCGACACCGGATTGACGCGGTTGGAGCGTTGCAGGGCCAGGACACGAACCCCCACTATGATGCCCACCGTTAGATATTGAGATCGGCCAAGAACATTTCCTCAAGCTCTCGATTACGCAGGAGGGATTTTGCTCTTCTTGACCGAAACGTTCTAGCCAGCATATCGGAGCCTTATCAGCTACCGCGGTAAACGTTAATGAGTTGCTGCAACGTCTTCACTTGTGATTGTGTGATGCAGGACTGCCTTAGAATGAAGCAATATCTACTGTCATGCCATTGTGAATGCTGTTGACGTCCCGCAAATGGACCTAATCGCTGCCGAGGCGGACGTGTGTGCAATACAACGTTCAGCGAACGAATCGGAGCATGGGCGACGAAGGTCTTGCTGCGTAATGGCGAAGGAAAGATCATCACTCTACTAGAGGAAATGAGCGTCGCCGCAGCTTTACTTTTCGGCCTCACCCGATCAGAGGGCCAAGCCTCTACAAAAAGCCTAACGGACATTTCTTTCGCTATTTGCCGAACTTCAGACGGAGAAAGAGGAATCGCTTTGTCACTGTGGCTTGCCCGCCGATGACACACATGGTAGGGAGACCACATGGCAACTTGATCATCCGAAGACGTAGGCGGTTCTTGTTCATTGAGGGGGGAAATCTCCACCGCCCACGGCTGCTGTAGCGGGGAGTACTCGACAGGCGCGCGTTTCAGACCTCGACGGTGACAACCAGTTCGGCGACATGTCCATTCTGGGATTCTCAAAAGGGTTTCTGTTGATACGAATACAGAGGTTGTGAGACGGTGAAAAATGTTGAGCTGGTTGCCCGTCGCCGTGTGTGATAGAAGAATCTGGCGGGCGTTTGGAACAGGTGGACGTTTTGATACGGTTGTCATTCGTGTTTTGGAGGGTATAACACCGGCTTGTCAAACCTTATAAACGTATGATGAATTTCTTGAAATAGCATCGGGGCTTGGAATCTGCATGACATGATGATGTAATGGCGACTTACCTTAGAGACGGCACTATTAGTGGAAGCTCGGTAGTTAGGATGGATGGTGGCGACTAACGTTCGGAAAGTTTCGGGGTGACAGCTAGTTTCAAGAAATGAGAACGAAACAGAGCGGTCAAGTGCTGATAATGTGACGCTGGCAGGGTGTTAGATAGCTTAAGGCAATCGTTGATGGGTATAATGCCCTGATTGAGTATAGCCTCTCCATAAGTCGCAGTGTATCGATAGAGTTGATAAATCCATATCATATGGTCATTGCCACATTCGGCCCGTTGACGATCTCATTAAGGGCCAGGGATTGCAGTCGCCAAGTGATTTGAAGACGTTGATAAGCGCTTGGGAGACGCATGATCAAAGTGCGATTAATCTCCTTCGCCATTTCACATATACCCGCGTTGAACAGGCTACAGCATAATGACTAACACAAGGCAATTCGCCGGCTCAGGCTGCGGAAATCTCACGAGATGGACACTTATAAGGTTGCCAAGTGATCGTTATAATACATATGGCCTTGGTGCCAGTTAATCAACGTAGTCTTTAGTCTCAAGGTTGGTTGAAGAACCTCAGGTGTATGCTTCCGCGAATCGTAGAAATAATAGTCTTTGAGTTAATGGTCATCTACTCACCAAAACTTCCACATTATATTTCGAAACGGCGGTTTGTTGTTCACCAAGCTAAAATAAACGTTTGATAAACCTTCCCCTCGCCAAGTATTGCTGGTCTTGTGACTCTGTGCCTGCCAATAACTTAAAGTAGTTTGTTAAACGAAAAAACTGGCCGGTGGCTCAATCATATCAAAAACTTGGCACCATATTGAATAGACTGGTCATCAAATGCTGCAGTCGTAGGCGGGTCTCCTAATTACAAAGTACAGAGGAATTCAACGAGATCAAGTCACAACATAAGTCGTTCCCTGGGATTACACGCGTTCTTCTTTCTTTCAGCAACAACTCAATCATTCTCCCCCAAACTCTGCTTTTGATCCAGGTAGTGGTGCGCATATGTTCGCTTCCGCCACCAAAGTTTTATAGTCTCAGTCCTTGAAATGAAACCTCGCTTCGCTTACATAGTCTGCTGCCTCCACTGAGGCACTTCGAAATGAATTTCTTAAACGTCCGCCAAAAAGTTGATGGTATAAAGATAGAACGACACAAAGGTGGCCCCAACGGCAAGCAATGCCCACTAAATATATATTAGGATTGTAATGCAACAGAACACTACAAAGACACGGTACTGACCTGTATCATACTCCCACTGTTTTTATTAATCGCCCTCAAGGCTTGTCCTATAAACGCCAACGCGCTTGCTTGTAACAAGAGGGCAATCCAACTACCAGATCCCACAACTGCCCGTGGGAAGCTGCGCTCGCGACCATTGTTGGTGCTTTCCAAAGCATCTAGAAATACCTCGTCTGTTTGCATCAGCTGTAAAATGAGTGCGATCATCAATGAGACTGAGGACGTTGCTGCCGCCCACGAGAGCCAGTACGCAGCGTCTGCGGTGGCTTGAACAGCCGTCATCGTGGTAGGGACAGTCTCGTTGCTCAGGGCGACGCCGAAGAAATTCCCTCCCGTGGCAAATCCTTGGCTTGCTGAGATGGAAACGGAAACGGTAATGGTTGCAGTAAAAGCCACGAGCTGAAGGTACGCAGAGAATGGCGGGCTGCGCGGTCTTGAGACACGAGCATGCGTGGGTTGCTGGGTCATTTCTTGTGTTGCTGACACACTTGATGGCCCTGGGCCACTGGTTGGGGATTGTGGCGCTGATCTTGTAGGCATTATTGCTCAGCAGAAACCATTCAGGTGTAAACCGCTTCGGATTTAAAGCGCAAATAAACAGAGGAAGATAATAGGAAGTGAACAAGAGCAGAGGAGTGTGACTCATGACTTCGGGTGCGACGCGGTGCCACTATTTATCTCAGCCCAACGAGCTGTCACATCACGAGCTACCAATTTGGGCGTTCTCTTAGACTCAGCTGCCTCAGCTACCTCAGCTGACAACCATGATTGCCTAATGACTAAGCCGCTTTCGGCTCGATAAGAACGCCAGAACGTGGCAGTGTGTCACACAGGGAGGTGTAGGTGGTGGCCAATTTACCTATCTTCAAGACGATTGGAAGCACCCACCCGCAGTGGTTCATCAATTTGCACTTCTTACAATCATCAATCACGATTAGAGATTGAAGGAATATCTGGAATAGGAGGATTGGGCATCATCAATCACATTATTAGCCACCAGACACCTGGTACCGTCGTGTCATATGGAACAGCGAGCACAGCACCTTGCAGCACGAGTATCTCTTGATATGCATCACGATCGAAGAAGAGCCAGAGGTCTCATGGGTTAGGTCGGAATGAGTAGGCGACATAGGCAAGCGGGAAACAGATGAAGAATCAAATATGATGTTCATACCTGCACCTGCCATGAGAAATCTGATTCACCAAGACGACAAGACTATTCAAGATATCAGTCTCGGCGCGTCCCCGCCAACACTGGCGAACATGGCCGTTATACTCTCATTCATCCACCAAACGGCATCCGACTACACGTTTCTCCACCACAATTCTTGGTGGTTTTCTAGACAAACCCTTCACCGTTCTTTTCACACATTTTATGCCTGATAGAGCTGAGAAGAGAGAACTTCGAGGAGATTGTACTATAAAGAACCTAGAACATTCAGAGACGCCATGTCATCCTGCATGGCGTGGACGGCTGCTTCGAGGGGAACTGTTGCTTGTTACTGCGCCCATTTTTATCTTCGCCTGTCCAGTCATTGTTGTTGGTACAGTAGGTATGTCCAGATACACAGTGTTTTTTCCACGAATGACTGCAAAAAGGATCGATGCTCAGGTCGAAGAGTATCTACACAGTGTGGCTAAGGAAGTAATCAAGACCATAAACCCAACACTTCGTTCAGTCCGCACCAGTCTACTTCGAGAGGTCGTCCCGCGGGATGGACGTGGATATGTTGAATGAAGTCGTGCAGTGCGTGCTTTACGATATTGGCAGGAAAATACATTGCTTATGGCGGAGTCTAGCCTTCAACTTTCTTTCTGCTGCGATGCTGAGTGGTTTCGATTATTGTAAGGAAAAAATTGCGCTGCGCTGCCGCCACGATCAGGGCCTTGACAGGACTAAAGAAAGCAGTCAGAGAATCGCGCATGTTTCAAAAAGACTCGAAGAAACACACTCCCTACCAGCAATCTCACTTGACTCCCAAACGTGACATTTTCGAGTTGTTAAGTTAATAAGATATACAGCGAATCCAAACTCACCACATCTCATCCTCCTCTACACTACTCACCACCTCCTCATTGCAGCGAAATTTAAAGCTTTTAACTTAGCAGTTATTATTGGGCTTTACTAAGTCTCTGCTGCTCGATTCAAGCATATGCCTCCGTTGTCTGACTCCGACTCTAGTACTCTTAGTTCCAGAGACTGCTTCTACAGTTTGCGAGCTCCCTTAAGCAAGCCCAAAAAACCTAGTAGTGAAAATTCTTGATTTGCGCTGGATTGCTCAAATATGCAGCCTATTAGGTGAGTGGCCTCTTCAACAGTAGTGATACACAGCTCGCTATGGGCTTCTATAAAAACTTTGTCTAAGCAAGTCGTAGCGACTATGGAAAGCCTTACGTTGGATGCGTTTGATGCCGGTGGAGGAGCTGTACCTTCGTTAGACCTGTCTGCCAATACTTCAGTTGCTCTGGGTTTCGGAAATGGACTGTTCAACGTTTTGTGAAGTCTGCAGATGCTCCCAAAGGAGAACTTATGCCATTTCCAATAAACCTTTCCATAAAGAATACTTTCACTAATGGATCTTTCAATATTCCCAGGCAACCTTCCCGTTATATTGACGTTGAAATCTTACTTCTTCTCCTCGCTACTGCTTTATTTTACTCTTCACATAAAAAAAAGAGTGACGGAGCTGGCAGAATCCTATGAGGCCTTCCCCTCGACTCGCCTCTCACGGTTCCAAGTCATCACATAGTTTCTGTACGACGCGGACGAGAATAGAATCGGACGAGATTCCTGTTTCTTGCTCTCGCTGTCCAACGAACCGCTGTTGTGCATGTGCGTGCTCTTTTCATTGAGCGACCGGTCATTCATGATCTTGTCGCCAGCTAGCTGCTTGGGTTTTCGGTCCCTGAATGCCGTGATTCCCTCATACCTTCAAACTTCCATTAGAGACTGAAGCAAAACTCGTGGAAATGTTTCTCTTTATGAATCTCTCTGTGGGATGTCATTTGGTCTTGGCCACTTACTTACAAGTGCACAGGAAAGCTTGGCGAGAGGACACACATCAAAGTCAACGACAACGACAGCTTGTACACAGCAGATGATTAGACAGCACTGTCATAAACAATGAGATACTGTCAGCCTTCAGGCCGAACCTATGAGAGCTTCAAGCTTTTCATTCGCCTTTACACTCCTGCATCGCCATACATCATCGCCTTGGGCAACCTCGGAATCGGCATCCTCCCGCATATCATCCCTTTCCTCTTGACGACCACTATATTCTCGGCCGGCAGCGCCTGTGCCTACTGTTCGACGAGGACGCCCTACGGCCTGGCGCTCGAGGGGAGGGCCCCTCGCTTCCTGACCAAGATGACGAAGACGGGTACCCCGGTGTACTGCCTCGGCGTCGTGATGGTGTTTCCTTCTTCTCCTTGCTGCAACTCCCGAGCTTCTCTGCAAAGGCACTCGACTGGTTGATTTCCCTGACGACCGCGGCAACTGTTATAGACTACATTGTCATCTGTTTCACCTACATCTGCTTCTATATGGCCTACAAGACCCAAAACTTTGATCGTTCTCGTCTTACCTATGTCGGTCGCTTTCAGCCGATCAGTGCGTACGTCGGCCTTGTCTGGATGACCTGTGTCGTCATCTGCTACGGATACAGGTCGCTCAACCCATTCAGCGCAACGTCGTTCTTCATACAATACGCCATGGTTCATATGGCGTCTCTAATCTTCTGCTTCTGGAAATACTACAAGCGCACAAAGACTTCACAGCCGTATAAGGTTCACCTCGTGTGGGATGCCCCTTGGGTAGCTACATACGAGGAGCTGTTGAGTGAAGTTGAGCCTCTTGTCGGGTTTCTGCGAGATATATGCAATTACTTCTCATTGAAGGCTGGGGGCTTTTGGGAAGAGGCGGAGTCGTAGGCAGAGTGTAAAGCGCAGCAGCACCCTGAATTGCCGGTAGAGGGCAGCAATTCGCTATTGATGGCGAATAGAATTTTCAACGTACATTATTAATGGGTACGTCGAGGTAGATCGTAATACCCAGGAAGCATCCACTTGTATCGCAATTCGAGATTCTAAACATTGGCTATGCAGAACATGCCAGTGAACTCGTCTCAAAACGGCCAATCTGCCATTTTGCACTGTCCATGCCTACAGCTTTTCGTCATCTTAACGGTATTCCGCCAACGACGACCCACACCGCATCTCTCTCGGCCAAACTACATTGACAGAGTATACCACAGCCCTCCTGCAACAGCCACAGCGCCGACAAGCCACGGTGCGAAACGCGCCCCTGCTTCCAGAATCACTCGCTTCTGCTTGTCAAAGATCTTCCTCTTGAGCGCCGCCGCCTCGTTCCCGTGTGGGAACGGCACGTCCGGCACAGGCATGCCGAGAAACTCGCACAAGGGGCCCCAGCCCTCGCCGAGCTGGTACACAAGCAGCCTGTCCTTTGGAACCGTCGACAAAATGTACTTGTGGTGGCTCTCGTAGACCTCGCCGAGCTTCGACTCCAATTCGGCAACGTCGCTGGCTCCCACCCAGCCCAGCATCATCTTCTGGATATTCCCCGTGCTGTCGGCGCCCACCAACGGCTCGATGTAGTCCCGGATGAAACAGGTCAGGGTGCCAAAGATTCCAGACAGCACCCCCTTCATCGACACGCGCCATTTCTCGTAGTCCCGGATGACGAGAACGACTTTGGCTTCTGGGTATGCCTCGATGAGTGATTTTGAAAAGGGAGCCGCGATATCGGTGATGCCCTCGCAGGGTCCAAAGACGTGGTCCCAGTCGGCGGCGGTCATGCCTTTGCCGGTGTAGGAAGCCAATGATGGGAACAGGGCGTCCGAGGCACGGCCAAAGAATCGCCAGTCGTCGGGGCTGTCGATGGCGTCGAGGCCGTGGTAGACGTCCTTGTAGCCCAATTCGGTCAGGGCGAGCATCATGGAATAGGAGCCCGTGCGAGGGAGGCCGACGCTGAGCACTTTGGTAGGTCGAGGGGTAGCCATCGTGACGGTACAGTTTACTGCCGCAATAATGGTTCACGCAATACTGTTCTTTTTCTCGGAAACAAGACGATTAGTGTTGGATCTAGCAAGGACTTTCGGTCAGGACCGTTTTAAAGTCCTAGCAAACGAACTTGTAGCACAAACAACCATCTAACAGCTGCCTAGTCGTCCCACTTGACCCTTGTTGATCTGACCGTCTGGCGAATTAGATGACTCGGAATCCCACCGCCAAAGCGACTTGCAGATTCTGCCGTCTACACGCGTGAGCGGGATTGAGACATCCCGACGGGATGAACATCTTTGTTTAATTGGTCTTGTGGGACGTGAATGCCAAATCAAGAGTTCGTTCTTCACAGTTACAGCGTCCAGACACTTTTGGGTACACAGTTTGAATTGGGTGAGAATCTTGATGGACATTTTCGCGTCCTACTTCAGCACTCGTCCTAGCAAGCAAGCAAGTGTTGCGCCGGCGAAAATGCTAATGGTACATGCTGATTACAATTTTAAATGTGCCCGTCCTTGACTGAAATTTTTCATTCTACAATTTCAATTCCTCGCACACGTACGCACCAAACTTGGTATCTAATCACTCCTTCTTGATGCCGCCGCTCGACTCCGACCCCACAGACGCGCCCTCTCCCTCACCAGCCAGCGCCTGCACCACAGCTTGCAGAGCCGCCCGGTCCGCGCCGCGAATCTTGTCGACCCGACCATCCTCGGTGAAAACTACAGACTGGCGAGGCGTGACCCCCTTGGCGGCCACACCGGTGGGCTTCCCATTCTGGAAGAACATAAAGGTCGGCATGGCGGTGACGCCGTAGCGGCCGGCGACATTGTTGACATGGTCGACATTGACCTTGGCGAAGGCGAGTCGTCCCTCCACGGCGTGCTTGTCGGCCAGGCCGGAGAAGACGGGCGCAATGGCGCGGCACGGCGGGCACCAGTCCGCGTAAAAGTCGACAACCACGTTGGTGGTTGAGGAGAGGAGGGCGTCCAGCTCGCCGGCGCTGGCGACTTTGTAGACCTTGCCCGAGGTCTCGGGGATGGGTGAGCGGTCTGCGAATAGCGCCTTCAAGGGGGGGGAGGAATAATTGGTTAGCGGCGTTGAAATCGTGCTTGGGGTCTCAGAACGTGCCACCGTCTGACTTTCCGACAATGAGGTGAAGACGTCGTGCTGTCACGGCCCATATGGGGCTGGGTTACGTACTCTTGAGATCATGAAAATGGCAAAAGCCAGAAACATCCATGAGAGCGTATCCATCTTGACGCTCGATGCGATGGACCTTCACGATGAGAGTAGTTGTGAACTTTCGTGTAGATTCTAACTGGACGTATGTTGGAGAACTGGGGGGAAAGGTCGGCTAAATTCAGGCAGCCGATTCGACCCCAAAAGTTCAACCGGGCTTTATCCGGCGGGGCTTTGTCAGCCTCTCCCGATGCCGCCAATGTCAGAGGGTCCTGTAGAGACTACTCGATCGACAACCAGAGTGCTGTAAAGCTACGAGATACGTTCTTGTTACCGTAGTTTACGGCCAGAGAGTCAACCTTCCCAACAAATATTACTCAAAACAGTTACCATTCGTCCATTGGTCCAAGCACGTTCATGATTCACTTGGAAAGAGATAAAATGGCGATAAAAACCCGCTTGATATTTCCATAGCAACCGTCGTCTACAGACACCCAGAAGATTTATACGGATTGGATCATCTTCTCTCAATACGCGCGCTACAAATTGGGGTATCAACAACTTCCCACAACAAGTCCTTGCGCTTTAGTCCTCGGATAGTGCATGGTTGGTAACAGCAAACACCAACCTCCTGAACCAACATGAACCCACAGGTTCGTCGCAGCGGCATAATATCATTCAGCACTCACCATAGAAGTAGCGCTGGTCACTATAATTCTAGATGATAGCACACGAGGAGCCTGCCTCTCATCCAGTCGTCTCGAGCTTCCTGGTCTCTCCCCTTCATTCCTGGAGACTGGAGAGGGAAAGAAGGGAGATGGCTGAGAACTACATCTTGCGGCGGACTGTTTGGTTATGGGCTGGGTGGAAGACGTCATGGGCTTCGGCAGATGCTTGTAAGTGTGCTGCACGAATACAATTGTACAGATCGAGGTTGAGGGCGTGGGAGTGTAATCATTCTTTTATGACTGCCTGCTTTAGTTTATAGACGCGAGCATTTTGTACTCAATCTGTCAAAACTCAGTCTCGACTCGCCCTTCTGGCAATGGCCGCAGACCCTCGTTGGATGTAAGCCGGCGCACAGGGCCATCGCGGTCGGCACCCGATGTCCCACATCTTCGGCGGCCAGTTTTCAAAAGTTGCGACGGGGTTCTTGGTACTCGCTTTTGACCCACAGGGTTGGGACAACCAAGGTACGGATAAGCACCGCTGGACAATCTGTGCAGTTCTCAATCTGACCTCGATTCGTTATCATTTTCATATTGTGGAATTTCGATTGATGAAGCCAAAGCGTCGGTGAGAAGACAGGCTTAAGGGGAAGCCGCTGAGCGTGAGAGTGTCCATGTCCGCTAGATTTCCAAGATGATTCAGCGAGGAGAAGGAGTGAAGCGAAGTGTTTCACCCTCATCCACTTTACTCCAGTACCAAAACAGGACTGTAGACAGGACTGTAAACAGTTTGCGTTAGCTTATACCCGTACAACGGGCTTCCATCATCAACCGGAAGCATCGCTGCAGAGAGCCCCAACCCCGGATGTGGACCGCCGGGGGTCTTCGGTGATAGATGCCGACATGGCTCCGGAACGTCTCCTTCCGAACGTAAGTGACCGGCAGACAAGAGAATGGTCTAGGCAGGGCCAAAACGATGGACGGACCGTAGAAAACGACTTTCGAACAAAGGGCAAGAACTCGGAGGCCGACTTGTTATCCTCGGTCCAGTCCAATCCGATAGGTTGTCCGTCCGGCTGCTCGCACGACTGACGGGAACGGTCGGGGAGTCACGGATATCTAGATTATCGCTTCCCGGTGCGACGGGGGACAGATTTTACTGCGGGGCGAGGACCGGAACAGAACCGACTGAGTCGCCGTTGACGGATAAGATAGGACAAGGTGGAGGGGAGGGGGGGATAACAAGATAGAGTTGGGCCGACATGTCGACATCTGTTACCTTGTAGGACCCAGCTCCTTGGAATGGGAACTGATCTTACTAAGCTATCTCTTCAACACTCGGATACTGCGGCGGATTGGATGCCGGGTAGAGGGTGGAGTGTCTGGTAGACTGAATTTGTAGAGATGCGACATGTTGAACGGAACACCAGCATTGTTCCATACCAAGCTTTCGTCGCCGTTGGCCTGGATGGAATGGACCGTGGACGAGGGTGGGGATGTAACCTTTGGGTTTCCGGTGGTGCGGTGGGCGGTGTTGGACAGTGTGGGGTAAGGGAGGTAACGGTCAGATTTCTTGGGGAAGAGTTGATAGATATCTGTGGTTACCTTGGGGTCTACGAGTCAGATACAGAAGGAGTCGAGCAGGCCTCGGTAGGTTGATCAAGGTAATCTGTGTAAGCAATTGTAGAGACCTTGCGATGGAGGATGTGCCGAGTTGGCTTGGGAGAGAAGAAGAGCATAGCAGTGGGAAAAGATGGCTCAGGAAGTACAAGTCTAGGCCCATTACTTACGACTGGTGCGGGTTCGGACTCTCAGAGACGAGTCTTGATTGTCTATTCATCCAATGCTGACAATCTACCCTACATCTGCGGTGCGACCCTCGGGCGCTGTCTGAAGTAGAATCGTAGCTGCAAAGTGGCAAGTAGAGGTAGGGCGGGAGTTTTGTGCGACGCAAGCATCCTTATCTGTGTAACAAACCCACGAGGAAGCAAAGTTCCACCGTCCGTGTCGCCGATGCAACTGGCCGGTGCCCAGGCCGTGGTCATGGTCAATCAGTTCCGTATCTCACGTCGTGGACGGTGGACCAGTGGACGGCACGACAGGTATGAGGAGCACGGGTGATCCCCGACTCGAAGGTGTCTTGTAGAGTCTGGGGAACAGCATTCGATAACCTGCGAGAGAAATGGTCCGTTATTGGCATTCTGCAGATGACCATCGACAAAGCTTCTCGACTGGCAGCTGGTGGCCCCTCTTTTTTCCTTTCGAGACTTCTGGTTTGAGTTTCAATCTCAGGGAAACGTTACATGCACCTCTGCCCGGCACGGACCATATCTGGCAGGGGTGGTATGATGGGGACTAGCGCGCTGGTTGGTCGACGCTTGTCTAAGGTATCTTGGCTCTCGGCACCACTTTAAATCTCTCCGCATGGGGGAGAAGGCAAGGCCGTCTCAACGCTCGTTTGTCCCACTGTGTTTGTTGCGTGGAGGAAGGTACAGATGCTGTGGTGTCAGCAGCGCAGAACTTGAACACGTCCTCGGCACTGAGATGGCACAGTGCGGTCGACCTTGCAGGCTATGGATGCATGTCATCTCTGTCTCGTCTCCTTCCCCAATCGGCCGAGGCATGAAGCATGAAGGCCCAATGAGCCAATCATCATCCGAGCCATCGTGAAGGAACAAAGCGTCACCTCGTGACCTGCCAGGTTGCAGGCCAATGAGAAGCTCCGAGAAGTCGGTCCTTTCCTGAGGTGCTTATCGATTGGGGTAGAGTGGGGACATTGGAATTCGTTGATGAATTTCGCTTCGTTCTCCCGGCTCGGCACACATGTCAAAAACAAATAAGCCAGACACTAAGGTGCCTACCTAGGTTAATTGTAACAGCAAGCTGCAAGTGATGGTCGTCGCCGGTCGGGCAAGGTTGAAACATGCCGACCATGGACAAACAAAGAGGTGATATATTTCGCCAGCACCACGAACCAGAGGTTGGCCATTCAACCAAGGCAGAATACCTTAGCTTCCGTGGCCTTAGCTTCCGTGGTGTAACCCGCGTCATCTACCAGCCAGGGGCATCTGCAGATGTAGTGTGATGGGAGAGGGAGGTCGCCCCAACCAGTCAGCAACAAGACGAATGAATGTCTTGATTCCAACGTCCAGCTGTGGTCTCCCACTCTCCCTCCCTACCTTACTCGCAGGTTGGTACGAGTGCCTTGGACCTCGTGATACCTCATGAGATTCGCCTCGCGCGTTGCCGCGAACAGCCGCGCTTCGCCCTGGCTTGGGCCCGCCACAACGTGCCGTCCGGCGCCGTTGAAGTTTGTCTAAATTTGGACTGCGTCTTTCTTCGATTGTCTTCGTCTGACAATGTCGAGCATGTATCTCATAGCTACTGACCTACTCATCGTCAATCCGGGCAAAGTCATGAGAGGTATCAAGCCTGACCGACTGATTGCTAATTCGTCTTCCACTCGGCACTGACCGGACCGGAGTCTCTCTTATCAAGACCTCCACAGACCACGATCCATGGCCAGGTCTCCGAACCAAGTCTCCCCATCCGTATCTATGGATCGCACCCCCGGTTGGTGTGGGCCCCTTGTGCAGTGGCTCCTCCCAACCCATCGGCTGTTCCCCCGTTGCCCGGTCACGACCAGATCCCGGTCTCTTTTCCCCATGCTCACACCTTGAATCAATTCTGTTGTCACCTTTGAATTGGCATCAGCACCTTTTGACCGTTTAACGATACGGCGGCCACAGGCCATAGGGACGATGGAAGGCAGGTAACTTGCAAGGTAGCGTGTGTCTACCTAGTACTTTGGTAGGTGTGCAGGGGGTGGTCTGTGGGGGAGGCTTCTTGCTGGCTTACCGGTAGATACTTCTCGACTCTCAGACTTATTGAGCCTATCTGTTGGTTTTGTCCCTCATCATGTAAACATATGCGGATTGATGGCGCGTATCTCTCTGCCTCTGACTGTCACGTAGCTTGCCACATCCTCATCCTACCACCACCACGGCCGCCGCCGACGCCACCACACTGACACATTGTGGACGCCCTGCCCTCAGCCCAGCTATCAAACCAGTCCTGCCTACCACCAAAGGTACCTTACCCCTTCTTGGTCAAGGTCTCTGGTCCATCGCGCTGATAGGCACCTCGGCCACACGTCAGACGGACAGGCGCATACGAGAAACGACGTGAAGGAGGGGAGCGAGCAGACGACTCCTTCCCAAACTCCCATTGCTACCTTACCTTGCCGATGCCTTCCTTCCCTTTGTCAGAGTGCCAGACCGGGGTAGCTTCTACCTAAGGTACTGCCGCCTCCCAAGTTGCCGTGTGCCTTCCCCCAATTCCTACCTACCCGTCCCGTCCCATTCGGGCGTTGGCGCCACTTTCCTTAGCTCTGCACATCTCTCCTTCCATCGTCTCATACCTCACACACACACACACACACATGCCGCCCGGCTGCCGGCCTCTCTTTTTCGCACCTGCCATTCAAGCATCGAGCCCTCCAAGGTTCTCGATTATTATTTTTATATCCAGAAAAACACCCGGCGTCGCTTGCTTCTGGCAGGATTATCCAGTCCCATTTCGTCGGCACGTCTCACGTCTTACGGTCTCCCTCATCAACGGCGATAAACAAATTCGTGTAACCAACACAAAGTACCCGTTTGCTATCTCTCTTTCTCCCTCTTCCTCCCTCGTCTCCCCCGATATCTGTCTCTATCTCTCTTACTTTGTTTCTTTCCGTCTCCAAATCGACCCCAGCTCCATCATCCTCACCACCCTCCACTCCCTCCAGTCTCCGCCCCCCCTCCCCCCCTGTCATCCTTCTTGCACCCGCCACGCCTCACCCTGGCACGTCGGGACCGCGACCTTGACCAAAGCTCCACCCACGATCATCGCCCAGTGCAACTGCAACCTGCAGCCCGATAAACCGTCCCATAAAGAAGCTGCACACCTCCCCCCCCGGAACCCTTTATCTAGTTTTCACTCGCCGTCTTATTCTTCCAGTTCAGTCTTACCAGACCAAAGTCATCTCAACGCGTCTGCGCTACTTGGGCCACCATCCCCATCGTCAGGCACGATTGAGTTTCCAGTCTGCGACACTTGAGAGAGAAGCACCAAGCGGCAGCCACACACCGCCGGCCAATTCCTCCCGCCAAGGCGCGACGCCGCTCCGTCACCCTCTCTGAATCTCCACCTCATCACTCCACATCACCGCCAACATGTCCTCCGTCGACGAGAAGCACGCTCCCGAGCCCGCGGCTGCGGCCGATATCGAGCCCACCGCCATTACCCCGACAACGACCGCCATTGACGGCCCCGTTCCCCGCCCTGCCGGCTTCATGTATCGTGGATTCCGCATCGGTGGCAAGGAGCTCTGGTACGCTTCGCCCCGCATCCAGCTCTTCATGGTCTCCTTCGTCTGCTTCCTCTGCCCCGGAATGTTCAATGCTCTCGGTGGCCTCGGTGGCGGTGGTCAGGTTTCTACGAAGGCCTCCAACGACGCCAACACGGCCTTGTACTCCACGTTTGCCATTGCCGCCTTCTTCGCCGGTACCTTTGCCAACCGTCTCGGTCTCCGTCTGACCCTCAGCTTGGGTGGTCTGGGTTACTGCATCTACGCCGCGTCGTTCCTGTCTTACTCCCACACCCAGAACGAAGGCTTCGTCATCTTCGCCGGCGCCTTCCTCGGCGTGTGCGCTGGCCTCTTGTGGACCGGCCAGGGCGCCATCATGATGTCCTACCCCACTGAGAAGGAAAAAGGACGCTACATCTCCTGGTTCTGGATGATTTTCAACTTGGGCGCCGTCATCGGCGCTCTTATCCCCCTCGGCCAGAACATCAACACCACTACGAGGAGCACCGTCACTGATGGCACCTACGCCGCTTTCATTGTGCTCATGCTGCTCGGCGCCGTCCTCGCTCTATTCATGTGCGATGTACCCAAGATCATTCGTGAGGATGGGTCTAAGGTTATTGTTATGAAGAACCCTTCTTGGCAGTCCGAGTTCAAGGGCTTGTGGGAGACCTTGGCCCAAGACCCGTGGATCGTCCTCCTATTCCCCATGTTCTTCACCTCCAATGTCTTCTACACCTACCAGACCAACGACATGAACGCCCCTCACTTCAACACCCGCACTCGTTCGCTCAACAACCTCTTGTACTGGTCCTCCCAGATCATTGGTGCTCTGATCTTTGGCTACGCCCTCGACTTCCCCAAGGTCCGCCGTAGCGTGCGCGCGAAAGCCTCTTACATCACTCTTTTTGTCCTGACCATGGCCATCTGGGGAGGCGGTTACGCTTGGCAGAAGAAGCAAGCCCCCCGCAGCGAGATTGAGGGCAACTTGAACTACCCCACCATTGACTGGACTGACGGTGGCGAGGCCTACATTGGCCCCATGTTCCTGTACATGTTTTACGGATTTTTCGATGCCTGCTGGCAGACGAGCATCTACTGGTACATGGGTGCCCTCTCCAACTCCTCCCGCAAGGCTGCCAACTTGGCAGGTTTCTACAAGGGTACGTTACACATTCCCCGTGTTATCTGAGTATTTCTTACTGACAATCCATAGGCATTCAATCCGCCGGTGCTGCTGTCTTCTGGCGTCTCGACGGTCTTGGCACCAAATACAACACCATCTTCGGCGCCTCGTGGGGCTGCCTTGCCGGTGCTCTCGTCATTGGTGCGCCCATCATCTTCCTGAAGATCAAGGACACCGTCACGGTCGAGGAGGATCTCAAGTTCTCTGACGAGACTATTGCGGACATCGCCGCCCCGGGGACGGTCGACACCAAGCTGGACAAGGAGGTGGCGTGAGCAGTTGTGCTGAAGCGGAAGCTACAGGCAAAGCCTGCATGATATCCATGGGGAGTTGAGGATTTTACGCTGACGAGGGATGACGATACCAGAACGTGCCATGCGCATAGGAAAGTTGTAATATTGGATTAGGTCCTTTTATATATAATGCCAAGGCTTTATCAAGCCACATGAAGTCTCTGAAGTGAAAGCCACGCGCTTCACTATTTCTATCACTGCGGTCTATTCGTCTCACACATAGCCGCGATGTCTATCCTCCACCTCCTCGCCGCCATACCCACCACCACCGGGGGTATTAATCTGCACGTACTCGCCCTCCTTGAGATTAATAATTGCCTTCCCGCCAAGGTTAATCTTCTCCATGCCACCCTCCTCGTTGTGCAAGAAGGCGTAGTTCTCGCCCCTCTGCCCCGGTCCGCCGCCGGCCATACCCCAGGGGCGGTAGACCCTGCGGTCCGAGAGGATAGAGAACTTGAGCGGGATGCGTGCCTGGATCTCGCGCGTGATGCCATCGCCGCCGCGCCAGGTGCCCTTGCCGCCGCTATTTTTGCGGATGGAGTAGGCGCGGACCAGGACGGCTGTGCGTTTTTCGATTACTTCTGCGTCGGTTTGGCGGGTGTTTGTGGAGTGAACCTGTGTTTGAGTTAGTTTTGGTCATTCATTGTGATGGATCATTGATGGACGGCACGTCTTTTCGATACTCGGTATGAAAAGGACCGGGGAAGTTGGAATGGAAAAGGGTTTGATGATGTGTGTGTGTGTGTGTGTGTGTGTGTGTGTGTGTGTGTGTGTGACTTACATGAGTCGAGTGCTCGCCGTGATATCCCTCACCCGCACCGACGCCGCCCCCGATACTCTCTCCGTAATTCCACCCTTTGACAACCACGCCCGTGACGGGATCCCGCCCGCCCATCCCCCACCCGAAACTGTTGGCGCACCCCTGGCTTGCACCGTACCGCCCAAACGCGCGTAAAATGACATCAATGACGCGCTGGCTGGCGAGGGTACTTCCGCAGATGGCGGCGCGGGCACCGGGGTTGAGAACGGAGCCGACGGGCGGGAGGCGGATCTCGACGGGGGCGAGACAGCCTTGGTTGAGGGGTATGTCGAGGCCGACGAGGCAGCGGATGGTGTAGATGATGGCCGAGTGGGTGATGGAGACGGGGCAGTTGTAGTTGCCCCAGACTTGGGGGCCCGAGGCGGAGAAGTCGTAGGTTGCGGTGCCGGTGTCTGGGTCGATGGCGATGGCGACGGCGAGGGGGGTGCCGTCGTCGAGGTGGTCGGTGGCGGCGAGGCCGGATGGGTGGGCGCGGGCGACGGAGCGGAAGAAGGTGCGGACGGCGGCTTCGGCGTTGCGTTGGATGGCGGCCATGTATTTGTGGACGATGGCGAGTCCGCTGCCGCTGCCGCTGCCGCTGCCGGCGACGGGGTCGTTGTCGTGCTCGGCGCAGAGTTTGCGGAGGAGGAGGATGCCGCGCTGGTTGGCGGAGGTTTGGGCTTTGAGGTCCGAGATGTTGTCGGCGAGGCGGCGGGAGGTGCTGCATCCTGGCAGGGCGCCGGCTCTTTCAAAGGCGGCGCGGACGTCGGATTCGAGAAAGGTGCCGGCGGAGACAATTTTGAGGGTGGGTACGTTGAGGCCTTCTTCCCAGAGTTCGCGGGACTCGGGCATCATGGAGGTGATGCCTTTGCCGCCAATGTCTGTGTGGTGGCCGCGGGAGGCGACGTAGAAGGCGATTTCTTGGTTTCTTGCGCTGTCATTGTTTTTGTTGTTGTTGTTGTCGTCGGTATTACCGGCCCCGGGCCCGGAATCAACAAAGACAGGCGTCACGACGGTCAGATCCGGGAGATGCGTCCCGCCCCATTGCGGGTGATTTGTGAGGAGGACGTCGCCCGGTCGGAGCTTCCCCTCCCAGTGGCGGTGCTGCTCTTGGATGGCGAACTGCATGGAGCCGAGGTGGATGGGGATATGGGGGGCGTTTGCGACGAGTTTGCCCTGCGGGGAAAAGATTGCACAGGAGAAGTCGAGGCGTTCTTTTATAGAGGTGGAGATTGCGGTGCGCTGGAGGGTGGTGCCCATTTGTTCTGCGATGGCCATGAAGCGGTGGGCGAAGACGGAGAGTTGGATTGGGTCTATTATTTCGGCTTCGTGAGAGGACGGGGCGAGGTCTGGTTGGTTTGGTGTTTTCGTTGTCGTTGTTGTTGTCGTCTTGAGGATGGGAGGAGTGTGTGGTGATGATGATGATGATGATGAGGTCGTAGTCGGAACTTGCTTCTCGAGGAGGACGTGGGAAGAGAGAATGTACGCCCTAAACGTCGGCGACACAAAGATGGTCTGCGTCTGATCGATGAGCAAAGCAGGGCCCTCTACCACAACCCCCTTGGCAACCTCGTCCAGACGATACACGCCCGTTGCGTGCCACCCGCCGTCGATATACACATTCTGCGAAACTGCCGGCTCCGGGGCCGGTGTCAAGCCGCTGCTACCGCTCCTCCTCGCGGCCAGCTCCTTGAGCGCAGACGTCTCCCGCCTCCCAAACGCGCTACCGCCCGCCGCGGCGCCCGTGCCGCGGACCTTGATCGACTCAATGACTATATCCCTGTCCATCGAGAATGCGAACTCGCGGAGGTGCGTCGCCTTGAATGCCGCTGCGTAATCGCCGTCCGCGGGGCGGGAGATGGTGAGGTTCGTATCGGTGCCAAAGTACCGCAGCACAAGACTCTCGTCAAAGACGAGGGAAGCCTCGTCTGCGCCTTGGGAGAGGAGGTCCGTCGCTACTTTTATCCTCAGCGCGGCGAGGCGGTCCGCGACATGGGATGCCGCCGTCGCCGCGGCAGTGCCGTCATTGTTGAATTTCTGCCCGTACGGCTCGAGGGCCTCGCTCTGCAGCTCGGCCTGCGCGATGCCGTACGCCGAGAGCAAGGAAGAGAAGTTGTGGATCAAGACGCGGCGGATGCCGAGCTTGTCGGCAATATCGCAGGCGTGCTGCCCACCCGCGCCGCCAAAGGAGACGAGGTTGTGGTGTTCCGGCGCGAAGCCGCGGGCCTCGGTGGCGTTGCGAATGGGACGGGCCATTGTCTCGTTGGCGACGTCGAGGAAGCCCAGGGCGACGTCGTGGGGCGTCAGGACGACGGCGTGCTTCGTCTGGGCATTGACGGCAGCCGTGATGCGCGCAAACTGTGCGGCCACGACGGCGGTGTCGAGGGGCTCGGAGGCGGAGGGGCCAAAGATGGAGGGGAAGGAGGAAGGGACGAGACGGCCGAGGAAGAGGTTGGCGTCCGTGACGGTCAGGGGCCCGTTTTTGCGGTAGCATGCTGGTCCCGGGTGGGCACCTGCGCTCTCGGGGCCGACGGCGAGGAGGCCGTTGCGGGCGGAGAGGATGGAGCCGCCGCCGGCTGCTACGGTGGCGATGTTGAGCATGGGGACGGTGATTGTGCGGCCTGCGATGGAGGTTTCGGTGAGGTAGTCGTATGTGCCGTCGTAGCGCGAGACGTCTGTGCTGGTGCCGCCCATGTCGAGGCCGATGACGGGGGTTCCGGTTCCGGTTCCCGTGCCGGTGCCGGTACCGTCCTCCGGGTCCGGGTCCGGGTCGTAGCAAGACCTCGCGATGCCGACGACGCCGCCGGCGGGACCGCTTAGGAGGGCCTCGTTGCCGCGGAAGCGGGAGGCCGCTTTGAGGCCGCCGTCGGAGCACATAAAGTCCACACGGCGGGGCGGGCTGCCAGGGAGGAAGCCGGCGTGAAAGGAGGCGACATAGCGCTGGATGACGGGGTAGAGGTAGGCCTCGGAACAGGTGGATGTGCTGCGGTTGAGGAACTTAATGGTCGGGGAGACGCTGGCAGAGGTCGTGACGTAGGGGAAGGCGAATTCGGGGGAGCGGGCGAGGCGCGCGACGAGGTCTTCATGGGCTGGGTGGAGGTAGGCGTGCATGAAGCAGATTGCGAGGGAGGTGTAGCCATCATCCTTGAGGGCGCGGAGTTGGGCGCGGATAAGGTCTGTGTCGGGGTGGCGGAGGATGCGGACGAGGTCGCCGTTTGCTGTGCGGACGAGGTCTCCTTCACGGGGGGTAGACGACGACGGCGGCGGCGACGACGATGACGATGGTGGTGAAGAGTTTGGTGAGGAAGCTGAGGCGGCTAGGAGAGCGGCCTCCTTGTCCAGGGGCGTCGGGTTGAGGTCGTAGTCCGCGGGCACGATGCGCTCGTCGACCTCTACGACGGTGGAGTGCAGGGCCGCGGCCTTGCGGATGTTGAGGTCAAAGAGCTTTGGGCGGGACTGGTCGCCGATCACGCAGACGTCCTTGAAGCCCTTTGTGGTGAGGAAGGCGAAGCGCTCGCCCTTGTGTTCCAGGAGCGCGTTTGTTGCGACTGTGGTGCCGATGCGGCACGATGCTGCGGGACTGGGAGTTAGCAAAGGAGAGGTCAGATAGGGTAAGGGAAGTCCCGAAAGGAAGGCGTAAGAGGTGGTGATAATGAGACGAACCGATGCGTGAGCCATCGAGTTTCACGCCGAGGGGGATCGGCTTCCCCTCGACGGCCTCGAGGACGCGCCTGATGGCCTCGGTCGGGGCGTCGGGGTAGTTTGCCGGGTCTTCGGAGAGGAGTTTGAAGATGAGGGGCTCGCGGCCGTCGATTTCGGCAATGACGTCGCAGAATGTGCCGCCGCGGTCGATTGAGACTCTGATATCGGCTGCCATGATGTGAGAGGCGGGCAATTCTCGTGATGTTGATGCTCAGTTGAGTTTGGTGTTGCGGCGCATGAATCAGGACGAGTCCAAGGCCGTGTTTTAGTGAGGGCTCATGAGTGTTGAAATAAAGGTGACTAAGATTGCAGTCCTTTTGAAAATGTGAATATGAATTCTTGGTGCTCTGGAATGAAGATATCAAGCGCGTATACAAGACGTTTCTACGGACGTCTAACACGTCCTGCGCTTCCTTGCGGTAATTGATGCCGAGTGACTGATCCCCCCCCCTTCCACCAAGACCGCACAACAAATAAGCGACTGTCGGTCGGGCGTATCGAACGGCGCGATTGCGTGCTACCGGGCTCTGTCCGCGATTGCGGACCCGGCGTCGGGCTGTCTCCGACAATAGCTTTAGGGCGCCGGCCGTGGCTTATCGCTCGTCGAGCATGACCGTGTCTAAGTCGGCCCTCCACTCCCCCTCCCGCGAGTGACATAAGCACTGCGGTGTCCGGCGTTCGAGGCCAGCGCGAGGGTGTGGCGCCGCCTGACACCCGGAGCATGGCGGCCGTGTTTGCGGCGAGGCGAAGGCTTGATCTGAGTTTTGGAGGCCACGCGTCGAGGTAGACTCTTTGAGTTCGGACGGAGGATCCTGTGGGTCAAAGGTCGATCACCCAAAATCTTGGTACCTTACGGCACAAAACTCTATCGGGCTCTCAATCCTATGTCAACTATGATCAACCCCTTTGGTTGTGTCTCTGAGGGGTTGTTCAACGATTGCAGCTTTGAACTCTGCTGTGCCCCCGCAATACATTCACCTGGCTAGATGAAGTTGCATCGGGATGGCAATCAACAGCTTGAAGTGCATTGACTAATTTCAAAAGAAAGTATGTCCGTAACGTCGCCTTAGAAATACATCGGCCATAAGTGCATCTCTCACAAGCAGGATCAAAACAGCAATCAACTCACATTTTAGCAATCATTTGACAATAAAACTCAAGTTCCAACGGCAGTTGACACGGGGTGTCGAGGCAGATTCGCTTACGCATGTGCGATTCAATTGGGTTCGTTGTAATTAACTTGTAGGCTAATAACACGATGGGCTAGACTCGAAGCTACCAACGTTTGGGATTGCTAGACATCACCTTGGTAATACGCAAACCTTGATACTTAGCAAAGACTTAGTAAGACTTGATAATCCTACTCAATCCGCGCGTTGAGTGGTCGATAAAACCAACAGCCTGGAAACGGTAGATGATTCCGAGGACCCAATTCCAGGAACGATTTGGGGAAAGCCTTGGCCGCAGCCCCAAACCCAAAGGGCGCAACCGCACAACAGCTGCTCCACTTTGCAATTTAATTAAGTTGTCATTGTCCTTGCAACTGCTTAGTCCGGCAACTGTTTCCTACGGTGCTGTACAGAGCTGCCGGGCTCCGAGACACCACGCGTACAAGTTGAAACGTCATACTTACTATAAACGCAACGCATAATGGCGAAGCCTTACCAAAATAGTGTTCGTCTCAGGGTTTGTATCACTTGAGTCTTTTCTTTTTAGAGTTCTCGATTGAGCGGCACCACGTTGCCGCGGTCCACGACGGACCCGACGTCCTATCCCAATGGAGCCTGGAGTTGAGAGCCGTTCGCTCCGGAGTCACGACGGCCTCGCGATATCGGTTCGAGTCAACGAGATTATGACAGTCTTTCGGTATCTTGGGCGAGAGGGGCTCTCCGTACATTGGCAAGCAGGACCGATATATAAACAATCGAATCGAACCTTTGATGGCATTAAAGCATCTCCTCATCTCAACATCACTACTCGCATTCAACAACTGTCTCTTTCTACGGTCTCCCTTTCGACTTACAAAAACCACTGTACCTCTCTTGCAATTTCAACTACCACCGCACAACAGCCAAAATGCAATTCCCCACCTTTGCCATCCTCGCCACCATCATGATCGCCGGCGCCGGCGCCTCCCCTACCGCCAAGAATAACCCCACCGCCAAGAGCAAGACCACCACCTACGTGACTGATGGTTACTCGTCGGTCTGCATGAACGGCACAACAGACGCGAAAGGCAAGAAAGGCGCGAAAGGCACGAAAACCGCCAACCTCTTCTGCTCTGGCAACCACAACGTCTGCCCAAAGGGCAAGAAGGATACGTTCGACGACACTGCCACCAAGAAAAACGAGGCAGCCTGCAAAGGCGAAGTGTTTTTACAACAATGTACGCAGACGATTGCTTGCGTCTAATCATCTGAACGGGAACGACTTCACTTTTTCCTTTGTTATTTTGAAGCGATGGGGGAGTAGGGGGGATGGATGTTCGTTGGGGCAACCGTTGCACCAAGCTTGCAGTCGAGGGAGGTAAACTTGGTTTGGGTTTACGTCGCATCTCGTCACAAATATGATGCACTCAAAAAAAAAAAAAAAAATTTGCGTTGATTCATTTCTACCTTCGACTGTCATTGTCTGTTTGTGACTATGCAATGTTTCTCGTCATGATTCGCCTCATCTCAAACTGGTCGCGCATTCAGCATAAAGGTCTTGGAACCTTGGGCGATTGGAACGCAGGGCTCGTGTTTTTTATTAACAAGCAAGCCGAATTCATGCCAATGTCAGAGCTTCGATCTCGACATCTCGGTCGAATAATGAAGAACAAGACATGTTATTCTCCTCAAGAGTTTAGTCGATGCCTAACTGCTATGGTTGTGAAGAATCCAAAGTTGAAGAAAGTCTTTGATTCGCAGAACCCCGCTCTGTCATTAGGCCGTCTCTCTTCCAGTTATTACAGCCAAAGTTATCTACTCCGATACGTTGTCCTCTAGTCAAGTTTGGCAAAAGTGGCTTCTACATAAGGTCAATCTCCGCATGGTAAAGTCGCCGTCGTGACTGGCGGTTCCAGAGGAATTAGTGCCGCTATTGCTCTTGAGCTAGCCAAGAGAGGCGCAAACGTCAATCCAGAATTAGCTTAAAGCAACCCATGATGAAACTGCCAGGATGCGCCGGTGGCCTGAGGATATTGCGTCTCCGGTTGCGATGCATGCATTTGCTGAGCCGCAGGCAAATTGGTTTACTGGGCAGACTGTCTCAGCTTCTGGGGGCTTTTCAATGATATAGGCAGCGTTGGAGAAGGAAAAATTTATGCCACACCAGTCGTAATTGAAGAGATCTGCTATGACAGGAGATGACTCGCAACTCCAAATGTCATGCAACTGTTCTTCGAGACAATAGAGATATAGCCTCAAACTAATTAGTTCTCTAGGAAAACCGCATTCTTCTTCAACGCATTTGATCATTTTCTGACCGCCATGCTGTTGTGTCGGTTGATTTTGAACTGATTATACTGCATTCACGAAAACTGCGTGGCTTCGACCCCTGCCCTCCTTCGAGCATGCGACATGATTCTCAACCAGCCATCATAACCTCCTGCAGACGACGTAGAACCTCGTCTTCGCCAGGGTAATCAGGGCCCTTGATAGACTCAAAAGCGGGGAGGAGCACAGCCTCGTCAATCTCCTTGTACTTCCCAAGTTGCACATGGATCACGTTTCCGTTGCGGGAGGCATCGGCCATCAGATACGCCGCGCCGCGGGCAACGGCCTCAGCGGTCTGAATCTCGACGCCGATCTTGGCCATGAGACCTTTTAGGTCCGGAAGCACGCTGCTATCCGCCCACGTCGGCGCCAAGGTGTTGACTCGGATGGGCAAGTTGGCGGATTGGATGAGCGGTATGAGACCACGTCCGAATCCCAGCACGGCGTGTTTGGCCGTAGCTACGTTTCCGTTGTTAGTTGAGACGGTCTGTTGGGTAAGGAGAGGCCTAGAACTCACCATAGTCCACGGCACGAAGCCGTTGGAGACCCGTCGTAGAGCCGTTGATGACGATGCTGCCGCCCTCGGCCTGTTGGCGCATGTAGTATATCGCAATCGTCGCCGTGTGCATCACACCGGTGAGGCTGACATCCAGCAGCTGGTGCGTGGGCTCCTTCAGATCGCCGTTCTCGTCCACTTCCGTTGAGAGGTAGTTGGCGCGAGGGCCAACACCAGCGTTGGCAAAGACATGATCAATGCGTCCGTACACTTCCTTGGCTTTCTTGAAGAGGGCGATTTGGTCAGCCCAGATGGTCACATCGGTCTTCACAAACGTGTAGGCGCTCTCAGGCTGCTGCGCCGGCGGTTGAACGTCTGCATTGACGACGGAGGCGCCCTGGGAAAGCAGCGTGTTGACTGTGGCGAGGCCGATGCCCGATGATCCACCTGTTACAATCGCCACCTTGCCCTTGAGGCCGGCCAGGTCCTCGTCTTTGATGAGAAATTCAGCCATGTTGGTAAACAAGAGTGCGATGCAGTTGAGAGCAAATGGTACACACAAGGCTTGGTTGGTGAAGCTTGCAGAGTCGATATAAATAGCTATTTCACGTCAAACCTCCATTCCCTTCCAGACGTTCTTCAATCCCTCCAGGTGCCAGGCAACTGTATTCCATGCGACGTGTCGGTCTACGAATGGAACTCAAAGCGGGATTTACAACTGTATGCGGGGTAGCAAGGGCCATTTTCAAGCCAGGGAAGCGGAAAAGCGGCCACTTTGGACGCTTTGCTTTAGCCCCGGCGAGCGACGCGTCAAGTGAGAGACGCCCACACTTGTTGACGGCCCTTGTTCTTTTGCGGTATTTCTCGATGATCGGTGACAGGGGTTTTTGTGGGATATGCAATGGGGCGGCCGCCGGAGTTACGCAGCAAAGAATTACATCTTCAATTTTCCCGATGCGCCGATTGGCTCTGTCCAGTTGTTCAAGTGGTGTTGCTATCTACATGTACTGATGAACCATGGTTAGGGAAAGGATCGTATATTGGTCTAAAAAACCTTTACAGGCCAGCGGAACGCTCAGCAGCCATGTACTGCCTTCGCCAATGTCCAAGGAAGGTGCTTGATTCGAGGATAGAAGGCTATTGCAAAGTGACCTCGCAACGGTGCCCAATGGGCGCTACGACAAAAAAGTTTTCCATCTCCATCATTGAGTCGGTCGTGCTGCTTGATACCTTTAAGCTAGGGCACTGACTGAACAAGACTGCAGCCCCCATCCGGATCTCCATCCGGGCGAGGTGCAGGCCGATACAGACCCGCGAGCCGGCGCCAAATGGGCAGAAAGTGCTCTTCTGCTGTGGCGTGAGTGCAGCCGGGTCAAGCCACCGCGACTCGTCAAACCTGAAATCTACTTAGAGAGCTGGCTTATTAATTCAAGAGGACTGCAGACTTACTCCGATGGATTTGGGAACACGTCCGCATTCCGATGAAGAGTGTAAGCTTGAGTTTCTACTTCAAAGCCTCCCGGAACATGGTAGTCTCCGAACGTGGCGCCTCGGGATGGGACGACTCGTGGCAAGTTGCTTGGAATGCTGCCGTAGAGACGGAGAGTCTCGTCCACAACAGCGTTAAGGAGAGGGAGCTTCTCCAGAAACGCATCATTGAAAAGATTAACCTCATCAACTACAGCGACTTCCGCTTCCAAGCGAGCTTGGAGATCAGGCTTTTTTAGAACGGCCCAAATAAGGTACGTGAGAGTAGACGACGTTGTGTCTGAACCGGCAAAGATCAAACTGGACGCCTCGATTTCGATGTCTTCCTCTGTGAGATTAGCTTTCTCTCCGGCATCGCACTCCGCTAGGGCATTGGCAAAGAGATTTGCCTTGTTGTCGCGATGTTTCTTCAGGTTCTCAACAGCTCGACCGCCATATGCACGGATCGACTTTCCAGCGTTCAAGAGTCGTTGAAGTGACTTGAGCGGGATATATTGGGAGATTGCGTAAATCCATGGAAGCTCGTACTTCAGAAAACTGCCTAGACCGGCCATTTGAAACGTGTCGATGTATTCATTCTTCTGTTGATTTTGCCGTTAGCTGGCGATCAAGTGTCATTGGATGATGGAGCACTATTGTAGCTACGCCAGTAGTAGAATTACCTTGCCGGATTCTAGAAGCTCGAAAGATTCCCCAAAGCATAGCTGGCCAATCACATCCGAAGTCATGAGCATCCACCAATGAAGTATATCGGAGGATCCGTGGAGGGCCTCGCCCTTGATCCGGTGAACGGCCTTTGCCACCTTCTCTCTCACTACAACCTCGCAGTTCTGGCGAAGGCTCGTAGTCGAGAAGGCGCGGGAGAAAATTTTCCGTCGTGCTGCGTGTCTCGTTGGGTCTATCGTTGCAAAGACACCAATCCCGACGCCTGAATCACTAACCAAATCCTCATACCATGGTGACTTTAGGAAGCCGGACCCGATGCGGTGGATTGCGACGAAGCCCTCGGGATCAGAGACTGCCACTTGATGGGGCGAGATTCGCACGACGGTACCGTATCTTTCGTGGAGCGAGTGAATGTAATACATTCGTCGGCCGATCGTGCTTTGCCATTTGAGCACGTAGTGCGTGACGCGGGTGTACCATGGCCCTGGGATGTGTTTGAGAGGGTTCTTCAGCCACGAAGAATAGAGCTGTATCTTCTTCAGAAACCATCTCCGACGTGAATCTGGATGATCCAACTTACTCGCAAGAATCCAAGTACGCAAGTGGTCAGACACGCCCAGAACACTACGACTGGATCGGTGAAGAGCATGATCCAAGAGCTCTTGAGGCGACGCGGTTCGAATACGAATTCGGGTCTGTGGTGGTGAGTGATATGAAAGTTCAAATTCTAAGCCGCCGATTAGCATTTGTGTAGATGACTTACTCTAGCCGTTGACGGTGCGGGGGAATGCTTGTGGCCGTTGGCGGAAGGGGATGTCAGAATATTTGGCTGGCGGGAGAACCAACAGCCAACGAATTCTTGGTTCGCATAACTTGCCCAACCAGGAAGGTAGGGAATTGTACCCGGTGTACTGATTAATAGGTCAAAGGTGAGTGGCTAATAGCTTTATTCGCAGTTGCACACGATTGGCATTGTGGAACTACTTCCATTGCGAGCGCAGCTCAGATGCTTGGATCAATATACTGCCGGAAGAGGTGTTTGATCAACTTCCCCAAAGGAGATACCACTAACAAAACACAGGGGGTTTAGTGTTTCAAGTAAATTCGAGTGCGGGGGAGAAATTGTCATTCTAGACTACCCTTTTTCGAAGTTGATACAAGTAAAAACTACCTTGACTTGCTGACACGTCATTCGGCACCCTCCTAGTTCATGAGACCTTCCACAGACTACAGCAGGTAATGATGACCTTCTTACGGCATAAGCTGACTTACCTTTTGGATAATCCTACAAGGCTGGTATACGTATGACCATTTATTGCAGCTCGATACGTCTTTAATCATAAATTCGAGTGCGCACATAAGATGAATGCCGACTTGGAGGTGCGCAGGTATGTATGGAGGTCAAAGACCCATCGCCTCTTAGTAGAGATGACACAGAATACAAATACTCCTTGAAATCACTCGGACTACGCCAGTTCTGTCACTCGACTCAATTCAAGTGCCTACTTACGTTCTGGTGATGCATTAGCTGAGAATTCCATCTGATTCTAATTCGGCTGGAACAAGCCTAAATTTGCCGCAAATCCCGACCTTCTTTAATTTCCGTTGAAAGCTGTTAACTCGTACACCCTAATATGAGATTGAGTCTCGAAACCTCTGTCAAGTTGGACTCACATGATGGCAATCCAAGTTTAGTCTGAGATGCATGATGATTTTTTACAACATAGTGCTCTGCTCAATGTCTGGGTCACTCTTTGATTAGAGGAGCTGCATTGTACCGCTTCTAGATATCGCAGGCCAGGAGTTCAATCTCAAGGTCGAACATTGTCCAGCATGAGAACCCAACTTACCCGCCATTGACTTGAGAGTAACTTGAACAAAGTAGTCACAAAACTAAGATATCATTCTTCAAAGCCACTTCTTTACTGAAGTGGGGCCACTCGAACGACGAAGCGCAGTGAATATGCCTTACCTCGAATCTACCTCACACTGTACATCTACAGTTCCAGAGGTTCCGACAGACAACCAGACACTCAATCTCTGTAACAAACGATTTACTCGCTCTCTCACATAATTACCTACATGATTCGATATGCGAATCCATTGTGCAAATCAAAAGCTCGGATCGTTGCCTCAATGGCCATCGGTGACGCAGTCACATGAGGATGCCCAGCTTTCTGCTCTTGCTGCCCATGACCCCTGAACCCATGACTCGAGCCATCACGCCAAGAAATACTGTCATTTTTCCTTTCGAGTCTTAATCTGGAGTAGTCCGCAATGCTGTAGGAGGGTCCTGTGCCCCGCTGACAACCTGTACCAAGCACGTGGAAACAAGCAAAGTTCGACGGGTGCGGCTCCAGCGCAGATCTACGAATACGGACGCATCCTGAGAAGGATCTTCGGATGACAGTGAATAAGCTTTTCCCCCTTTATATACTCCGAACTACAATAAAGTTCAGTGTCAGATAAGTGGAATAAGCCGACTAATGGTCCGTATAACTTCACATGAGCACTGAAGATGATCAGAAGCTAGGCCAGATTCTCTTAAGTTCAGGCCGCCATTCTATTCTTAACAATTCAAACTTTTTGTGACTCTTTGATCAAACTACTTGTCAAGAATGATTTTGCCCCACGCGGCCGTCCGCTCTGCTCCAAGCGCTTTCGCTGGATGCGCCCCGCCGGTCTACCGATTCGCCCGTCAAGTGCCCGGTGTTTCTAGACAGGCGAATCCCCCAAATTTTCTCTCAAGTCTTCGACACGGATATAGGCTCATTCAACCCGGGATTCGCAAAGGGTCTCGCACCGTGGTCCGATATGCTCTTGTTTCCCACCGTGCCGACGCCGTCGTGATTCGATGCCTCCAACGCAACCGGAAATATCAAGCCCCTCAAAGTCACCACCAATGGCCAGTCCATCTTCAGCCCCAGAGGCTACAGCCCGCAGCTGGGCTTCCGCCGCGCCGGGTTACTGCTCGGAATCGGTTCCGATGACTCGAATGAAGATGTCATGACGACGCATTGGAACTCCATGCTGGACTCGACGCGGAAGCTCAATCTGACGCATGAGTCCCTCATGTCTTTCACGAGACGAACGATTCCAGCGTTGCGCAATCCGTTCTGCGGAATGGCACGCCCCTTGACCAGAATAGTACCTCGGACAAACCCTCGTCGACCGACTGGAAGTTGCTGGACAGGAACAACACTGTCATCTTTATGACTGCGCTCAAGTTCAACATCTGACAAAACTGGGCCGTCACCATTGATGTCCCCAAAACTAAGTCACAACTCCATTGCGCCTCAAGGACGCAGGTCTTGGAGGAGCCCGATATCTAATAATTCATCAGCACAATTAGAGCCTTCTTCTCGGAAGGGAACGATCCACTAAAGTCCGTCACCGTGGTCCTCCCAAAAAACAACGCGGGCGGTGCCGCGGCGGCGCGCTCCAGATCGGCTTACTAACGAAGCCCACCATGACCAAGGGTGTCGTGAACGACGGATTCTAGGAGAGCAATTTCAACGAGGGGCAAGTACTGGCGGACATCTTTCCAGCGCGAACGGGTGTGGGTCTCTCTGATCCTTGAGTGAGAACCAATCTCGAGCGTCAAGTCTGTAAAAAGTTGGTGGGAGAGCGTCAGGGGCGAACGCTCTGGGGTCGGGCTCGGACGGTGTGGGAATCCATACCCAGGCCTCTTCCGACAGGATGTCTTATAATTGCTTTTTCCAGGATGACCCAAACGGCTTTGCAGCCACGAACGAACCCCCTTTTCATTTTCTCCGGCTCTCGGCATGTTGGCATTCTCACTTCAGGGTGTAGAGAAAAGCAATATACTGGTTAGTTTGCTGCCCAGACTACACTTCATGTAGAGCTTGGCGGTGCCTAGGCCCTAGGTGAAGAACGCCGGTCGAGTTTTGTGGTTCATGGGAGCTTGTGACCGAGACATTCTGCCGCAGCTTGATCCTTCACGGACTGCAATGGCTTTGGGCAGATTCCTTCCCTCTTATCCGAGGGGCTGAGCCCCTGTGCAAATTGCCTATTTGCTAGGTTCTTTGAACTTGAGCCTGCGGATTGGGCACACGTCAACATGGTGCAGGCAGCTTGCAGGCTGCTTCTCCCTTTCATGAAGAATGTCTGGATCGATCCTCGTGTCTGCATTGATCCACTGATACGTGTCGTGCGACTGCAACGAGCCGAGGTTAGTGGCGGGAGGACGGCATTCGTCGCCTTGATAAATCGAAAGGCTATTTACAGATGAATGAGAAGGTCGTACCAATATTTGACACACTCGTAAGCCTTACCTGGACTGGACTGGATAGGTTAAGAATCAGGCTGAGAGATATTAATCTGAGTCAGGTAGGGCGAGGACCAATTTTTGCCTTGCCTTGCCTTGCTCGTGAAGGATTTTCAAATCTTTTTGGAGGATTGGGTGCAATTATGACGCGTGCGTGTTGCGAGAATCGCTTAGAAAGTTTGAGTAATTCTCTTGAACCTGCGAAGGTGATGACCAAACTTTACTTTCGTGTAAGGCGGTGCGGGCAAGGAGTGGCTGAGGGGCCGCAGAGAAAGTGGCAAGCAAAATCAAGCCACTTCCAGTTGATTGCCCCATAACAGACCCTCTTGACCATCTGAGAGCTCATCATCATAGAACCAGGCTCTAACAAACAGCTTAGAATAATTACAGGCCAACGCCGCGTTTCTTCTAGTGTCCATCGATGCAAACGACCTTGAAAAGCTTGACTTATCCTTGCTATTAGGAGGATTAATAAGTTACGGGACGTTTTATGCTTATCTGCCGTGCCTTGGATCGACGTCTTCATTATGCCGACCAGTGCTAATATGAACGATTTAGTCCTTCTACATAATTATTATAGGACTACCAATTATGGTTCACGTTGTTTCCACACTTGATTTCATTGCAACAACAATTGCCATCCACTTTCTTGCACATGGTCCCTCCAAATGAAATGCACATGATTGAATTTTGTAGTGTGAACATCAAATGAAGAACGACTCATCGAACATTTCGAAGGTGAACATTCTTGTTTCGGAACCTTTGGAGCCTGATGTTGAAGATGATGAGATGCGATTGGCGCCCACTTGATCTGTGATCTTCCTTGAGTGAGGGTCATTCCCGGCATCCTCCTTACCGACCAAGCGGCGCACTAAAGGGTTCAGGCCTTCGGTCCAGGGACCAGAGCAATCCAACCACTCCTTCCATGTCCCCTTCAAGAATCTCCAGTCTTTTGGACAATAGTCGGCTAGCTTGGAGCAACGGACTGCACTGCGGAGTAGGAAGGTGTTGAAGAAGGGCAGCCTCCCTGTCCTGTCTTCATAGCCAAGACAACGGCGTGGTAGCTGTTCCCACATCATCCGTTTATGAGCTCATGGATGCTGGAGAAGAAACGATTCGCATATTGAAAAATACCTTGCCTCCTCAGCCCCGTGAAATGGTGCGACCTAGTAGACCAACCAAGAACCAATCAACTGCGTTTGACAGCCATGATAGCCGAGTCCAAGCGCTCCGAGGTAGCTAGGCATGTCAGGACAGACCTGCATTCCAACACGAACAGAAGACTATGCACGGTCTTCCGCCCCAGGCGGGTTGCCGCAGACAGACGCAGTGTCATGCCGTATTGAACCTTCGACGGGAGTGCCGTGTCAATCCGCACAGATGCTTCCCGATTTTTTGATTGCGAACGACAGGTTGAGACAATGGTGTCTACAGACGAAGCCACCAATCATTATGAAACGGAAGAATCGCAAGAAACATCGTTTTTGGATGAACTAGGCTACATAGCCTCAACCTTTGGATGACATCGCGGGTTCCTATGTGGTTATCCCTGATCCTCCCATCAACGCGTAAAGAACTTGAGCCTCGGGAGTTGGGCTGACGGGCTTCGAGGTATAAGAGCTCGGGATTTCACTGGGTATGAGACGAGAAGTTGAAGGATCATTAGAAACAACAAGAACCATCCAGTCCCTTTACGGCTTTACACTTTCGCTTTTTTCAGCCATACATCTGCCAACCAAGTGCAGCGCACACTCTTTCAACGACCACCATACCCAAGCCTCGCTCTTTTGACAAGATATTCACTTCAACGCCACCACAAGCAACCACATCAGTCTCCCTCAAAATGAAGACCGCCGCCATCACCACCGTCCTCTTCGCCGCCCTCGCGGCCGCCTCCCCCGTCGAGATCCGCCAGGCCTCGGGCTGCAAGGCCTTTACCGTCCTCTTCGCCCGCGGCACCACTGAGATGGGCACCCTGGGCAGCGTCGTCGGCCCAGGTCTCCAAAAGGCCGTCGCCTCCTCCGTCCCCGATTCCGTTTTCGAGGGCACGACCTACCCGGCCGACATGGGCGGCATCATGTCCGAGAGCACCGGCTCCGGTCCGGGCAGCATCGCCATGGCTAACCAGGCCAACTCGTGGCTGACCAAGTGCCCCCAGACCAAGATCGTCCTCACCGGCTACAGCCAGGGCGGCATGGTCGTCCATAACGCCGCCAAGAAGCTCTCGGGCAAGGCCATCGCCGCGGCCGTCACTTTCGGTGACCCATTCAAGGCCCAGGCCGTCACCGGCGTGGCCACCGGCAAGTTCAAGAGCTTCTGCGCTGGTGGAGACACTGTATGCTCTTTTGGTGGGTGTGCTAGCTCTGGAGGCTGCACTAGCGCCAGCGCCGCTGGCCATCTTGGATACGGGTCCGACGTCAACACCGCAGGCGCTTTCCTCAAGACCGCTACTGCCTCCTAGGTACAGCCTCAGTAAGGCCGATGAGGCCTTAGCATCTTGGTAGAAGGAGCATCTTCATGTAGATGCTCGAAGGGAGCCCTGGATTTGTGGCATGGACACACGATCGGATGTCTGGAACTTTCCTTTCTTCAAAAGTATGGCTTTAACCTTCTTGTATGGAATACACCTACTAGTCAATGGCACTGGTTCTTACTCAAACTCTGCCCGAAGGAGGGCTGATGATGACTACCACTACATGAATATGTGTTGGCTTGCTTACCTAGATATGCCACACTCTGTTGCCAAGGAGGACAGTGAGAAATCCTCTGATCAACTGTTTCTGACCATGCATCACACCATCCCTTACCTCACATTTACCCCGCTGTCTTCTCCCAAAGTCTCAATTAAAACTCATCAGTATCACTTTCGTGAGTACTGACCTTCACTCGAGATTCCCTCCACTTCTGAAGCAGCGGCAGTCCGATGCCGGTCCAGACAGTCAACGCCACCACGAATGCAAGCGCGCTCTCCCACCCATGGGTCTTTGCAAAAGCTGGGGCCTGTCCGCTCGGCATCTGCAGCTGTTGAAAGGGAATCACCACAGCCTGTCCGACCGAAACCATGAAGCCGAGCACAAAAGCACGCTTCTGCTGATCGCCGCCGCAGGCCTCGTTCGCCCAGCCAGCCAGCAAAGGCGTGTAGCAACCGTAACAACCCGCAAGGATGAACACGGCCATACGCAGCATATGCGGCACGCTCCACACCGCGAGGACGGCGTAGACGAACGTGAGCAGGCACCCGACGGCGAAACAGACGGGTCCGCGGCCGCCAATCTTGTCGGAGACGAAGCCTGTGGAGACCATGAAGACGAAGTTGATGGCGCCGACGCAGGTGGGGATGTTGTTGATCTCCGGGACGGTGTACAACTTTGTCGATTTGAGGTACAGAGTGAAGTATTGGATGATGTAGGAGCCGCAGGTCAGGGTCCAGAAGGAGTAGGCTGCCGTAAATGCGTAGACCTGCCACGAGCCAAAGACGCGGCTGATGACGGACCAGTTCATCTTGCCGACGGGTTTGCGACCCTCTTCTTCGATGCGTTCGCGGGCGCGCTGCTTTTCCCAGTCGCTGAAGTAGAAGGCCTTTGTCGTGTGAGGGGTGTCGGGGAAACAAATCTGGTGGCAGCGTTAGGGGAATATAGTGGTAGATATCAGTGTCCAAGAATAACTTACCACGCCGTAGATCACCACGGGGATGGCAAGAATGAAGTCAAAGATGAAGAGCCATCGCCATGCCGACAGGCCACCCTTTCCGCCCATGCCGGAATACAGCGCAGACTGGAGATAGCCGGAGAACATCTGACCCAAGACACCGCTCATGACGAAGAGGCCGGAACGACGAGACAGCTCGCTCCTGCGGTACCACGAGCCGAGCACATACATGACGCCAGGCCAGGCAGCAGACTCGAAAAGCCCTATAAAGAAACGTAGGACGTAAAACTGAGTGGCGGTCTGGCACTTGAACAGGAACAGCACAAAGAGCGACCAAACACAGAGGCACCCGGTCAGCCAGAAGCGCGGTCGGACAATCGTGATGATCAGATTGGCGAAAGAGCCGCCGATGATGGTGCCAATGTTGAAGTACGTGTTCATCCAGGAGAGCTCGTTACCGGGGCCGAAGCCGAGCTCTTCCGACATGCCCGATACATAGGCATTGGAAATGTTGTTTTGGTCGAGCTAGAGGGTGCTGAAGTCAGCAAACAAGCCCAAGATGATGCTCTAAGAGGGGAGCATCTGCTGAATTACCTGTTTAATGAAGAACATGAGGCAACTGAATGAGAGTAGAAACCAATCCAGTTTAAAGATCAACCTCTTCTCTTCCGGCGATGTGCCGGGTTCGTGCCAGTGGAACCATCCGGCAACTTCAGGTTGCTGTGGGGGCTCCGGCTTGGGATCGGCCTCGGCAACAACGGAGGTCGTCGAAATGCCGTCCTTATCTTGGCTCCGGTTGGTCGGGTCGACGGCCTTGACGGCATTGGCCGCGTTAGTATCGAGTCGCAGCGCCATCGTTGTCCAATTGCCGCTCTAACTGTCTCTCGTTCCGTGACGAATGCAGGATGACTCCAAGACGATTCACGGTCGACGAAGGTGATCGGTGAACCCAGCTGATGAAGCTTTCCCGTACAGAGTGAAGACTGAACCTGGGCAGCAGATTCTTTATCATAGCATATCTCTCCCTAAGGTAGAGGCACTAAGATAGAAGCGGTTGATGGTCCGAAAAAGCGACTTGATAACGATTTTTATTGGGTCGAGCACGACATCGGCAGTCCTTCCTCAAGGCTGACCTGATTGAAATTCCCTTCACCGACTCACCATTGGCGGCGAACAAAGCGCGCCATCAAGAATGAAATATTTTTTCCTTCCGATGTAGTATCGGGGAGGGGCCTGGTGTCTTTAGACTCCTTACCCTTTTTGGAAGTTTATGTCGGGCTAGTTCCGGCCCCCGTACGCGCACTATCCCCTCCGCGCCTTGTCTTTCCCCCTCCCCGCTCCTTCGGCTTCTTATGCGATACGCCCTTCGGACAGCAGAACGGCGTCAAAAGAGAGGTTCTCAACACTGGGGCACTCTGACGTGATAGCAGCTGCCAAGCCCATAGTCAAGGCCGCTATCTTATGTATGAGAAATCGCGGCTTTTCGTGAATCCTTGCTGAGAACCGCAAGGGTGTCCATTTTCAGACCGCTTACTCAGGACCCAAGACAAGATGGTTGACTTTGTAAACATCAACGGCGCCCGTCTGGCATACCGCATAGCCGGACCAGAGAACGCGCCGCTCATGATCACGCTACACGGCGGTCGTGGAATGGGTACACTCGTTGAAATCTCACGTGTTATGAGACAGGCCTGCTGACCAGAAGCTCGCCCTGTCTAGGTGATCATAAGTCCGACTTCAAAATCTACAGCCAACTAAGCGACAAAATTCGAGTTCTTTCTTTCGATTATCGCGGGCATGGCCAGAGCTCTTTGACGAAGCCTTACACCTTTGAGCAGATTGTTGATGATATCGAAGGTGTGAGGCAGCATTTCGCTGGAGATGACCAGGTCATCATCTGCGGCGGCAGCTTTGGCGGGTTTCTGGCCCAGCACTACGCCATCAAATATGCCCCAAACGTATCACATTTGATTCTCAGAGGGACTGCGCCGTCTCATCATCGTGAGTTATGGAATCTGCGCCACCTTGTGAGGGCTGAATGTTGACAACCTAATCCTACCACCAGACGAGGCCGGTGCGATCAAGACCTTAGAGGCGAGGATACACAAAGTCCCTAGCTTCTCTGTCGACATGTTGAAGAACAAGGTGTTTGGTGCATATGAGAGCGATCGCGAATTTCAGTTGATTTACTTCGCCATGATGCCGTTATATAAAGAGACGTTTGACCCTGATGCAGGATTGAAGAGCAATCTGGACGGAGTGTACGTTGCCGAGTCCCACAGTAAGTTATCGCACAACGCGGATCTGCGTTCCAATCAACGCACACCCAGTTGACAATTCACTCAGATGATCTCTACTCTGAGAAAGAGAAATACTTTGACTATACCGAACAACTATCTCAAATAACAGCCAAGACTTTGGTAGTGGTCGGTGACAAGGATTGGATCTGTCCTCCGGGTGAGAAACTTACTCCCAGCGTTGTGAGCATCTCGGCTGAAGCTGACTTGAAAATTTGCAGAAAACTCCAAGTTGATTGTTGAAAGAATCCCTGATGCCAAACTCCTGTTAGTTGAGGGTGCCAACCATGCTGTACATGCTGAAAAGCCAAATGTGGTTCTAAGAGAGATTCGGAAGCACTTGAGCATCTAGAGTCACTGCCATCCTGGCTGCGGAGCGCGGTTCATATAGTCCTACCTTATGATGTTCCTTAACCAATACGCGATGACAGTACGAGTCGAAGGACCTCGGCCGAGAGTTTTGGGAACATCTTCTGTTCTAGACGATAGGTTTACAAGTACCTCTTCATATACTATGTGGACGTGGGCATTATTTCTGCGCCCATCACCTCTTTCCCGGTATCGTTTCATTCTCTTCAGTAACGCTATGCTGTACATCTCTTGTGGCTTTGATAATTTGCCATGTTCTCTCCGCGTCATCGTCATGGTTACTTTTATGGCTTTCGTTGTCTCTGGCTCCTCCAAACATCGCAATTCCCAGTTCCGTTTCGTACATCGGCCCTTGTTACCCCTTACCCTGTCCGAACGTCACGATATTGGTATCGCCTGAGCGATTGTACGGCTCCTGCGTGCTGGTGGCCTTGGTGGTATTGGTGGCACTGGTTCAGGGTGACGATCAGGCCGGAACCGTTCATCAGGAAGGAGAGTCGTATCTACCCTCACGGGATCCAGAGAGAGGCTTTTTGGTTCGTGATGCGCATAAGGGTGATGCATATGCTGGATTTAATGAAGCACAGGCTGCTGGCGTAGAAGTTTTCCAGATCAAGAGCGTCGCGACGTCTTTGATGATCGCAGTCAGCAATTCCCGGTTCATCAACACGAACATACAGCATCTTCGTAGCAGCGTATGAGGAGTGCCCCGCCGATAGGCAGGCCTTACTCATCGGTCGAGGTGCTTCTTTGTACTAGTGAAGAATCATGATACATTATTAGAATAGGAATACCTTTGTGTACGTTTGATAATGGCAATCGATTCTGAATGGCAGTCATCTATCCTTGGGCCGTCCGGGGATATTCACTCCATCCAGACGCCATTTTATTTATGAGCAGGGCGGCTATACTGAGTGTGATCAAGTCGCCGGAATGATTGAAGAAGTTGATTGGTATTAGCAACTCTGTCATCTCTCCTGGATCTACGAGGGTACGTAGATCTTGTCAGCCCATTCGGATACCTTCAATCACTGCCTCGAGACCTGGACCTACTTGATGGTACTTCGGGAAACTGGATTGTTTGAAAATGTCAGCAAGACTAGACGCTGACCTGATTGCAGACGCCCCTCTTTGACCAAAAATTATGCCGCGACCGCCTGCCAGCGGACGACCTCGCCAATGCAATGTTCTCGTTCCTGACGGAGGAGCAGTACGGCAATGGCAATGCCCTCGAGATCATGATGGTCGGCAGCAAGGAGGAACCCAATCTCCACACCAAGGGGGCGGCTTCCTTTTGGTAGAGACCAATTGACGCGAGTACGATATGAGAGTTACTTCCCCTTTGCCAAATACGTTTTAAGCTTCCCCTGCTCTCTCACCGTCCTCACCCAAGCTCGTTCAATGGCGCCGTGGACTGTGTTTCTTGTCTGTTTTCTGCTTGAGCATGGTCCCTTGCCTCGGTAGTGGGCAAGTTATTAACCAGGCCACGGAACATGGGCCGGTTCTTATCACGAGGAATGACCCAAACAGACCCTAGTAACATCCAGGTTGAAAGCCAAGGCCTCCATCTTCCACATTGGGCCAACCATGATGCTAATACCTCACCACATCTTGAAACATAATCGTGACAGGAAAGCAGAAAATGACTGAAGAATTAGAGATGCCAGTAAATTCAAAACTCTATTTGCCGCTACAACGCATGAAGGTATCTAAACACGGAAACAAATGAGCAGCCGTCTAGCCGGCTACGCGAGAGACAGAACCGATTTCACATCAAAGAAACCCCAGTTCCAACGATCCCCAGCCGTAGTCCATGGCCGACTCGTCATTCCCCACCGCCGTCGAATGCCGCGTAGGCCCCGTCGGCGAAAACGCAGTCTGGCCCCTGAACCCCGCGGGCGCCGAAGGCTGCCCGCCGCAATCGTCGGGAAACTCGTGAAAGGCGTAGCACGTCGACCGACCGAGGACCTCCTGCATCAGCGCAACGAGCCTCGTGATGAGGGGCCGGACCATGGCCTGGTACGACTCCCTGGAAGAAAATGGCCCGCCGCCGCCGCCACCGCCGCCGCCGCCGTGCCCGTATACGTTGGCGTTGTTGCTACCAGGGAAGTGCAGCGTCGTGTACCCGTTATTGGGCACGCCGGAGATGAGGCCCATGAACTGCCGAAAGACCTGGGCAGCCTGCCGCGCGTGGTCCCAGCCCCCCGGGAAGGCCTCGAGGATGCTCACGATGACGGCGACCTCGTCGCGGGCCGAGAAGGATGTGCATTCCGCGGCGCAGGCGATGAAGCTGTGGATCAGGACCAGGCCGACGGGCAACAGGCGGCACAATGTCACGCGGTTGAGCGGGAGCTGGCGCTGCTGGAGGAGGACGGAGGTCGACTGGAGATGTTTCTGTGCGAAGCGCAGTAGTTCGACGGCCGAGACGATGGAGCCGCAGGAGTTGAAGTGGCAGGGGTAGTGCAGGAGGAGCAAGAGGTGGTAGTACCGCGCGCTGAGCCAGGTGACCGAGTTGTGGATGGGGACGTTGTCCGGCTCCAGCGGGGAGACGAGGCAGCCGTTGCTGTACCAGTTTTCAATCTCGGAGCGTATGTTTTGCACAATGGCGCGCCTGTCGGCCTGCGAGAGCGCGGCAACCTCGGACTGTTTCCGGGTGTGGATCTGTTTGAGGATGCGATCCTCGAGCTGCCTGAGCTGGATGACGTGGCGGTTCGTCTGGAGGATGGAAGCGAAGTGCTGGCGGTCCGGGGACGCGAACTCTTCGATCGTGAGGCCTGGCAGGGGGACATCGACGTTCTCGTCGATAAGGGCCACGGGGAGACCTAGGGAGATGGCCATCATACGGTCTAGGACGTAGATGCTCCAGAACAGACGGTGGCGTAATTCAATGTCCATGGCCGAGAGGTTCTTGTCCTCGGACGATCTCCTGCTCAGCCCGAGGAGCATGGCCTGGCGGGAGACGATGCCTGCTATAGACCACGTCGAGATTCCCTTTGGGTCGAAGAGTGAGTAGAGAGCCACCAGGACGAGTATCTGGATCGATTCGAGGTCCTCCCTGGCCAGACACTCCTGGATGATGTCGGCGTACGCCACGTCGAACTTGGACGCCGTGTCGTTGGGTATCTGGCCGGCCCGTTGCAGGGTGGTGCACCCAATCGCCATGATGAGGTAGAGCAGCGTGGAATCGGCATCCCTGCGC
The DNA here is from genome assembly GCF_001831195.1 of Colletotrichum orchidophilum. Lineage (NCBI taxonomy): Eukaryota > Fungi > Ascomycota > Sordariomycetes > Glomerellales > Glomerellaceae > Colletotrichum > Colletotrichum orchidophilum. Next base: position 157,836 of record NW_019172964.1, read on the forward strand.
CGCTTGGACGAATCGCCCAGAGACTCGAGGTTCCGCAGGACTTTGGTCCTGTTGACGAATGGATAGGCCCGGTTGACGTTGCGGAAGTAGGCGTCGACGAACCTTCGAGCGATGGCATCGCGGGGCAGGCTTGAGGACGTGAAGCCCTCTCCGTCGCGGAGACTCTCGATGCCGAGGATCCTTCCGGGCTCCGGTGCCGGCTGGAGCAGAGCTCGCATGTGATCATTGCCCCTCGACGATGATGATTCCGTGTCTAAATTCACCGCGAGACTCCTCTGATCAAAAAGAATAGACCCCGAGGTCCCGAGCGGTTGCTGGTGCACGGCAAACGTGTCCCGCGGATCCCCCCGATTGCTCTCGGCACTGATAATAGACCCGGGCGTGGTTCCGTTCGCCACCGGCGTGACCGGGTGAATCTCCAACGGCTGGCCCACGGCCGTAACCGTAGTAGCAGCCGGCGAAGATCCCAATACGGAAGCGATATCCGTACCCGTATCCAGGGTCTCGACACCGGGGACGCCGCCGGCGATGGGGAGGTTTTCGTTGATGAAGCGCGTCAGCCATTCGATGCGGGCGCGCAGGTGGTGCGTCTGGGCGGCGGTGGAGGCGGCGGGCGTGGAAAAGGAGCACTTGTGTCCCGCGTTGGCGCACAAGGTGCAGATGGGAAAGGTGCGGCTGCACTTCTTCTTGAAGCTGCGGCAGCGATCGCAGGCGGGGATGTCGCGGGCGACCTTTGGAGAGGCCGCCGAGATGATGGACGACGACGACGGCGCCGCTGCTACTGCGGAAGCGGAGAGGTTGGCGGCAGTAGTGACTGCGGTCGGACTTTGACCCGTCAGCGCCGGTGAGATTGGCCCTGACGGCGGCGCTGGGGCCGAGGCCGAGACTGAGGCCGCGATGGCTGCTGCAGACGATGAGACATCGGGGAAGACATCCGGAGCTCCCGGGTGGGCTGAGGACGAAGATATTTGGGGCGGTGGAGGGCGTACTGCGGGAGGAGAAGCCGAGCGACGCAGGGCTGGCGAGGATGGGGATGTCTGTCGGACGCGGAAGCGGTGGATGTTGGATCTGATGTGTTCGGGCGACATTGCGACGGTGGAATGGGATGGGACCAGACCAGACGGCGAGAAGCCGACGTAACGCCCGTTTCGTGTCGGGAGCTGTCGGGGGGAGCGCTCGCTCGACACGTCGCATACAAGACCGACCGATTATTCGGCTGGGAGGGAGGGATTGACGAGAGCGAACTGAGTCGGGAATCTCTCCGCTTGTCACCTTGCTAAAATTGCTCAATGGATCATCGCCTGCAGGCCGAGAGGGACGGGATTCTTCAGCGGCTGTGTGGCTTCATGACTACGGGCTGGCTTAGGTTGGCTCGTTTGTTGCGTGATATCCAATTTTGCAAAGAGAAAACGTCAAGTGTCAAAAAAATAAAAATAAAAATCTCTTCTCTCCCCTCCCCAGCGTCGCAACGAGGCTGTCCTACCTTATTTCTGTTCTGCCCAGGTCGCTCTTCGCGCAGATCCAATCCTCGTCCACTAACTGAGAGAGAGTCCTTGAACCGGCCGGCAATGAACGACCAGGAAGACGAGTAATTACCACTAATACCATTTGGTTTACCGATGGTGGCAGACCACGGCTCAAGCGGGCGCAGAGCACGCCATTACCACAGGCTCTTCAGGGGTGACGAATGAGAATCCTTCTGAGAGCGATTCTTCTGGTTTAGCTGGCCCCGTTTGGCCCCGCTGTCGGGGATGCCTCATTCGGAGTTAATATTTCCTCATAAATTTTGCTCTTCGTGTTGACGGGCAGTGAGGTATAAGGGGGGACGGCAATTGGGGTTTTGCTGTGGTGTGATCTGGCATCATCACAGTCGGCAAACGAGAGCTTCAACTAAAGCCATAACTTGACAACGGGAGGCCAGCCAGACGGAGCCAAACGGGACCAGAAGAAATGGTAGGCAGATGACTTGCATGAGAAATAAATGTTCATCCCAAAAAAAACTCCCTGGAACGCCTATGATCTCCCCCCCCCCCCACTCGCCCAGTTCCCCGACCGACTCGCACAAACACTGCCAAACCTGGCGCTGGCGCTGGCGCCGTCGGGCCACGTCCGACGTGTGCTGGTGGCCGTTCCTTTTGTCGCCATTACATGCACGACCCGGTGGGCCGTTGGTCCGACACCAGCAGCATATCGGCGAACCAAGGTTCGTCCCGACTCTCGTCAGCCCGAAATCTGAAGATCTGGAAGTGTAAATCGACTGATGGTTATGCGGAGTAAAAGTACAAATCTCTCAAAATAGCCACTCACTCGTTCCATAAAGTCGAGTCTTTTCGAGGCCGTCCTCCTTCTCGTCCGAGGACTTCATCGGTGCTGCCATACAGATACTTCTCAATACCACCGATTTCTCGTTTTTCCACGACCCCTCCTCGCGTCAACACCCGGTCAGGCTCCGCCGCCATCATGTCGCCCATGTATCTAGAGGACAAGCTTAACATTGACCGGGTCGCCGTCATCGGCGCCGGGCCGTGCGGTCTGGCCGCCGCAAAGTAAGCCCGCAGATCCATCCAGCTCACATCCCGCAAGTACAGCAATTATACTTACTTGCACGTTTGACAGGTACTTATTAGCGGAGAAGAAGTTCTCCAAAGTCCAAATATTTGAGCAGAGAGATACCGTCGGCGGCCTCTGGACATACAGCTCCTTGAACGTCATTGACGGTGACTTCAGCATTCCCAGGACACAGCCTACCGAGAACCCGGACACGGCCATCGCCGTCGACGGGCACGATGCCAAGCAGTTCGTCTCTCCAGTGTACGACTACCTGGAGACGAATATCCCCCACACCCTCATGAACTACTCGGATACAAAGTTTCCCTCAGACGCCTCGCTTTTCCCTTCCCATCAAACGGTGAAGAAGTATCTGGAAGACTACGCCAAGGAGCTGAAGCCCATCATCTCTCTGTCGACGCAAATCCTGTCAGTCAGGAAATCGTCGAGCGACAAGGAGGTCTACTGGGAGATCGAGAGCCGGGACCTCAAGACAGATGAGACGAGCAAGGCGCGGTTCGATGCTGTCTTCGTCGCGAGCGGACACTACAACGACCCCTTCATCCCTGACATCCCAGGCCTTGCCGACTTCGACAAAGCACACCCGGGCTCCATTTCACACTCAAAGTTCTACATGAATGCCGCGCACTACGAGGGAAAGGTAAGATGAACCATGAGCTTACCCCCGAATCTTGGCCAAAGTCACTCACAAATCCATCACAGAAAGTCATCATCGTCGGCAACTCAGCCTCCGGCATCGACCTAAGCGCCCAAATCTCAACAGTCTGCAAGCTCCCCATCATCGTCTCTGAAAAGACAGTCCCCAACACCCCCGCCGAAGACCGCTCCTCGTGGGCAAAATCGGCCCCAGAAATCCTCGAATTCATCCCCGAAACCCGCCAAGTCCGCTTCGCCAACGGCGTAGTCGAATCGGACATTGACAGCGTCGTCTTTTGCACGGGCTACTTTTACAGCTTCCCCTTCCTCCGCAACCTCTCCCCGCCCGTCGTCACAGACGGCGCCTACGCCCGCAACCTCTACGAGCACCTCCTCTACATTGACGACCCTACGCTCGCTTTCGCCGGTATCCCGCAGCGCATCGTCCCCTTCCCCGTCTCCGAGGGCCAGGCGGCGTACGTTGCGCGCGCCTGGGCGGATCGTCTGCGTCTGCCGAGCCTCTCCAAGATGCGGGAGTGGGAGGCGCGGATGCTGAAAGAAAAGGGGGAGGGAAAAATACTGCATAACCTGGCGTTCCCCAAGGACCTGGAGTACATCAACATGCTTCACGCGCGTAGCTTGGAGGCGGAGAATAGGCCCGCCTTGCTGGAGAATGATGGCGTGGGGAAGATGCCGCCATTCTGGGACGATGAGAAGCGGTGGACGAGGGAGCGGTTTCCTTTGATCAAGATTGCGTCGAGGAAGTTGGGGGAGAAGAGGCATGAGGTTACGACGTTGGAGGAACTCGGGTTTGATTACAAGGCTTGGAAGGCTGGGCTGGACGAGGAGGGGAAGCTGCTATGAGGTGGGTCTCCTTATCTTGTGATACCTTTGATGTAGCAAACGATGAGACTCCGTTCAGACTTGAGCCAAAGGTTTAGAATAGATACCTTACGATAAAACGTTGCTGCGCGTTTACTAAAAAAAGAGAGACTATCGTAGAGAGACACCAATGTCGGAGCATATCCTTAACTCACTGACGAAGCTAGAGAGAGGCTCTTGACAATCGAAAGATGTATTACATCGTGCATGCTCCAGTCTGAACCTGAGTTCAATTTATCCAGTTACCTTCGCCCCTTAAGAATAGGAATATTGGAGCATGTCTAGAACGGTTTATTGGGAAGGCATTCTAAGTAAGTGTTGAAAAATCCAAGGCATTGGTTAAGCTGCACTTTAGGCGTCGACTGCTGAAAGGAATTGTTCCTGGTTCTAAATCACAATCTTTGCTATCTCGCGATAAAGGGTTATAGCCGGTGCATAGTACTTAAGCTAAAATCAACCCGACTTGAAGTGGCCTAAGCTTATAAAAAGTAGTCTGGTAAAGGGGCTTATCCTGCTGCATTACAAAGGCTTATAAACTACATTACGGATATGGACTGAACTTTTGGACCAAAGAGGAAGCTGACAAATGGGCCTCCATCCCAATTACACCTGTTACCGCGGGCCATAAACGCTCGGAGTTCCGAGCCGCGCGGGACTGATGCAGCATTCTAGAGCGGGGAAGCTGATGAAGTCTATTTTTACGTCATCTTTTATTTTGCAGAACGACGTCTGCTCCATTGTTGCGCATCCTCATTGGTAAAAGCAATCGCTGCACTATAAGACCCCTCATCATGCCACAGCTCAGCATAGTTTAATTCTCACCAGTTTTTATCATACTACGTGGCATTCGTACATGAGATCTAGCATTGCCAATCCGTCAACTAAGGGACCCACTTGATCAATACTTCAAAAACCTTATTCTTGACAAAGTGAACATGAGTGAAGAGGTGAGTAAGCTTTAATTCCTGACGTTAACAAAAGTCCTTGCTGACCAGCTCCTAGCAGAACGATCCCATCCGATACAAGCCCGGAAAGGGCGGAGGCTTCGAGCGCACCGAGGCTCAATTCCGCAACTTCATTTCGAAAGATGCCAACTCCAAGTTCCCAGCCGAGAAAGGTCGCTATGCACTTTACGTCAGCCCGGGATGTCCATGGGTGAGCACTCTAACTTCGCATGATAGCCAAATGCACGTCTGAACAAATGCTAACGACACAAATTCAGTGCCACCGTGTCATGATCGTCCGCGCTCTCAAACGCCTCGAGGACGTCGTGGACCTCTACATCGCCGACATGGGCATGGGCAAAGATGGCTGGCACTTCACAGACAGCCCCGAGGCAGCCAAGCTCGGCGTCCTCCCTCGAGACCCGGTCTACGGCTTCAAGACCATCAGGGAGCTCTACCTCAAAGCGAGCCCGGGCTACGACGGCCGCGTCACGGTGCCCGTGCTCTGGGACAAGACGGCGCACACTCTTGTCAGCAACGAGTCCAGCGAGATCATCCGCATGCTGTACACCGAGTTTGACCATCTCCTTCCCGAGGCGGATCGCGAAGCGAGCAGACCGGGCGGGGGGCTGTATCCGGAGGCGAAGCGTAAGGAGATTGATGAGATTAATGAGTGGGTATATCACACGGTCAACAACGGCGTATACAAGAGCGGGTTTGCCTTTACGCAGTCCGCGTACGAAGAAAACGTCGACAGCTTGTTCAAGTCTCTGGATCGTCTGGAGGATATTCTCAAGGACCGGCCTTTCCTTACCGGAGACCACATTACCGAAGCCGACGTTCGTTTGTTCCCGACCATTGCTCGGTTTGACGTCGCCTACGTGCCGATCTTTATGTGCAACCTCGGCACGATCCGGAACGATTACCCGAATCTGCATCTTTGGTTTAGGAGGCTGTACTGGGATCAGAGCGAAAAGACGCACGGCTCCTTTTTCAGCACGACGGAGACGTGGGTTTCGAAGTTTAAGGAGGGGTACGGCAATGGAAGGACGAGGGTCTTGGGCATCACTGGGCCGCTTGTCATTCCGAAGGGTCCTCGCGTCCTGGTCCACGAGCTGAAGGATGAGGAGAAGTTGGAGGAATGAGAAAGCTCGTGAATTCCGAGATCCAGAATCAAAATTTCAAAAAAAAATTTCTGTGGTTGCTTCTGTCGGTGACTGAACTTTACGGGACATTTGCGAGTCGCGACTGTAGATGACCCCAGCTGCCAGGCTACTGATTACATTCAGAAGTTCCTTGCTATTGTGAATCTCCATCAATAAGTATCGTGACAGCCTCCCAGTTTGCCGCAGTCCCCGGCCGGGCCTGGTCAAGAGACTTTACCTTGGTTTAGGCTTTTCGGCATTAAGAAAAGTTCCGAACTGTGCATCTCATTATACTCGGGGAAAACCAAAAGCTAGCCAAACTTAACGGGCAGAATTCATGACCGCGGCGGTGCAAGCGTGATAGGAGCTGGGACAGTCAGCACGCAGCGCGGGTTTGGGACAGGCTCCCTTAAACTAGCAACCGCCTACATCCAACGGACGAAAGTGCCGTGCAAAATGAGTAAAATCATCCCCCATCTGCTCATCTTGAAGTGGCAAGACTCAATCCAGTCTTCTAGGCTAGGAGACAGGTGCTTTGCGCCCGATATGAGGCGATGAGAGGGACTGAAGCCCGGTAGGGGTTGATAATCAGCCTTGGTCTGCTGAAGTTTCTAGGAGAGAGTATTATACACATCAGACGCTTTATATTTCTCATTATCTATAAACAGGCACGACATGCTATAGTTTACTAGTCCCCTGGATTGGGCCCCTACCTACGTTAAGCAAGCTGCTCGACCATAGCACCTACGCGGTCGGTTAGACAAGGCATTTTCGATAAAAACTGTTATTTTGGTTCCGAAAAAAATTGAAGTATTCACTCTTTTTATAAGCGTAGCTTGTTAATGAAACCTACCTATCCTCACTGAGTTCTCTTAGGATCGACTATAAAGGGATCAACGTACTACTCTCTCCCTCTTTCTTCCTGGCTACCCGCGCTGGAAAACCTTAAGCGAGGTTGCCACTTTATGTTGGGTTTGCTAGAACACCACATCAGTCTCTTAGTCCCGTATGTTCTGAGTTATTCAGCCGATCGTGCCAAGCCCATAGGGTTCGAATGGATCGTCATAAACAAGGTTCCGGGCGAACCTTGGGCTGATGTCTGGAAAGAGATTCCACTCTCAGCAAAGGCACAAGTGGTTCGCAGCGTTGCTTTGTTTTTCTCCGACACACTCAAACACCAACTACAAGGTATTTTCAACATCTTCCCGATCATGGACTCAGATCAAGATTCAGCTTCTTCCAGTTTTGATACAGAAGGGAATCCCATTGAATTACCCTGTTTCTCTGCGACAACCGGGGCTGCTAGCCAGAGGCCTCCCGAGACCTGTGGGCAGTGTGATAGAGGCGATGACCCATCCGCAGATGTTGAGATGTCGTCTACACCAAGCTACAGCCTGACTAGGTGGCCATATTCAAGTCAAGCCAACATCAGAGGGACTCTGATACGGCGGTTTATCATGTAATGACCCATTTATGATGCGTAGAATCATGAGGCGATTGGATGACGTGGATTCGGGCGCTGAAGGGACCGATGGCCTTGAAGAACGAATATGTAGTGGATTTAATCGTTGAGAGACCTATCATTCTGATGGTAAATTGAAGCTTTTCGATCTCCTTGGTCCTAAGTTCCCTTGTTTTATAATTTTAGAAGACGATCAAAGCATTGAGGCTACTGTCGGGTTTTGGATTTGATGCATTTGAGATCTTCTTGTCTCGCTACTATGAATGATGCCCATTGATTCCTCTACATCAATCGCCTCTCTGGACCTTGCGTTACCATCCGAAAAATTACGCATAGTATTTTTTTTTTAGAGGCAGCAAGATCTCGTTAGAGGGATTCAGATGGTGAAACAGGCGCCATGGTGACCTAGACACAGACTAGGACAGCACTGAAGTGTGCCATGATGCTATATCAAGTTGTAATCAGCTTTCAACCGACTGAATATAGTATTTTTGCCAAGTGAAACTATGCCCTTCAGCTTTTCTACATCGACGCCAGGCGCCCGGACTTGATTCAATCGATCATGACAGACCTTTGCGAAAAATTGAAGCTTCAGCGGCCCTGACCGCTTCACATCGTCCATCAACTCCTCACATAGACAAGAGGGCCCCAAGAATTCAGCATTGGCATTTCAAGAACAAGAGAATAGGGAGCGCGATACGTCATCTCCGGAAAGGGCCAGGCGAGAGACTTGCCCCCAAAAGCCACAAGATTCAGAGTCTAGGTCCTTGTACGCTATGAAGAGTACCTTAGGAGACTAGCGAGAAGACTATTGTCCGCCAGCCTCGCCAAAGGTGAAGACGAGTCGACAGGGGAGTCCGGGAGTCCTCTCCAGGAAAAGTTCCACCACAGAAACTCTTAGAGAGGTTCTCCCTAGGGTGGAAGAGATTGAGAATGTGATGCTTGTGAATGTAGTTGGTCAACGCAGCGCTTAGCTTCTTCATAGCCGAACGACATTTGTCGCCCCAGATCGCACGTCAGATGTAGCAGTCAAAAGGTCATCAAAGTTTTGATATGGTTTTTTGAAGGGTCTTCTTGCATTCTGTCAAAAACTTGCTGGCGTCCCTTGCGAAATGAAATTTTGCTGTCTTCGACACTGGATAATCCGGGTGATTCACAGCGACGGTACCGAGGCGTGAAGCCAACAGCAAGTGCATCACTGTGGCATCGTCGTAGGCACAATGGAGCTTTTTGGCAAGCTTGAATCAGAGAAAGTTACTGGGACTACAGTTTGAGAATACATTCTCAAAGAATTAGAGAGCGTCCTGCTCCAAGGGACCAAAGCGAATCGAGGACCGGGACCGTGTAGGTCGAGCGTTCATCAGCGCCAGAGGTGACGCTGCTGACTTCTTACTTATAGCCGTCAAGAACACGCACTCTTCCAAGTGTGTTAAATGTTGTGTGTTTTAGAACGGGGTCGGTCGCAGCTATCGCTTTGGTTGCTTCCACCGATGTCAAGGAGGGGCTGTTCTCCTCGTCAACAGAGGTTTCATAGCTTTGGGCCGCAACCTGGAGAACATGACTGGTGGTGTCTGCGCCTTTCGCAATATCTCTGTCGGCGACTGCATCGCTAGCTCATAGGCAGGTCCTTTGAGCACTTGATCGTGGATCGCGTGCATGTCACGCATTCGTTCGTCGATCGACTCCATCGGTGGGAGGCGCGGCAGGTCGTGTGATTGTCTCGGAACATGGCTGGTTGTGGAGTAACTTCAAGTAAGACCCAAACGGTTGCGCAGCTCTCGGACCATGGATGATGAGGAAGGGAAAGGGAAAACGGCAAAGTATTACATGGAGCTTTCAGCCCGGTTGAGGGCGGGGGAGGGTTCCTTTTCAAACAGAAGAATTAGAGATGGTCGCCAGAGCAACTTATTATCGCTAGTACGACGTATCCCTTAATCGTGCACGAGAGTCCCTACCCACTCATTTAGTTTCGAGCTTAAGAGGAGCAAGTACGGTCCGAATTGGCCACTAAAAACCTTCGGACCGAGAGTTTATTAAACTGAAATTGACAGCTAAACGCGATAGAATAGCTCAATCCATTGAAAATAAGATGTTCCAGACAGACTTTCAACTCTCAGACGACCTTCTCTAGGTATCATGTACTATTATGTACGAAAGCTGTTCACGGAGAAAGGGGGAAAACAAGTCTCAAGCCATCCAGCAATCAGGCGCCAGACCTCTCCGGCGGTAACATTTCGCAAAATTTTTACCCATAGTTAATTGCACTCATCGGTTGCGAGTAAGTACTAGGTCGAAAGTCTACCATACTACGCCGTCCTTCACGCCTTCGTTCAAATCCAACACTACACCATGGAAACGTTTGTACTGTCACAGTCACACTTACTTCTTCTTGTCCCCACAGAGCATCTAGTCAGTCCGCCCGCTCACAGACTTCGAATTCTCGTCGATTTGTGATCACAATGTACGAATCATCGCTGCATGAAAAGGAAAACAGAAGGAGATCCCCCGAACATGAGGGGCAACAGAAGAGTGCCCAAGACACGAATGATAAACACCGGTGGTGGTCCTCTGAACAACTGCAGTATATACCACTAGACGACTCGGGCGTAAAGGGGGACGCTGAAGACATATGGGCGCAAGAGCTGAGAAGGAGCAAATCGTCCCTCTGGAGATGGCGCTGTGCCACTGCGCTACTCTCAGTGGCCTTGATCGCGTCCTGTCTCCCAGTCTTCACGCCAAGGTCCATTCGAGAAGGCTACCCCCAACCAGAAGAAGGCGAGGAAAACAATCTCAAATGGATAAAAGAAGCCGAAGTCGCCCAAGGACACTTTTGGTGCGGCAATTCGACCCTCGAAGCCAAACGCAGAGGCTGCGCCTTCAACAAGCTCCACAACAGATGGATGCATCCGGCCTGCAGGCACGACTTTGAGTACGCCAGACGGGCCGTCTTTGAAGCCCTGGGCCTGGGTGAGGACGAGAAGCCGACATTCCACTTCTACAGGGACGACGACGGCAAACCGGGGGCTGAGATCTCCGACGACGAGCTGGATCGGTCCGAGATCTTGATGCCGGCTTGGACGACTGTCGGGCACCATATGACACACTGCATGTATCTGCTGCTGCAGGCCGCGGCGGCGCTCAACCTTGGCACAAAGGCGGATATGGTTGTTCATGCTTGGGAGCATGCGAAGCATTGCGCCACGGTTGTGCTTAATGAGACGAAAAAGGCGCCGGCTTGGAATGAGGTTGCGAGTTTCGGACATACGCAGTCTGGTGTTTGTTGGTAGCCAATGGAGGATGAGCTGCCGTAATTTAGCTCGACACTGACCCTGGGGTTTAGTTACGTAGAATCCTCCCACTTGCCTAGGGAATGTATCTTGAAGCCACTCAGGTACTTTCTTGGCCATGTGAGTGATAACAGGTAACTATGACTTCAATTCGTCTTGGAATAGAAACGATATCCCCATTCTTGTTGTTCATGTTCCAAATGGGGCAGGTGTGGGGTCACAGCTTTCCAGAGCTCGTCCAATATGCTGAGCCGAAGCAATGATATTGGAGACTATATTTGAAGGAACCTCTTACCCTCGAATACCAAGTTAACCATATCTGCGTTAAGTCCACAGCGGAAAATTTCACGCATAACTCGTAAATACTAAGTAACTGGATGAATCATCATGAGCCAATGACAACCCCCACGTCATTAGATGGTAATTAAGTAGAACTTGACATATCGAGCTCGAAATCCCCTAATTTTTGGTTGCACTTCGATACATACACAACCTCCGGGCTGTCGAGTGTTCAACTAACCGCGCCTCTTGACGGAAGACCTCGGCACAGGCAACGACTTGCGCGAGAAGCAACTCTTCCCAACACAATCCAAATCAAAGAACCTGACAACCTCATCAGGCTGATCAGGAATATTATGATCAATTCCATGCGCCAAAAATGCCTCAAAAAGCCCCCTCGCCCCATAAACGCTCTTCGTCCATCCTTGCACGGGGTCATTCTCAACAACCTTCGTCGGCGTGCCCCCCACACCCAGCACCGTAGTCCACATCTTAATCTCCTCATAGAAATTCGTCACATTCACCACATTATCCACATCCCCATGCAGGACCTGGAACTTTGGCCTCGGCCCCGCGTAACCGGGGTACGCAGCCTTCACGATGGCCGCCCACTTCTTCCCGGTATGCGTGATCCGCCCGCTCGCGCAATCATCAGACCACACGGCGAACCCGTCGGCGGCATAACACCCAAACGGCACCCCGGCAAACGCCGCGCCCGCCGCAAAGACGTCCGGGTACGCACCCACGAGGACGTTGGTCATCATCCCGCCGGAACTGGTGCCCGTGACAAACACCCGATCCGGATCGACATTGTAGTTGGCAATCGTCCAGCGGACCATGCTCACGATGCCGAGCGAGTCGCCGCCGCCGTTGTGGGAGAGCGTCTGCGGCGAGGAGACGTCCCAGCAGTAGTCTGCGGTCCAGGGGGTGGAGGGGTATATGGTGATGAAGCCGAGGTCGTCGGCGACGTGTCGCCAGGGCTTGTTGTTGAAGGCCTCGGTTGCGTTGCCGTGGCACCAGTGCGGGAAGACGAGGAGGGGCGCGTTGGGGATCAGGGAATCGGGCACGTAGAGGTAGAAGGAGACGTTTGTGGGGTTGGGGCCGAAGTCGCCGGTGATGTGCTGGAGGGAGGCGGCTGTTGTCAGGGTTGGGAGGAGGGCTGTTGCCCAGGCTAGAAGGGAAAGCATTTTTGAGGGGATTTACGGTGGCTTTTTGTCACACAATTGTGATCTGGGAAAGATGCCAAGGGGATGGAACATAAATTATTCTTCAGATGGACTCTGAGCTGCTTCTTATGTGCTTTCAAAAGAGCTACCCCGGCGACCCCGCGATGCCGGGCGTACGGCTAGAGGAAGGAGCAACACATGATGCCTCTTCGTAGTGCTTCATTTTCACTGGTCGATATGACATGGGGTTTTGGTGAGGTTGCATTTCTTGCGCGTGGTTGGCGGGGATGTTGTTGTAGAGGAGATCGGGGGTGGATACTGACCATGGAGGCTCGTGCCTCCGTTTCCTAATGGGGGAATGTGGAGTCGCGGCAAGCCGGCGAGCCGGGTCTCGTCGGTGCGACAAGTCCGAGAATACGGGTTTCCTGGTTGAGATGTCTTTGGAGTCGATGGTGATCAAAAACTTTACTTATTGGAAGGCTTGAATGATGAGTCAATTGGAAGGTTCATCCCGGTACTGTTAATAGGAGTTAATAGTTAGATCTCATATCTCGATGGCTCGACATCGTCAAGTTTGAGAACCATCACCGGATTCACCATAGCTACCTAGGTGCTGTTCGCCAAATACCCTTTGATTTTGATTGACCAAGAACTCCATACGACGCAATATCTGCCCTATTGCACGATATTATGTCAATTGTCGGCCAAGCCAAGTCTATGTGCCGTTCTACCCCCTTCCTCTATTCCCGTGAAGCGACTCGTCCCTTATTTTCTCTTGGCGAATGAAGAAGCAGTTTTCTGGACCTTTGTCGGCGGTGCCGCCTCCGCGTCGCTGTCATCATCCTCATCCGAATCCTCAACATCATCGTGATCGACCTCGTCCTCGTCAACGACCTCCTCGCCCGAGCTCTCGTCCTCCGCCGCAGCAACCTCCTCATCATCGTCTTCGTCATCCGAGTCGCCAACGAAGCCATTGACAGCAGACACCTCCTCATCGTCGTCGTCGTCTCCCAAGAGCGCATTCCTTGAGCCGTTGGCCGCCTCGACGTCCTCCTCGCCCTCAACGTAGATGGCGCCCTCCTCCTCGTCGTCCTCCTCGTCAGCGTCTTCGAGCTGTCTCGCGGCGTCACCCCTACGTGGCCGTCCGTTCCTAAGCTCCATCTGCGCGTGCAACATGTCCAGCTTGCCCTTGAGGGCGAGCAGGCTCGGGAGACCCCGCGAACGCTCGCTGAGAACCTTTTGTAGCGCGACTAACCGTTCCAGGGCCTTGGGTTGGACTGCCAACGCGCCGCCGTGTACAATGAGCGTCCACTTCACCCAGTCCATGAGGCTGCCCGCGCGACCGGGCCGTCTGTGGAATCTGGCAGAGAGCTTCGTGAGGAGGATGCCGGCAAGGCTGCTGTCGAGGCGCTCGATCGTCTGCTTAATACCTTCGGGCTGGGTCGTCTGCAAGCAGTTCTCGAGGAGATCGGTGTCGTCGGTCTTGAGCGCCTGGGTGAGGACGGTGCTCAGAGAGGATAGCGACACGGGCTCGAGGCCCTTTCTTGATGACTGCGAGACGATGGCCTTGCTGGTGTCTTCTTGTTGCGACAACATGGCGGGAACGTCAATCGTGCCGCGGATCAGCTCGCCAAAGGTGGGCGACCCTGCCTCTTCCTCGTCTTCTGCGCCCTCGGCATCGGCCTTGGGTTGTGTGGTTTCTTCGGCGGCGTTGCCGTTCACGGCTTCCTTTGCGTCGCCGGCCTCGGCCTCGGCGCCGTCCATCTCCTCGTCGGAAGCATCCTCGTCGCTGTCCTCGCCGGAAGAAATTTCAATCGCCTCGTTGGTGTTGCCCTTCAGCGCGGCTTGCAGAGAGTCTGTCGCAGAGACGGCCGCTCTGCTCTCGTCAATTGTGGTCTTGGAAGCTTTGGGAGTCGACTTGACGACAGGGGCCGTGAATTTGCCGGATGATCTCCGCCTTGAGGACATGGTGACGGATGGGGGTATCTCGAGAGAATGGGGTGGTGGGAAAAAGGTGGGAAAATGGTGATCAAGGTCCTCTCATCCAGCAACGACAGACCGGCTTGAACTTTTTTTTTTCTGCCGCCTACCGATTTTTTTTCCCGGCTCGATGCACACGACCGCCTGCAGAGGGGAGTGCTGACATAATGATTGAAGGTGGGGCTGTGTTTGATCGAGTACGGTGGGGATCTCGGATGACGGAAGGACCTTTTGCCGGGTAATCCTCAATTACTTAGATAATCAGACGGTCTCGAAGAGCGTATTCGAGCTCGAAAAAGGCGGCTGCGAAAGTCATTCAGCGGCCATGTCGCAATTGATTCCGCGGGTTCCTTGGCTCACGGCTTCTCGATGCAGTCGTATTTCGGCATTGGGTCTCACCCAGTTTGTCTAGACTCGAAGACCTCGTGCCGTAGACGCGGGTTCCAGGTTGCGTCAAGCAAGCGGCGATACGGCTGTGCGCCAACCAGGCTCGTATGGAAGCTATTCGCGAAGGTGTAAAAGCCTCAGGCTAACTGGACGCCGGACCATCAGACGTTGACAAGCTCATAAGCAAACGAAAAGGTGATTGGTGCATGATAGCTGGTGCCCAGCTGCCGCGATCCAGAGCTCTGCGCCGCAAGGAGTACTTCTTCTTGATTGGCCGACATGATTCTCAGGAAGGCTTGGTCCCGTCTCTCTGTGCTATGCCAGATTTGTCTCATCATCATCCACCCTCCAGATATAATTGGTGTAATGGGATGCAGCTATCCCTGTCGCATGCCCTGGCCAGGGTAAAATGGTCGAGCTCCGACTGGGGTCAACGCGACTTGGCGGGTTCCTACAAATAAGAAGTGGCCCCGAATTCTGAATTCCGCGCTTCTGATGCAGAAAAGTCCTGGAAAAATCCAAACAAGCCTGACAGTAGTCATCTGATCTGTCACGAGACCACCCAAAAAGCAGAGCCCTCGGCGGAGAATGGTTACTCTGAGCTTCTCTTTTTGATCGGGATCACTCCGGTACGTACCGATTTTGTTTCCCGTCGCATCCAACAAAGCCAATTCTCTTCTATTTTCATTCTGAGCTGCCACCAAACACGCCTCACAGTGTACCTTGCATCGGTTGCGTCGCGTCCACAACGTGCTGGGCTGTTCCTCCGGTGTTTGCATCTCCCGTAATCTCGTCTTCCTACTTTTACGGCGGTTCTTCATCCGAGTGAGGCGCCACTGCATTGGAATCATTATTGTATATCCTGAAATGAGAAAATGTGTTATTGCACGGCATCACTTCATAACCTACGAGTTTGATGTCGCGGCCCGCTTGGCTCCTGCTGCTTGGAATCTGTCGCGATGGCTGGCATTTGTTGTGCTGTCTCTCCATGCCATTACCCACCTGCTTCGCTCACTCAGCACTCCACCAGCCTCACGCATCTCTTACACGATCGACAAGCTCAGCCACTCAGGCTTTCCATGATGGCGATGCTAACCATTGAGCCAGGAAGCGAAAAAGAAGAGCAAACCTAAAGGCAAGAATCGCAAACGCGCCTCGACACCTTGCGGTGAGTCTACACTTTATACAGAGCGCCAACCATGCATCCTCCTCGACCGCCAGAATTTCAATCCTTCCCGTCTCGCATCACGCATTCAATATTTCCCACGTCCTACGCGGACACGGTCCACATCGCATCCCGGCCCCAGTCACATTTCCCAGCCTCGCGCGTTTAGGCCAGATCCGGGAGCCCAGCAAGCATCTCATTGGCTGGTGCCTCCACAGCGTGCATAAATATGCATTTTATGTCACCTTGTGGCCCCCTCCCCCCCGGTCCACCCTCGTCTCCTTCAACTTGCTCTTCCAACCATTTCCTCGCAAATTCACGATCTCTTCCCTCTTTTTTTTCCCAACTGCTCCCGCCTTCCTCCCCTCGGACCTCTTTCCTGCCTGACCTCTCTGGCTTCAACCATCCACACCCCCAGCCGTCGATCATCCAGGCGCACTGGCCACCACCTCTCTCGCTCTCTCACTCCCTCTTCCCTCTCTGACCTCCCCGTCCCTTCCCGCCTCTTTCTCTCGTGGTCTGTTGGCTTCCTGCCCAACGCTACGCCACTACTTTTTTTTTTTTCTGCCGCTGTTTTCAGGCTGCACCCCCTTCTGAAGCAGGCCCCCTCGCCAGTCGCGAGTGCGCGCCCTCCCCCCCGATAAGGCCAGATAACCGGCTGTCCGGGGACCACCCTTCCCAAGCTCGCTCTTTCTCATAAATAGGACGCGCCGCCATCTCGGCCCAAAACCACTGACGTGCACGCGATTTCCTCCGCCCAGGTCCCTCCACCTTCCCGTATCGCCAAAAAGTACCACACGGCACTTACCATCCGCGACGCGACACGGCCGGATTAACCATTTCGCCCACACCACTGTCGCCGCAACCGACGATCACCTCAATTTGCGACAACACCATATTATCAATTGCGCATCGTCCGTCATCGCAGACGCATTCTTGATTCTTCCCTCGGGTGTTTCGCGATATTTCTGGTACCTCCATCTCCCGCAACTGCTGTCATCAGTCCTGCTTGCTTCGCGCCTGCAGCCAAACACCGCGACGCACCTCTAAGGTTCCTTTCACCATCGCGTCGACTCCTTCCTCGCAGCTGTTCCTACCCCGGCACGGCCATCCGCGACCCGAGCCATCGAAGCGATTGTAACCGCTTTGCGCGCGACAATTCCAGAGTCGTAGGATACTGTTGGCGCATATATTATCACTCGAATCTGGGACAACAAAGTCCTGCCCTCGACGTTATACAATCCGGTCATTGTTCTACATCTCGCCATCGCCGTAATCTAACTCTACCTGCGCGCGTCGCTACGTTCATGTTGCGTCGCGCACAGTAAACCTGCCCTCATCTCAATCATCATATGGCAGTCATGGCGTCGCCTCAATCAGAACGCGCCGTCTCGGATCAGAAGCCGACCGAATCCACACCAGCAAAGGATGAGAGCAAGCCCGAAACCAACGGGTGAGTAGTAATTGAATTTGTTGCGCGCTGGGCTTCATCGGTTCATTTCGCTTCGCGTCCCACGAAGCCCGATTGCTGACAACTTGCCACTCCACAGCCACGCTCCGCCTGCTGAGAAGACCTCTAACAAGGCTGATGAGCCCGCAAAGTCACCCAAGGTTAACGGGAATGGCAAGCATAATGAGGAAGTCAAGTCGTCTTCCCATGCGAAAGTGAGCCCTTCCAAAGAGAAGGACACCGAAAAAGAGGAACCAGCCAAACCGTCACCTACACCGGCCGTCGAATCCTCCGTTAAGGCCAAGTCCGCAGAACCTGAGCAGGCCAAGGAAAGCAAAGAACCTAGCAAGTCTCTGAGCCCACCACCTGCTGAGTTATCTCAGGATGTCGACATGGCCGATGCGCCAGAGGTAGAGAAGGCGGAAAAGAAATCCGACGAGAAAGCAGAGGAAAAGTCAACCGAGACAGACGCCGAAGCCTCTGAGCCTGCGAAGACCGCGACGGAAACTAAAGACGTCGAGATGAAGGAGGGCGAGGAAAAGGTCAACGGGGCGAAGGATGAGTCGCCGGCGGCTGCCGTGGCTGCGGCTGGTCAAAAGGTAGATATCCAACCAGCAAGTTTGTCTCAACTCGCAATTGACAATGACAAGGACAAGCCTTCAGAGCCTGCGGACGATGACGTCCCAATGGCGGAGGCGCCATCAACCGTCAGCAAAGTTTCTCGGGAGAGAGAAGATGATGCCGATGCTGAGCCCGCTCCCAAGCGCGCAAAAACCGATTCGAATGATGGTGCTTCGGCTTCAGGAGCCATTGAGTCTTCCGTCGAGGTTAAGCCCCAAGGCGCGCAGGACGATTTGGCCAAGGGCGAATCGGCCCTCGAAGGTCTCCCGCTCTGGATCGACGCGGCGCGTGACCTCAAACCTCTGACATCTCACCAAACGCGAGAGTTCCGCAAGGTCTTGGCTGGTGTGAAGAAGACCAAACATGGTGCCCACTTCAAGGACGCAGTTGTCAAGATGTGGCCTAGCCTTGCCGAGAGCTATCTCATGCGGGTTAACAGACCTATGGATATAGGCGAGCTCGAGCGGGGCCTGCGCGACAACAAATACAAGAGCCTGCGTCAGTTAAAAGATGATCTCGGGTTGATCTACAAGAACTCGCTTACCTTCAACGGCGTCAACAATGAAATCACCTCCGCCGCTCTCAACGTCGTTAAGGTGGCCTGGGAGCGTGTCTCAAGTGTACCATCGGACGAACCCGCGAAATCGAAGCCTGTGCCGAAGCCCTCGCGATACTCCGAGTCTCGAACATCTGCCCCTCCGCCTCCTGTCCGCAGGCAGCCTAGTGTTGCTGCCACGAGCCCGCCGGCAAAGGCTGAGGCCGAAGCGTATGCTGTACCCCCTGGTGGCGTGCCGCAAGTCCGCCGTGCCTCGACACAGAATGACTTGGACCGACCCAAGCGCGCCATCCAGCCCACTAAGAACCGCGATCCGGATTATTCTGCCAAGAACTTCAACCGGAAGAAGTTGCCAATCGAGCTCCAATTCTGCTACGAGGTGATCAGCGAGCTGATGGATGCCAAGAACGCTCACTGCAACCTCGCGTTCCTGCATCCTGTCGACCCTGTCGCTCTGGCCATCCCCACCTATTTTACCATCATCAAGCGGCCGATGGACATTGGTACGATTATGGCCAAGCTCAAGAACTACGACTACCCGGGTATCAAGGAGTTTCAAACAGACGTCAAGCAAGTTTTCAAGAACTGTTACAAGTTCAACCAACCCGGCCAACCTGTCTACGAGCAAGGTCAACAACTCGAGCACGTCTTTAGGAGCCTGTGGTCCAAGAAGGAGCAGTGGATAACCAAACACACACCAGCCAAGCCAGTTTCCGATGGGTCAGGTCACGATAGTGAAGACGAAGTTGAGGAAGAAGAAGAAGCGCCTGTCCCCGCGGTTGATCCCGCGGTGGCTGCAACGATTGCATTCCTGGAGAAGCGTCTGGAGCAGGAGACGAAACAGTTGACAGACCTCTACAAGACGGCGGACCTCGCTAGTGACGCCGTCATCGACCTACAGCAGTCTTTGCTCACCACCATCCGGCAGCGCCTCATAGACGAGAAGGCCAAGCTTGTGACTGCGAAGCCTGCAAAGAGTGCCGCCAAAGCCAAGCCGCCAAAGCCTAGCAAGTCGAAGGCGACCGGCGCCCCCACCAAGAAGGCCGCTGCGGCCCCTGTCTCGAAGAAGAGCGGCGGCGGCGTGGCCAAAAAGGCCAGGCAACGTAACATGACCCAAGCGGAGAAGGATGCTATTGCGAACGCTATCAACGATCTTGAGAGTCCTCATATAGAACGTGCCATCGACATCATCAAGAAAGATACCGGTCAATCGGTAAGACAACCTTTGTCTTTGATCTAAATGAAATACCTACTTACGTACTCGACAGGAAAACAGCAGTGGCGAACTCGAACTCGAGATCGATCAACTTACTAATGAGGCGCTTCACAAGCTGTGGGATCTCTGCAGGAAGGCTTTGCCTAGCTTTGGCCAAGGCTTCGCCGCGGCTGCGCCAGCACGTGAAGCATCACCGGTGAACAGCGCGCCGGTCAAGTCGTCGGCCAACAAGACCTCCAAGTCAAAGAAGAACAAGCCCATGAATGCCCAAGAGCAAGAAGCTCGCATTGCCGAACTGGAGCGGCTTCGCAATATGTACGACGGAAAGGAACCGGGTGATCAAGAGAGACCCGGTAGCTCAGGTCGTGCGCACGAAGCTCCTGTCCACGAACATGACAGTGAATCTTCGGACTCGGAAGAGGAGTAGAGGCATAACGAGTACCAGCAATTTTTTGGAGTCCAAACCTTGATACGTGGAGAGGAGAGGACAAATCAATGCGCCTGTCACCCTAGGACGGGGAGTTGGGCGTTGTATTACCTGGCTTATTCCGATATGCCAGGGATGGCTCATATCGCGTGAGACGGAGCGGTATCTTGGGTGGACGCCTCCAGACCCGATGCCCGGGTACTCTCGGCCCTCGTTCGCAGATAAAGGACCGGGGTAGCCGTGCCCGTGGACGCCGCAGAAGACCTTGCGCAAGGAAGGCATTTGACATGTCCACCCAGCAGCCGGAGTGAGGAGAGCGTTGGTTTGCGGGCGTTGTAACTGTAAGCCCACTACAGAGCATCTTTGATTGCTAGCTAGCAGCCTTAGGGGAGGCTAGCCAACACTTGAGCTGTAGAATATGATGTATAATATCCTTCAACTCGTACGCTTCATGGCAGTCTGGGCTGCGGCACAGACCACGTGGCCATGTGTTCTGAGTCTATGACGAGAAGACTTGTTAAATTAGCAGGCGATATGAAGTTTGCATCCACAGTAGCGTCATGGGCGTCAGCCGCTTAGTACCGCCCAAGCCCATCTTCACATCTACGATCTTCATCGGCATGTGTTTCTATAGCATCGGGTGCGACGCGAAGACGGGTGGAGGTCGCATCCCATCCTGCTGTCTTGAAGGTGAGAGGACTGGGGCTTCGCTGCAGGTGAGGGCAGATGGCTTGCTCGTGTGGATGGATCAGCGCCAGCATCGTGATACCGGGAGTGCACCTGGGAGATCGTCGCGGTGACTCGTGGCCTGACTGTTTGGCGAAACTTCAGATTGGCCGTTGCGCAAATCATGACGCTGGTTCAAGGCTATGAATGGCTGGGGTGTCCATGTTTGGGGGGAGGGTCCGATGATGTGAGATTTAGCCTGCTTGCTATGGTCTCCCGACACAGGGTAGGCCATTGATGATTCGTGATGAGGAAAATGTGCGGGGCCGACGACGAGGAGGAGGAGGAGGAGGAGGAGGAGACAGAGGCGATAATACTGAGACTGTTACGGGGTTCAGCCTCGGGTGATGAGGAGAATTGAAGTGCCGGCCGGTCTGTCGGGGTGGGGCTCCAAAGACAGCGGGTGCCGGGGTGCACTCCGAGGTTTCACATCGTGGTGGAATTGGCCGGGTTGTGTGATGGCGACATTAAACATTTCCTTTTCTGGCATTGATGGGCACATCACTCACAACTCAACTGGGTGTTGAACCCAACGTGTCCCGCTACGATTGGACTGTTTCTGTCTTTGAAGTCGATCGAGTACCTACATGATATCCGTACATCCTGGGGATATCCGTACAAAAGACTCGTTTCCGACCCTGATCCTCGTCGTGATCCACTGCCCACATCACCTACCCACCTCATGAAAACATGAGTGTCCGGAGCTAACAGAGTCATCATCCCCGCCCCACAGCGGATTCTTTCTCACGGCGTTGTGGCAGAGTGGTCTAATGCGCAAGACTAGAAATCTTGTTCCTTCGGGAGCGTCTGTTCGAATCAGGCCAACGTCGACGTAATGTTTTGCCAGGTCCTTTTCTTTTGCTGAGGTGGGTGGTTCGTCAGTGTAGAAGCCTTTTTTGGGCTTCAACGTCCAAGATCTCCAGGAGCGCATGATGCCCCCTACATTCCAATCTAGGAAAAGTATAGAAGCAATGAACAAACATCTCCCCCATCGGGATCAATCCATCAAAAAATCGCCATCACGCCTCCAGTCCTTGAAACGAGAAACCCCCACCAATATCATCCTCCGCCTCCATGACAAACGTACTCGATCCCGTATAATGAGCCTGCCCGCTCACCTCAACCCTCCAAGCCCTCCTCCCACCAACCTCGACCTCCTCCACAGGCGCCCCGACAAACGCCCCGCGATGCCCACCCACGGCCCTCGACACGAGGCTGTGATACGTCCACAACGCCCCCAGCCTCCTCGTGCCCCTCGCAGCAGCCAACGCAACCCGCGCCTGCACAACCGAACCAGTCGGACTCCGGTCAATCTGCTGATCACCAAAAAAGTATAATCCCGTCTCCGCGCCCACGCAGCCCGGCG
This sequence comes from Colletotrichum orchidophilum, assembly GCF_001831195.1. Taxonomy (NCBI): domain Eukaryota; kingdom Fungi; phylum Ascomycota; class Sordariomycetes; order Glomerellales; family Glomerellaceae; genus Colletotrichum; species Colletotrichum orchidophilum. The sequence goes on from NW_019172964.1 coordinate 180,099, forward strand.
CCGTGGCAAGGACGTCGTCGCTGTCCGTGTCTGTGACCATGATGCCGTAGACGAGGGACTGCGGGCTCCGCTCCTCGCCGTCGTTGGGATGACCACAGCGGGCGCCGAGTTCCGCCGATGCGTTGACTGCCTGCTTGAGCTTCTTTGTTGCGTTGCGGAGGCCGCTGACGTCCGGCTTCGAGAGAGAGGGCGTGAAGCCCAGTGCCGCGGCGGATACGACGGCGTAGAGCGCGCCGCCGAAAGCCACGTCGATCGTCACGGCTGCGGCATCCCCTAACTCCGGCCAACGTAGACTCTGCGGGATCGGGACGGAGAGGTCGATGGCTGTGGCGAACGTGGGCACGGAGAGAAACGTGATGCGCCGATTCACATCCGTCTTCCACATGTCCCCGTCCATCTTGACCACGGGAACGGTAAGCCGAACCACCCCGACAGGCGCGTGCAACCGAATCTCGACCGTCCCCTCCTCCTCGTCAAAAACCAGGTCCCGACGCTGCGGGAAGACGGCCTCGTCTGCGCAGTCGACGAGGAACCTGCCGAGGGCGATGGTGGCGTGTCCGCACATGGCGCCGTACCCCTCGTGCGTGAGGAACAGGGCCCCCATGTGCGCTTCGCCAGCGTCGACGAGCTCCGTGCGGGGCCGGAGAACGGCGCCGTACATGTCTGCGTGGCCGCGCGGTTCGTAGATGATGCTGCGGCGGATATGGTCGTGTTGGGATTGTGCTAGGGAGCGCTGTTCGAGGAGGGTGCCGCTGAGAGAGGGGGGGTTTGTGCCGGTTAGGTGAATGAATACAGAGTTGGTGTTTCTCATTTTGCAATCTCGTATTTTCGAAAACTCGCGTGTCAAAACATTGGGAGTTGAACGAGACTCACGGGATGTCTGGGTAACCAGCGTAGACGATGCGCGCCGGCTCGCCGGATGTATGCATCTCCACGGTCCGGATCTCGGTGCCCGTGAAGGATGGCATGAAGGCTGGCAAACTCATTATATTGAGTCGCGTATCGCGCTGAATTCAACACTTTGGTTTTAGTTTTACATTCGCTGGGCTGTGAGGTTTTTGGAAAGTCTTAAAAATGATGTGGTGGTTTGTGAGAAAGAGCGCATTGTTCAGCCGCTGCGATCCGCTACGAAGGGCAAATCCCCGAGTCGGTTCCCACTTTTCCGGCCGCTAATTGCCGATGTCGGGGGTTTCGACGGCGGCGCCGGATCGAGGGCTCGATGCGATTCAGATGTAGCTCCACATGCACATTCCGTTTCTCCAAGATGGATGTGAGTCGAGACTCGAAATCGCCAGTGTCTTCGATGCTTTCCAATCACCACAGAGGCATCGAGGCCAGAGCAACTATTTTGGAAATGAGGTAGAGTGAGGCAGGTAATAGCAGGCCCAGCTCTCCAACCACGAGACCGTACCATCTCTTCCACACCGAAGCTATTCGCAATACTTGAAACAGAGTGACTATTTTGTTTTCATCTCTTATGATCAATTCTCGCCTGACGAGCATTCTATGCTCCTAGGTTTTGTCGAGACCCAACTATCTTGCTACCGCACTCTTTCCGATCGAATGAATTCAAGCCTCTCCGGCTTGAATTGTCACAAGCAGAATTCTTGCTCTTTGCGGGCGTTTCCAAGTGTTGGGATGAATAACCGGGTTTCGACTTCTCTTGAGGTGCTTCGACCTCCTGTTTGTCTCATGTCTCGGTGTTTGAAGGCATGTACATACCCTTCAAAGCATGTCTGCGAGTTACGAGCACATACACCTGCTTAGTTTTGGGACGATTGAGACTTCCAAGATAGCGTGTGAGCCGGAAACGTTTCTTGGTTTCTATAGCATTGCGGCGGTCGTCTCAGGACATCTGAGGATGGTTAAAGGCCGACGGAAATGTGAGGGCGCATTTCGACAAAGGTGGACCGATATTTTGCTGGGAGAGAGACGCCCGACTGGATCAGAACCGCAAGAGAATGAACATTTCACGCCATAGGCAAAAGTCACATGGCGGCCTTGACTCAAAGTAATAGCTGTGTTCAATTTTCCTATGAAAGGCAAACACGCAAACATGGAGTGCTTTCCCTTAAACTTCGGACTCTTTACAGCCAAAGATTCGTACCTTAGACGCTGGGAAGACCCTGACTCCAAAACGCCACCGCGCGAGCCATACGGCAACGAACTGATCCGACGTCAAATCGCCCAACTCTGTTTCCGAGCTTCCGCCAGGGACTTCGGACGCTTTTTTAGATCCTTCAACGGCTAGATAGGGCTAAACGATTGCTCACGGGGACTGAGAACTTGCCGAATCGGCAGCGGTAGCGATAGCCGTGGCTGGTGTCGATCTACACCCACCTCAATCGTGCACCAAATACGTCTCGGGTTACTATCATTGCTTCTCATAAACGCTGATGATCCGATGTTTCTGATGGTTGATGAGGGGGGGCGATTTGACAACGGATCGAGCCTTCCGGTTCTAGAAAGCTGGCGTTAGAGAGGTCACGAAAGACCAGAGCCATTGAAGTGACGAGCAGATGTCTGGAACTGGATTTTGCATATTGGCTTGAGAGATGAGTTGTTGTCTTCCTCAAGAACAACCCATCTCGACAACCGACGTACCTCAATTTCACACAATGGGACGAAGGCTGCGAATCGACTGGAACTGATAGCTCCTCCTCCTCCCCCCCCCAATGGAAAGACTCATGGGATCGATACAGGCCTCCAAGTTATTTCCGTCAAAGGATTGTAGTCTACACCGAAGAAGGCTGCATCCATAAAAGCCAATTCCCAGCCCTACCGGCTTATGCTTACACAAACCGTCATCCTCAACTACCTGGATCTCCCCCACACACCAATCTATTCATGGCAACAATCCTTCCAATCTCACATCGCACTTGAACAAACGAGAAACCCGTAAGACTTGCCCCAACCAACCTAGCACGAACCGGACTGCGTCCCGCCATGGTAGGTTCACGGCCACATTTCTGACAGGCTCACGGGCTCCCGCGAGATCATCATGCCAGCGAAGCCTGGAGCTGAACACACATGCCCTTTCCTCTGATGCGTCGCCGGCCCGTCGGTCAGCCCTGCATCCCAGTCTCCCCAGTCTCACTCTCCTACCCCAAACACCCGAAAATCTCGTACTCTAAACCCATAACATCAACGGTCCAGACAACAGATACGATTCAAGCGCCGTTCTGATATATGCCTGCACGCGTGGCCTTTGCTATCTGACGCTGCATGAGCAGCACGAGAGATCTGGTTCACAAGTCTACAAACCGAAGGGTGGGGGGGCTTGGAACGGCCGCACGACCTCATCTACCAAAGAGAAGTTCCCCGTCAATCCGAAAATCTTACGCCAGGGCTCACAAGATGAAAAAGGCATCACCCCTCAGCCTCCCTTCTCTTCCTGCCCGTCTCGGGCGTCGGGACATTGCTGGAATGCAACCCTTTCTTGTTGCGTCGTTTTCTCTACTATGCTTTTAGCTGTCACTCTAATAAACACCCGTTTCCCAAACTCCCTCAGCTCTGACCTGTACTCTCGGACCGCAAAGTTTCATCAGGAAAAACCTCATGAAGCTGCTGCAGCGGTTCCGCCGCGCCCCTCTCTCGAGATGCCCATCTCACCCCTAGCGTCCGGGTCCCCTCTCCTCTCGACGCTGTCCGTCCTCCTTCTCGTCGTCAGCGTCGTCCTCGGCGGTGCGATAGCCGCTCCGACCACGACCGCGCCTACAACCACTTACAGGGGCAAAGGCGGCAGAATCACACCACCGACCCCGGACCGCGCCTATGAGGCCCCGCTCCTCGTCGGCGTCACACCCGCCCCGGACCCGACCCGCGTTTCCCAGCGTCTCCTCCGGGCCCGTCAAGGCGACCCGCGGCCCTCTGACGGCCGCACGAACTTCATCGCCTGGTACTCCCAGTCCGGCAGCTGGGTCTCTGCAACGTGCCCGTCGGACAACTACTTTGCGGCAGATGACAGTTTCGGCGTATGTTGTCCGCGGAACAATCCGTACTGCGAGATGGCGACGTCGTGTGGAGGGCCGTTTAACAACTACGCGATCGGACCGACTGGACAGGCAGACTGGTGAGATTCTCTTCGCCGCCCCCCCCCCTTTCACCATACCTAGCCGTCGTCTACCAAATCTTGGGTCGTGATATACACGGGAAATGTGTTGACTGGATGGAATGGGACAGTGGGCCGAGTAACACCTGCGACACAATCACCATGCTCCAAACGCAGGGCAGTACCGACGCGAGGAGGATCATCTTCTGCATCGCCATGTCCGAGCTCTACGTTTTACCCATGACTTGGTACCGCGTCACGAATCCACGTACGTCCATCCCTTTCTCCAAGCCGCCCCCCCCCCCCCCCCCCCCCCACCCCCCCACCCCCCCTCATCCCCCCCCCCCCCCCCCCCCCCACACCCCCCCCCCCCCCCCCCCCCCCCCACCCACCACCGCCCCCCCTTCCCCACCCCCCCCCCCCCCCCCCCCCCCACAGAGTCTTATCCTGCCTATTTGTACATGTACCTACCCAAGGCAAAGGTCAAGTTTTACCGTTTATCCTAACAAACGTGTCACGTTTCTAGTCCCCGAAGCCTCCGTCGCAACGGTAACTGTGACCCTGAGCACAACGGTGACGGCAACGGCACAGGCCGGAAATTCCACTGGCGGGCAACCAGGTAGCCCTTCTCAGTCGCCCCCTGCAAAAATGGCTCTGGTCATAGCTGCAATGATCTCGTTCTTGGCTCTCGTTCTTCCGTAAAAGATCGACCTGGGGCCTTCAAGCGGATAAAAGTAAGCGCGAACAAGAGCACCGACCTCAGAATCGCGTTTGGTCGTGCCTGTAGGTGGCAAGCCTGGCATTTTTCGTCGCCTTGAAAACAAGACGGAAGACTCTGGTCACCAGGGCCCGAAGCACTTTCTTTCACCTGCCGAATCGTCCGTCGTCTTTTGGGGGAAACAAGTAGCAGAGCCCATTTGCCGGACAAGGAAGACGGCTATGTAACATGGCAGCCACCACATCAAAACCGAAGTCGGGGCCAAATGACAGGATCTTGAGGGGTGATGGAAGAAATATGAGACCACAACGGATGGGCATGGTGAACAAGAAAGTCTTTGCATTCGACAGACGTTCGGGCATTATTAAAAGGTTAGCAATATCCGAGGGACCATCTACTTGGATCACAGCCATATACCTTACGCAATCAATCCCTTCATTTGTACCATGGTATTTTTTATTTTATTTATATATATATATATGTATACCAAGAGAGTAAAGCATTTGTAGGCATCCACAACCAAACAAGCATCCACCACCACCTAGACAAAAAACTCATCAATCGCCTTGACAACCTCATCAGGCGCCTGCTCCGGAATATAATGCCCACTCTCCACCCCCCGCCCCCTCCCCTCGACCCCCACCCCCCCCCCCTCCCCCCCCCCCCCCCCACCCCCCCCCCCCCCCCCCCCCCACCCCCCCACCCCCCCCCCCCCCCCCCCCCCCCCCCGCCCCCCCCCCCCCCCGCCCCCTCACCTCGACCCCCTCGGCAGCCACCTTCTTCCACTCCCCCACAGCGTCAAACCGCCGCGCAATATACCCGTGAGCCCCCCACAGCACAAGAAGCGGCGTCTTCAACACCCGCCCCGCCCCCAGATCCCCCTCCGCCTCCTCCAAATCCAGCGTCGCGCTCGCGCGGTACTCGTCGCACATGGCCCGCACCGCCTCCGGCTGCGCCATCACCTCGGCATAGTAGTCAAAATTCGCCCGCTCAAAAACCTCCAATCCCCCTCCCCTCGCCGCCGTTTGCCGCCCACCGCCGCCGCCGCCGCCGCCCATTAAGAGCTCCATAAACCGCCGCGGCGCCGCCGAAATCAGCGTCTCCGGCAACGGCGCCGGCTGAATGAGGAAAAACCAGTGGAAATACGCCTTTGCAAAATCAACGTCTGTCGTCTTGTACATGACGAGCGTGGGACAAATGTCCAAAAAGATGGCCTTTTTGATGCGGTCCGGAAATTCCACGCACAGCTTGTGCGCGACGCGGGCGCCGCGGTCATGGGCGCAGACGTAGAACGAGCCGTCACCGCTGCCGCTGCCGCTGCTGCTGCTTTTGTTGTAGCCCAGAGAATCCATGACGGCGATGCAGTCCCTCGCCATGGCGCTCTTTGCGTACGACGCCACGCCCTCCGGCTTGGACGAGGCGCCGTACCCGCGGATATCAATGGCCACGACGGTATACCGGTCCTTCACGGCGGCGGCGACGCGGTGCCAGATGTGGTGGCTCTGCGGATAGCCGTGGAGCAGGAGGAGGGGCGGAAGCGCCGGCGACGACGACGACGACGACGAGTCCCCGCTCTTGATGCCGTGAATGACGACGTCGGGCGAGGTCTGCGTCGTGACGGTGAAGGGGGAGAAGCCTTCAAAAGTCGTCATGATTTGCCCTTTTGTGGTTTTTTTTATTCTTTGCTCTTTTATATACTTGGTAGAGTAATCCAGAAGAGGATGGCCTGGTATGGTGTATGGCTTGAGTGGTTTGTAAATGTTTGCGATACAGTTGATGGGATTTATAATTTCTACTTACATCACCGCCCTTGCGATTACATGCGGCTAATCTTTGACGCGCAGGGTGGTGCTGGTGCATTGAGACGCACCTATGTCCCCCGAGGGACGTTTACTCTTCTGCTCGGCCAAAGGTCGGGTTTCCCCGCGCGCGCTACGATCTCTGACAAAGCAATCGAAAGAGACTCTACTGTGCGCCAGCAGAATCAGGTAACAAGACATCGGGGATGTTACATACTACATACTTTGCCGTGAGGACATCACATACCTGCTAAACCAAGCAACCACGGATTCTCATGAACCCGGAGCTTGGGAACCCGGAGCTTGGGAACCCGGAGCTTGGGAACCGAGCGTTTCCCGTCTTTGGTTGCACCTGATAAATACAGCTAGCTAACATGTGTCGTCGACTCGCCAGGTTGGCAAACTTTGTTTCTTTGACCAGCTGCAAAAGACCACCCTCATACAAAAGGTTGAGCTCGGTTTGAGACGTAGGTAGGTAGATATACTGTCATCATTAGAATTGATATATATGCCATCGATGTAATGTAATGCTTGTCTAGGCAAGGTAAATCGAGAACCATTCCCCATCCTGTCCCATAATTTTATCCTAATGCTTCGCAGCGCTCTGTGCTTCGCAGACCATCCAAAAAAACAAAAGAGATAGTGTTTTGATCCAACGCCTCTCGCAATGCCATAGTTGTGTATGTTGTATACAGCCCCAGCCAGACAACGTTCCTCCTGAATATTATGTAGTATCAGAGTGTCGGTAGGTATCGGTAGCCATCGTATAACGCTCTTCACGGGTCCGGTTTGGTCTTCATCTAGTACATGACGCTCTGCCGCCAGCGCTCAATGGACTGCATCTGCCCGTTGTGACCGGGCTGCATAGGCATCTGCATCTGCTGCATGGGCATCGGCGCCATACCTTGTTGCATGCCCATACCGGCGCCCATGGGCTGCATCGGCATCGGCACGCCGCCCATGCCTCCGCCGTAGGGGTTCATCCCGCTCATGCCACCCATGGTGTTCATGCCACCCATGCCACCGGCAGTGTAGCCTCCGTACCCGCCCAGATTCGGCTGGCTCATCTGAGCCATACCGGCGTGGCCATACACGGAATGCCGCTGCGGTTGCTGCTGCATAGGCTGCTGAAGCGGCCCGCCGTAATTGCTAAAGGCTATGCTGGAGCGGTTCCATCCGCCAGGTCCCATGCTCACACCTAGCCCGGCGTTCACGGGCGGAAGCCCAGGCTGTCCGAGGAGACCTCGAGCATCACCGGTACCGCCGGTGGCGTCGTTGAAAGCGCCGTTCTTGTAACCGCCGCTCCGCTGCGTATTCGGCCCGGTCAGGACCTGCGGCATCTGGGCCCGGACCGCGGCCATCTTGGCCTCCTGTTCCCGAACCTTGCGCTTCTCCTGCTCGAGGCGACGCTGCTCGTCCAAGGCGGGGTTGTAGGCGATCGGGTGGGAGCCGAGGACGTCAGCTAGGCTGTGCTTCTTGCGCAGCGGAGGCGCTTCGGCCTCAACCGGTCCTGGCCCGCCGCTGAGCATCATCTCCTGCTCGCGCGCCTCACGCTCGGCCTGTAGTCTCTTTCTGCGCTGGCCCAGCGTCTCCTCTCCCTCGTCCGGCTGGGCCTCCTTCTCCTTGCCCTTGTCCCCGGGCTTCTTCTCGTCATCGTCGCCAAATTGCGCGAGGATCTCCGCCGAGAATGCTCGGCTGACAGGGCGAGCGTTGGGAAGGTTGTTGTGTTCGGCCTCGTCCTTGGCCCTGAGGCGTCGCATACGCTCGCCTAGGGTCTCTCCGGCAGTAGCTTCGTCCTCTGAGTCTTCCTCGGGCCGCAGGTGCTCGGCGGACGGCATCTGGTTGAGACGCATCTGGCTCAAGCCAGCGTTGAGAGTGAAGTTGCTCCTCTGCTTGGCCAGGGTCCTCGGGGGTTCTTGTCCATGGAGACGAGCACGACGAGCACTGAGGGGTTCATTCTCTTCCAGATCGCGACGCTCCATCAGTCCCATGGGCCGGTTCTTTTCGGCTATGTGCGGGTTGCCGGCGTACAGGACGCCAAGCGGAACATCGTCTTCATCGGAACTGTGATCTTCTTCCTTGGCGCCGTCCACTTCCCAAGCGAGAGCAATCTTCTTCTTCTCACGATGCTTCTTTTGCGTCTCGGCAACCAGATCGAGCTCAATCAGGGTTGCGTGCATGCCATTCTGCCCAATATTGCGGTTCGGGTTCTGGGTGCGCATCTTAGCATGGTACTTGCGCAACTGCAACTCGGCGAGAAGTGTCGTGGGAGGCCCGTCAAGGACTCCCGCAAACTCGTCAAACTCCTCTTCTTCCTCTTCTGCATCAGAGCCCTCGCCTTCGGCCTTTTCTCCGTCTTTGCCGTCGACATGGTCAGAAAGAGCCTGGTTCTCCTCTCTGCTGCCAGCCATGGAATTCTTCCTAGATCCATTGTCGGATTTCTTGCTGAAAGGCATGAGGCTGGCCGTCTTCTTCTGAGAGGCAGCGCGCAGCACATGCTCTTCAGGAAGCAACACGGTGGCGGTAGATTTACGGTTCTTCTTCTTATCGGGGCCGTACGTTTCATTACCCAGCTTGCCGGCGAAGGCGTGGTCGGTGAAGGCGCTGACGGGGGCATTGGCAGATGCATCGAGAATGCTGTCGAGCGTGGCCATGGCGGAGCCTCCCTTGACCTCGATCTGCGGTGTTGTAGAGGGCAAGTCGAAAAAGGCGCTCGCCCGTAGCTGTGGTGGTAATTGGGAAGCCCGTGGCATTTTGGACTTGCGGCGTTGCGTTGGCGGGGGATCCTGTGGCATGTGTTCGAGTTCTTCACCACCACCACCCGACAGCAACGGGTCGCCCTGTTCAGATGGCACGTGGGAATCAACCGCAGGCTCCTTCAGTGATGCGTCACCCGAGCGCTGGCCATCAATATCGTCCCCAAAAGAGGTCATGCCGTGGCCGGCGAGCGGATCGGGCAACCACATCTTGGACTCGCGGACTTGGGATGCTTCGGGGTCCTGGGGTAGGTACTTGGCCTGGCCGAAACCAGGATGGCCCATGGCCTGCAACACTTTGGAATGCCTCGCGTTGCGAACCTCCGTCTTGGGCTTCTTGGACAGTTTAGGCGGCAGGTTGAGCATGGCGGGCACACGAGCCGGATAATACAGCATCTCTTGGCCGGTGAGTTCGTCAAAGTATGACTGAGGCCGTAACGTGTGCCTATTCGTCCGCGGCATACGCGGCGGCGGTGCCTCGTACTGAGGCTCCGGGATGTCGGGCATAGGCATGGTGTGCGGGACGGGTATGGGCGCCTCGCCGTATTCCCTCTCGCTTTGCTCACGTGAGTCGAATTCGCTCCGCTCGAGATCTTCCGGCTGGCAATGCACGCCGTCAAAATCCCCAAAAGCGTTGGCATGGTCAAACGTCGAGGTCGATTTCGGCGTCGGCGGCCTATCGTCGGAGTCTCGCCTACCACTGTCTCCGCCAAAGTCCAAGCCTAGGCCTCCAGAGTGTTGGTCCATCTCGCCAAGCATGTTGAAGACGCTGCCGCGGTTCTCTTCGTTGGTATTGGGACGGCGTATGGTCGCGTCGTCGTCGGCTGTCACAGGGATAGGAGCGTGGTCGGCCTCGTCGAGAACGCGTCCTGTTAGGGCAACGGGTTCTGACTCGGCAATCTCAGCAAGCGAAGGCTTGCCGGAGCGTGCGCTTCTGGTGGACCCCTTGCCGGAACCGTGGCGTGACACGATGGCATCGACATCGATTTCGGGGCGGCCGCGCGAGTTGTTGGAGCCGGAGCGCAGACGGCTGGTCAGGGAGTGATTGGGAGACATGACGTAGCCGCTGGGGGAGTAGCCGCCGAGCCGGGCGTTGTTGTTGAGCCCGACGATGGAGGCGACGGGAGGGATGACGCGAAGGGGGCCGGGGTGGGCTAAGGACTCGTCGACGGACGAGTGAGAGGCGGCGAGATTGGCAGCGAGTATGGAGGAGCGGCGGGAGTCGGAACGCTTCAACTCTCCATGCAAGTCGCGAATGGCGTCCTCGATGGAGCTGGTCATGGACAGGCGCTCGGCCGACTTCTCGAGAGCTGCGACGTTTGTGGTGTAAGCGCCGGAGCGGCAGTTGAGATCGGGGACGGGGTGTTTGAGGGTGAAGGTGCCCGAGTCGGAGACGGTACGGACGATTGGTTGGGCGACAGGACGAACGAAAGTAGATGCCGAGGAGGAGTGGTGATCCTGCTGCTGCTGTTGTTGTTGCAAACTGTCCTGGATCTGGGAGATGAGGCTGCTGTTGGATCGCAGGGACGAGGTAGAGATGTGGCGGGCGAGGGCGGCAGGGGCGGAAAGGACGGTGGACGGCGACCAGGCGGCGAAGGAGTTGGAGGTGGTGGAAGTCGAGGTGGCAGTCGAAGCAGCGGGACTCGTGATGGCGGCAGCAGCAGCAAAGCTCGTATTGTGGCCGCCCGTGTCGGTGGTACTGAAAGGATTGATATTTTTGGTACGCAGGGCCAAGGGGGCCGCAACGGTCATGACCCTGGGCATCGGCTGAATCTCCTGGATGGGCGGGCGCGCTGGCTGGGGGCGCGCTCGCTGAGGGCTCTGGAGGGACGTGCTGGCGCCACCCCTGACGCTACCGCTACCAGCACCCGTGTCCTCATTGCATCCCGTATTCTTATCCTTATCCTTATCGCTCCTCCTATTCCTGTCGGTGGTCGTGTCACTCCCAGCAGACGCACCCGCAACGGCACCCGCAGCGGCAGCGGTACCGGTACTGCGCCTGTCCTCCAGCTCCATTTCCATCGGCTCGTCCTCGTGCGCCCTGCCCATTGCCCTCCCCCTGTTCACCTGCAGCGGATCTAGCCACAGCGGCGTGGACCCGGCATGGCGCTGGCGCGGGCTCCTAGGCGAAATTACGAATGGCGGCACCTCGTCGCTCTCGTCCTCCTTGTACTCTTCTTCATTCCCAACATGCCTCAAATTCCTCGCCTCGGCCTCTGTGCCGTGACCGTCCTTCTTTTGACTTTTCTTCGAGTGCGACCCTGACCGTGGCCAAGATTCCATTTCCGTCGTTGCATCCACCGTGTCGCGTGCACCCGAGACATTTCTTTCTTCGTCTGCCGCTGCCACCATTCTTGTTGTTGCTGGAGTCGTCCCTGTCGCCGCATGCAATGTTTCTTGTTGTAAGCTTAATCCTGAATATGCATCCCTCGACCTCGATCTCGACTTCGTCCTAGTCCTAGGCCCCTCGGTAACAGCGTGCGATGACCCCTTTCCAGAAGCTGCCATTGTCGCCGGCGGTGACGTTGACCTCTGCTGCTCGCGGAACCTCGGGCTGCCTGTCGCCGTCGTTGTCGTCGCCGTCGTCGCCTTGCGACTGCTACCAAAGCTAAGGTCGAAATCGCGATCGGGAAACAGTTCGCTGTCCATGGACAGAGGCGTGAAGCTCTTATCGGCAAGGGACAAGAAGTTGGCAGGACTGGGCGTCGCTGTGGCGGATACGGACGGCTGCGACGACGGGGATGCGAAGTCTTTTGTGTACTCTCGGTCTGCTCCTGCTCCTGTTCCCTTCATCGCTCCCATCCTCTTTTCTGCTCTTGTTTCTGTTCCCATGCCGCCTGCATCTGCGTCGCTGTAGTCTGACCCCATGGACGACGTCGAGGACCTGCGCACCGAGGTGTAGGCTGCGTACGCCATCGCTGTGAGGATTCAAAACGAGTTTTGGGCGCAGCAAAAAAGGTACAACGTGATGCTTATACTATGGCGATGATGGCTGCTGTTTCGCGACTCTCGGTTGCGTCGAGTCTGGGGTGCGTGGTGGGCGGTGACGATGGGACGGCGTTTCTGAGTCGCGGTCCCTGCGTGGGCAAGGCGGTGCGGTGCACCTTGTCCAACGCTGTCGTCTGGAGTGAAGTGAGGGCGGGTTGCTGCGTGGTGTTGCTCAAACGGCGATAATTTGACTGGATGCGCCGACGATGGGATGAGTAGTGGCGCTGGGTTCCTGTAAGCCTGGTGTTTCCTTTCCTCTGCTATGTGGTCTATGATGCGGCCCTGCTATTTGTCCTGTTTGGTGACGCAATACTTTAAATCTTGCGTCTCGCGGTCTCTGTCGATGCTATGGGATTTCTGCCACTGGCTTTCTTCTTTTTGGTCCGTCTTCATCTGCGAATCTGGTGACAGTGACGTAGCACGCGCAACATGGGGCATCTGCTGTAAGTGTCGAGGGTACTCGTTCGTAGCACCCGGTGCCAAAGAAGTTGGTTCGTCGGGAATGCGCCGGTGCAAGGGCGGGCCGCAGGTTTCCAATGTTTCTTCGTCGCTGAAAGGTCGATGGGGGGTGGTACCGGTGGCGCGCCGAGGGGTATAAGCCGAACAAGAGACGAGGAAACAAAATAGTATTATGAAGAGGGCTGGCGAACTTCGAGGCACAGACGGAACACCAGAAGCCCAAGATATCGTCCTGCTACAACCTGCGCCTCCTTTGCAAAAGAGAGATAGAGAGAGTGTGGGAGTATGTAAGAGAGTTGGCAGAGAGAGAAAGATGAGTAAGTTGCGTGTGAGCTGCAACGCAATGTCCGAGGACGAGTGACGACGATGGGGGACGGATGGGATGGACGGATTCGGGGAGGGTGGGAGAGGGTGTGTAGATATTGGGCCTTGCTACGGATACTTTGTGTGCTGTGTATTCCCACAAAGAGCGAGCTGGCTGGGTGTGCAACTGTGGATGAGATGGGACGGGGACACCACACATTCACTCATCCACCTCACTGGACACTCACTCACCCACTCGCTCGCTCACTCTCACACACACACACACACACACACACCAACTGCGGTGGACTGGGGATAGAGGATGGAGAATTCAGAACGGGGATGGATACTGCAAGGCAACGACAGCGGGCGCGCGCGCTGGGCAGGTTCAAGGGTGGACTCTGGGCAGGATATCCCAAGGTCTGGACCACCCACTTCAAGGAACAAGGAACATGGCAGCAACGGGAAACGGAGAGGTGTCAGCCAGGGCTGGCAGATCATGGTTCGTCTCTCTATCTCACTCTCTCTGTCTCTATCTGTCCCTCGAACTCTTCACCCTTCCATTTTAATCCCAGGTAGGAAAGATGGACAGACGCACACGCCCCTCCGTTGAACCCCATGCATGCCCCGAAAGATAAGGTCGGCCAGCCTCTGACTTGGCTCCTTTTTTTTATAAAAAAAAAACAATGTCCGTACTAGGCCACGCGGTGTGATATGATGTACACGTGTAAAAGTAAAGCAGTTAGTTTCCGGGGTTGCAGACAAGTAGAGGAACGGATGGCTATCTCATCAAACGCACGCGCGCACTTCTGGGATCAAGCAAACAAATTGACCGGGGGGTTGGTTGGCAGACACTGACAGAGACGGGAGATGATGGGCAGCTGGCCAACAGGGAACGCGAACAATAAAGTCAGAATCGAGTCCTCTCTCTCTCTCTGTCGCCTTCAGCCGGTCTAGTCTGAAAAGGTCCAGTTTCTAGGCCTGGTCCAATCCGGATTCAGAGCTGTTCACAAATACCTAGTGTATTACTGGGTAGTCAGGGTGTGTCCCCAAATACGAGAAACTCTTGTAATTGAGAAACCCCCAAATACCTACACCGAGCCACTGCTGTATTTCCCGGTGCAATTTTCCATGCTTTTTCTGCCTGCAGCTATTGTCGAAAGCCCCCCATCCGATGGATGTCCCTGTATTTTTCCCTGGTCAAATAGCGACGGGCTAGTATGTAAGCGGCTTTACGAGGTGGAGGTCGTGGGATTGGATGGGAGGATCTGCCCGCCAGTAGTCCATAGGAGTAGTGTACCTGCGTTGCGCTGCGTTTGGTCCCGTGGGGAAGCCAATCTTGAGGATCCATATTCGGTACTCAGTGGCCATTTCCGTAGACAGCATTTGGATGGAGGAACAAAGACGAAGACTGGACGGGAAACAAAGTAATCATAACAACAACCACTTGACGGCACCTCGGCTGCTAAACCTCTCCCCAGGACCCTCCTCAAAGTCTAAACGAGAAGAAGTTCGGGCTAAGAGACGTTGACAGGTGAGCTCCAACAAGGCCAGTCCCTGGAGAACCTTTCCTCGTGCGCAATGCCAAAAGCCTCGTGGTCTGGAGAGTAAAAGTATCCTGACAGCCGACGAGGAGACGTATCAAGAGCTACTATATTTGCATCAAAGTCTCCGTCTTGTCGCAAACTCTGTGATCCGCCGCTCGTCAGAATCTTCTACGTGCACGGTTTGGCTGCTGCTGTGGTGATTCCCTTCCGTCGCCGCCGCTTCCGAATCCATCCTCTCCCTGTCTCTCGGCGTTGCTTGGGAACAAAATGTGTTTGTATTCTGTCCTAAACTGGGTCCCCCCCCCCCCCCGCCTCCCCCCCCCCCCCCCCCCACAACACCCACACTACCCCACCCGCACGCCCCCCACCCCCCCTGTCTGCGGTGTTTGTGGGAAAAAAATTTTTTTTTTTTTTTCCCCAAAGGGGGGCCCCCCCCCCCCCCCCCTTCCAAAAGTCGCGGAAGAAGAAAAGACAGAAGGTTTCCCCCGTCAGGGACACGCAGCAACCAGGCACACGACACGCAACTGAACAGGGATGCCGCCTGGATCACTATCGTCCCCACGACCGCTGACTGGCCTTGTAAGGATGACGATGATGTCGTTCCTGAATCCCCGTTTTCTTTTCTTTTTTCGGTCTTTTTTTTTCTGCGTCCCGCTCGCGCTATTGAAGATGAAGGGTGGAGGGGCCGATGAAAGGCTCAAACCCCCCCGTTGCCTGTAGGGAGGGGGAGGGGAGGTTGTACCTATTGTGCTATTCAATCGGGCTACCGAGTCGAATGGGTTGCTAGACGCGCGGAAATGAGGCGGAAACGTATCATTGTGAAGAGCAAGAAAAGACAAAATCAGAGTTTGTCAAATGAGATGAAGAAGTCAAATGAAAAAGGTTTCGAGTCGATCTCAGAATGATCCAAACGGAAACGGGTCTTTTCACTTTTATTACTTGTAGTCCGTGAAAAAGTCAAATGAGACGAAAAAAATTTACGGCATCAATCCGAAGTAAACCGAGAAGGAAAAAAAAAAGTGGCTTCCCTTTCCATGATTGTTGTTTTGATATCGTGGCTGGTGATCGCAGATGTGAGAGATGAGCTAGCTGCAGCCGGGGGGGTAGCAGTGAGATGAGACGCAATGTGACCGACTTATCAGCACTGTTCGAAGAAAAAAAAAATCCAAGACCGGCGCCAATCGTGGGAAATTAACACCCAAAAGTTGAAGCGATTCTAAACCCTCGAACAAATCAAAAACCTTCACCTCATCTCTTCCTTATCGCAAAAGAGCCCCCGTGGTCGTAGCCCCAAACCCCCCCCCCCCCCCCCCCCCCCCCCCCCCCCCCCCCCCCCCCCCCCCCCCCCCCGCCCCCCCCCCCCCCCCCCCCCCCCCCCCCCGCCCCGCCCCCCCCCCCGCGCCGCCGCGCCACGCCTCCGCCCCCCCACCCCCCCCCGTGCCCGCCGGGGCTTGCGCTTACTTCCTTAGCTCCCCGGCCTGCCATCTCATCCCCAGAGGACCGGCCGACGCCACATGTCACTGTCTATAAACTCTGAGGCTCAGTAAGAATTCAGAGCAAGGGCATGGTATTGTTAACAAGGTCGGATCCGCGGGGGCGGTTCGGAGGGGAATATGCATGCCTGAACAACGCATGCGGATTCAGCCAAGTCCACGTTGGCCTTCAGACGCCAGGCGGCTGTAAGTCTTCCTTATCTCATTTCTGGGCATTTGAGTGTCTCGGCTGTTGAAATTTGGCTTGCTTGCGGCACTTGGGCAAAGTTGCAAAAAGGCCGAGTCGGCAGGTTCCTCCGTAGCATCACGCCCCCGGGGATCTTGGCCTACATCACGACATCGAATATGGAGTGCAAAAAAAAAAAAAAACGGAACCCAGAGGTTTCAAACGTCCCAGAGCTCTCAAGTCTCAAATCAGAGTCCCGTTAGCCGAAAGTCCAAGGAATAGCGGAAATACACACGTTTAATCGGGTCTCACATCTATCTCACTTACTCACTTGCCAACACACCTCCATCAAAGCACCCGCATTCCGCCTCTCCGCAGAACCCGAGAGCCTCCATATCCACCGTCAACCCCCCCGAAACCTCAAACGACGCACCAAGGTGTGGTAAACCAAGCCCCCATTCTCTGCTTGTGGGAATCACCATCTTTCCCGCTTTCCCAGAGATCCCGGCAAGTACAGACAAACCCGACAAGAGTCAAGAAGGGGGGAAATCCGCCGGTGTCGGATGCCATAAAAGCATGGCAGGGGAAACTACGGATTACTTGAAGTGGACAAGAGGCAAGGTCGAACTCGCATACCCGCTCTGGTCCGTGCGTCTGAGCGTCTTCTGGCCCACGCCGCCCACGCTGACAGTCGTCATCTTGCATCGAGGTCTCCAGATTATAGGGTAGGGTTTTCTCGTCCGTCCCTTCGTCCGTCCTGCTCAGTTGGCAATAGTGACAGTAGTCCCGATAAACCATTTGCAGTAGCGTCCCGTCGTCTTCGCGCCAACTGGGCGATATCTCGGCCGTGCTCACCGCGCATCGCTCACCGCAACATCGTAGACCGAGACCGCGATGGTCATGGTTTGGGCTCGTCTCATAGATTTTCAGATCCGGAGTAATCCAATCCCAAAAGTGTCGACAGTGACACTCGGACGTTTCCCATTGCGCCCATCCATGTAAGCTGGACCTAAATGTAACCATAATGGCACAAAAAAAAAACCTGGTTTCGTCTAGACTACCAAGCCTCGTGATCCATTCCAACCCAACCCACCCTCGGATTCGAGATAGTCCAGCCAGCCAGCCAGCCAGCCAGCACACCAAAGCCAACACCACCACCTTTGGCAGCCACGATCACGCTGGCACCACCAGTTCGCAGCCCGTAGTTCGCAGCGGGGATGGCGGCGTCGTGGCGTTGTGGCTTGGTGACAACCACCCCGGACACACGCCGCGTGGCTTTGCGCCTCTCTCTCTCTCTCTCTCTCTCTCTCTTGTACTTCTTCCACACCCTACACTACACCTTCACCCTCCCCACCAGGAAACCCTCCGCAGGAACCCAAGAAAACAATGCAAAGAGTAAAGAACGCCAGCCGCCACCTCCAAAGGCTACGTGCCGCCGTGCCTACCTAATAATTTTTCCAAGCCCGCCTAGAATCAAATCTAAGCAACAAACTATCCAATCGGAGAGACGGGGAGGACAAAACCTAAGACTCTCTCGATTCTCGACTCCAGCCACACCCAAGCCTATCATATAGCCACCAT
Source organism: Colletotrichum orchidophilum (assembly GCF_001831195.1). Classification (NCBI taxonomy): domain Eukaryota; kingdom Fungi; phylum Ascomycota; class Sordariomycetes; order Glomerellales; family Glomerellaceae; genus Colletotrichum; species Colletotrichum orchidophilum. The sequence goes on from NW_019172964.1 coordinate 197,960, forward strand.
CCCTCTGTTGGTCCATCTACCCATATCATGGAACACCACCCACGCCGCAATTCCAAAACCACTTTGATTTCGCAGGCCAAGGTAAATCGCACCGCCGGATCACGCCTGTTTTCGGCAACGGCACGTCCTCCCAGCATTGGCAAAGAAGAAACCGCACAACACCCCCGTGACCCAGGAGCTCGTCAGAATGCCGTTGGATCCATCCCCGTACCTTTGACTTCGGGGGGGAGGGGCGGCAATCCCACCTCCGGGCCCCTGGGTCGCTGACATGAACCGAATCCGTCCTTCATCTTTTTTCTCGTCTCCGAAGACGGGCGAACCAGTCACGTCACGATGCTACCCCACGACGCGTTGAGTAAACTTTTCATGATGCCACATTCCATAGCACGCATTCCACAGCACTCTAGTCTACACGTATGATGAAGCGAAACGCTTCTGCACCGGATGCAGTTCATCGCTGGCTTCGGGAGGGAAGCCCAAACCTACCTACAAACCAACCTCTCACCTCACACTGCAACCCAGCACTCGCTCGATGCCAACACAGCACCGGACACCGTCCAACCGCTCCCCCGCCAGTCCGTGCCCATTGCGGCGGCAACCTTCTTTCCACCAAAATGGAATCAATTTCGCGTCTTCTCAAAGTATGCCGTTCGGCCAAAACACCAGTTGACGCCGATAGGAATCGAACCCAACTTAGTCTACTAAGCGTACCCCCGCTTCACATTCTCAACGTCCCCAAACTCTCCTCATTCTTTTCTCCCAAATATAGCTAGGTTTCTGTGTACGTGATCGCTAGACATGCTCCGTTCCCAATTTTAAACTCATACCTTCACGTCTGGGCACTAGTAGCAGAAAGCGAGACGGAAAAAAAGGGACATGTCCGGTTACTATTTGGCGAGGTCTCTCGGTGAAGATCCGGGAGCAAAACTTGCGCACTCGCTGTCCACAATGGCAATTTGATTAACTACACTACATGCTTTTTCGTACAGTTTTTGTATCTGTCACCATGCTCAAGTTCAGTGTAACTGACTCGTAAACGATGAAAGTCCAACCGACCCGGTGCCCTGGGAAACTAGAACCTGGTAGTATGTACCCATTCCCCAGATTCGTCTCAAAGTATAGCATTTCTCTCCAACGGCCGGTCATTTGGTAATCCCCAATTCGCCGCATGCAGTCTCTGTACGATATGTTTTCATGTTTTTATTTTCTGTACACAAGGTATTCTCGTGATCCTCCACTACGCTGCCATTCAACCCAGAAAAACGACGTAGTGATAATGACAGCGCCTCAGTAACACGTCGCAGTAGCACTCGATTGCCGCAGAGATAAGCGACGGGATCGCGGCGGGCCAGCAAGCCCAGACCAGGCGCGTCCACAATGTGGCCACCTGAGGCCTTGATACAGATTCGCTTGCCGCAAGGTCTCTTTCTTGATCCTTGGCCAATATCAGCTTATGATAACACCTGGGATGAGCTTTCCGATATCACGTCCCCTCATCCCTTTCTCCATCCCGAATGATTTGACTGGAACCCCTACGCTCTAAAGTGTGTCTAATTTCGCAACCTGATAACGTCCTCTGATTGATGCATTGTTCCTACAGATCAATGATAGGACCGCCCGTCCTCTAAATGAGCCGTCCATCGTCATGCAGGTCCTGCCCATCTCATCACATTTGACAATCTCGGCACGAGACATTGGTGGGGGGCGAGGTCTGGGACTGGAGCATATCTGCGGCGGAAACGACCAAAACACAGCCACAAAGCCAAGCACGTCAGATTAGAATAGGCCATCACCAGCCTTGCAGCCGCGTAGGATATGGCGTTCGTTTCGTTTCGTTTTGTTTCGTTTCTACCTAGTCCACATCATATCATATCGCCTATCGCAAAGTAATGTCTCGTGCTTATCTCTCATGCACGTGTCGGGCCACGAGTTCCCGACCTAAATCACCGGTGGCTGCAGAAACGCAATTTGGCCAACGTCTCTGCATGACGCTTGTCTCAAACGCACCGCGTACCGCGTAGAGGAGCCACAGTCTGTGCCTATTACCGGAAATGTATTCATGTAGCAGCACCAGCAGCAGCACCAGCAAAGGTGACTCTGCTATCTTGCATTCTGGCCCATCTTCATCCCTGTCGAACCCTGCCTTGCGCTGTTGAATTTGCCGATAACGGTTCTCGTCAACCCGGCTTATCACTGAATCGGATGTTACAACTCGCAACCCGCGGCTTGGCCGTGTTATTCCCCGGCTGGGGGTGGGCATTTGACACACAATTACGCCCCAATCTCTCTGATCCAGGTGTGGTGATGAGTTGTCGTCATGGCGAGGTGGCCTTGCTTTTGCCTCCTATTTCTGTTGCCTGGGTATAGTAGAGTCGCGGTCACATCCAGCGAGCTTGCTTGCTTTTTTGGTCAGAGCATGTGAATTTCTGGCACATTTTTCGACAGGTAACTGATTGCGTGGCAGGAGCTAGTGGACGATGGCAAGAAGCTGTGCTTTGGACCCTCTCGGTTCACTTTCGAGATCATCTTGGATAACAAGAGGACTCGGAAGGCTGAGAAGCTGACGTTGGATATTGTTTCGATGAAAAAGACCCTGCGGCAAGCAATCTGCCCATCATAACTTGCCATGATCCATCATGACGGCTTACGGTCGTCGTTGAGATGTGTTAGCCCCAACTCTGCACCTACCTCTCCGAAGCTGACCATCAACGGTCCCCGCCTCCAAAATGTCAGAACTCATTCGCGATAACCTCCCAGTGTCTCACAGTTCCCAACACGAACTCAGCACACGCCTAGGGATCGTGACCTCGTGGCACAGTCTCGCCGGGTTGAATACCGTGCTCAGAGCATTCCCAGCGACGTTCACCGCAGTCTGCAGGCCAAGATACCACCTGTACTGGGTGGCAGTCAGAATGTACCTCGCACATGGCGTAACCATTTGTCAACAGACTTCAGGAATAGAGTCGTCGTAATGATCGCGGAGCCAGAAGTATCAAGTCAACATCTGGTAGATATGTATACAGCGTGAGAGGTATGCCGGTTCCATCACCCGGCTTCCCGAGGGCGTACAACCGATCAAATCACCGATCCGAGCCTAAGATGCTTACAGTGACTCTACTCTGAGATTTCTCTTGAAAGATTATCAAAGACCTCATACCTGGGGCAATGGTCGTTCTGAAGTCTGTTTTGGCCATATTATGCGGCAAGTCATCTCTATGTTCTGAAATGTCGACCCGGAGACTCCTCGCCACAGGCGGTTTGGAGAAGATCCGAGAGAAAGGCCATTCCCGTATTCAACTTTGTCTATTCAAAAGAGGCATCTCTTATAGACCCAGAATAAAGGAAATGATGATACAAATCTCTCACATAGAGCAATTCGTCAGAACCTACCAGTCATCTCCGCTTTGGACATGCTTCAAAATGGCTGCCTCGAGGCCTGTTCGAAGCAGAGCGATATGTCGTGTTGGTGGCGTATCATCAGCTGATATACGAGACGCAATAACTGCTCCTGCTTGAATTTCTTACCATCTTGTGTATTGTGTAAATCAAGGTCATCGGTGGCAGCCCTTGAGATGTTTCGCGGAGCCAAGCCTTGATCAACCTACCACGAGCGTAGAACTCAAGATGTACTCGAAAAGATTCTCCTCAACTATCCAAATTTTGTGACACTTCGTTCCATCAAATTTACATTAATGGAATTGATTGAGTGTTTACAAGATGATTCTCAATGGAGGTTGGCCCGAGTTACACAGACTCAAACATCGAACGGCGTCGTATCGCCCACCCCGCCTTTTCCCATTCTTAGGATTATCAGACTGAGCTTCGAAGAACATGTTCAATGATGCGACGGTGACACTTGGCCTGGAAGGTCCGAAAGGAGAGGTTATTGTGACAGCCAAAGTTTTGCGTCGGATAAAGACTCAATTTCCGCTTTGTTGGTGAGTCAGAACGGCCAGCAGCCGGCGGCAAGCGGACCCGGTGGAGTCGTGAACGCGGAATCGAAGTCTTTCCTAGCCGGCCGGCCGGTTCCGGGTCACGCGGGCTGAAAATTACATCGCCCTTCAGGAAATCGCGTACTGTCCATAACTCCTTAGCTATTATACCTAAATAAGTCATTTTTCTTAGAGAAAAAAAAAGATAAATATTTACTTTATAAGTTTAGAATTACATATCGCGCTTTTTTAATAATTAAAATCGCTAGTGGTTATTTATGGTACCTTATTATTCCTGCAGAGGAAATCTGAAAGGGGCGATGTAATTATCAGCCCGCGTGCGGGTGTAGCCGGTAGTGCATCCTATGGAGCCGATACGGGGCCCCTCGTTGGCTTCGGGGCAGGAAAAATAAAAAAGAGACAAACCCCCGGGCGGACGGCCAGGTCCTAGAGTAAGAATGCCAGGTCCGCGACTCAGCGTAGAGCGGCCACCAAGCCGGTTGGCTGCACCACCCTCCCGGATGGACATCGATCCCGACTAGTCTCATCAGAAAGGTCTCTGAGCGGTGTGTGTCAGATGCATCACAGCCTTTTAGCGGCCGCAGGGCAATGGCGAGCCGGCCAATGATGTCGAATTTGGGTCACTGATTATCACGAGAACTGACTTGTCTGCATGTGGCTTGCAGCTGGAGGGTGGTATCATGGCGAGCGCGCGTAGAAGGAAAAAGCAGAAATCGGGCACGTGTGCCATTGCACCGCTCCAGGTGCTCTGACATGAAGCTGAAGGAGCGAGCGGCCATGTTTGGAAGCGTGGGGAGTAATGAAGTCGTCGTGAGTTCTCAACGACCCAAGTGGCCAGGGTTGATGCTTGGCTCAGTTGAAGTTGCACTGAAGTGGAAGTTGTACGGCTCACTTTGCCATAGCTTCATGCATCGCGACGGGGTACCTGTGAACGAACGCAGCTAATGGTGTGTTGTCTGTTGATGGGTTCATCCATCGTCCAGGTAGCGTTCTTTAGCGGCGACATGGCTTCATGCCGGTATCGGTATCCAGGAATCATTGCCAACATTGGGACCAAAAACCAGATTGTCGTTTGCGTGACGGTGGTAACACCTAAAGGTTTCATATGAAAGGAGCAGAGATAACGAAGCAAGGGCGTTGCAAGTAGGTTGCCGTGGGGAGACTCTGGAGTCTGGACAGCGGTGTGGGGGTTCAGCCATCATGGGGCGGGCGATCGTCGGTGAACCTGCCCCGGATACTGGTGGTGGACTGTTGGTTGTGATTCAGATCATCAGATGAGGCGCACGTCGAGTGCCGGTCGAGATAGGTAGGTGAGAAGACGCGACCCCCATGGGCCGTGCGGAACCAGACATAAGGCGACTGTTAGGAACGTGATGTGACGCTGAGCGACATTGTTGTTGCCCAGCTCCTTGCTCAACGTCTTGGTGTCTGCCTGCTCGTCTTCGCATGTGGAATGTGGGATGCTTTCAATCTTGGATCGATGAGCTGGCACGACTGGCTAGCTTGTACAATGCATATCTTTAGACAATAGACCGCCCTGTTGCGTGGCTCAAAAGGCCCAACTGCCTGATCCCCAAGCGGCAGTCGTCCGATGTTTCCAAGTTCCCAAGAAAACATGGCGTCAGTTGAAGCGTCGGGTAGTGCCTAATAGTGCAGCGCGGCGACGACAGAAGCTCAGCGGGAGGCTTCCCCGAGAGAAACCATCCCTCATGAGGCCCAGTGATGAATTACACATCGCAATGGCATGCCCGCAAGCATCGTGTGCTGGGCATTGGAACTGTGCTTCGAGCCTTCGGTCAGGGTTCGTAAACAATTTCGGGGCTTGACTCGCAAATGGCACCTAGGGTCGTCAGCGCCTCATTACCTCATCTTAGCGGCACGGTCTCCCCGGACAGCTAGATTACTCCAGTTTTGAAGGAAAACCTGCCGTTCCCTGCAAAAGGAGCATTCCTGTCCCTTGGGAACTGCCCCGTAACTCCGCGATGAGGTTGTCGTGAGAAGAGACAGCAGGAGTCTAGCCCTCGTTTGCCCTCCCAAGGATGGAGGAGGCGGGAGGTGGAAGGCTGCGATTGTTGAATGGAACGCTGGGATGTTAGCGTCGGAGCAGGGGTATTTGATCGGTGAGAAGCTTCCGGGAGAGTCAACAGGCACCTCACCCAATGCGATGCGATGCGATGCAAAGGCAAGACCAGTGGTGAGTGGCCTTGTGGCAGAGCTCTCAAATCGATCGTACAGACTCTCAGAGTCACAATCACAGAGAGGAGGGCGTGGAAGTCTAAGTTTTTGAAAGTTCGGGTGGCAGAAGCTTTAGCGGGCTGTGAAGCGGCCTAGTGTGATAGGCATGGCCGCATTGGGGACGGAGCCGGGGGCGAACAGACGCCATTTCCGTCCAGTCTGACAGGCTGTTGTCTCTAGGGGCTCCCCTTCTCTCCATGTAAATGCATGGGCGGTCGAGGTCGAGGTCGAGACCGTGAGACAGAGGCGGAAAGAGTTGGAGGCTGCTCGCGCTAATGGCCAACGTCTTTTGTCGTTGGCGGGATCTCACTGCGCAAGCCAAGCATTCCTCGTCCCTCTGGTGTGATCTGGGATGGTCTGGTGCCAGAGAGTCGTCTGCGGTGTTCAGCGGTGCCCACTGCCCACACCTATTAGTGCTCACTTGGTTCTGCATGGTGCCGCCGTGTGTTTGCTGTCCTGTGCTCTGTTCTAGAGCTGACTTCTGAGTGCCCCTGGGCCCAAAGCTGAGGGAGGAGAGCGAGGCTGGCCCGGGTTCCAGGCTAGGGTAGCATGCAGAACGGGCCATAGACATGGCTGTGATTTTCCGGTCGACCTCTTCGTACTGAGCGGGACGTCTACGAGTAGAGTCAGACTCTAAATTGGTCGAGGCAATGATGTCAGGGGCCTTGGTATGTCGGTAGGTACGGAAACCTTGTAGCGGTCTTAACGGCGTACTAGATTGCGGCATTGTACTAACATCCGTACCCGTAGAGGAGACGTGGGAGGGTGCGACATCTGGTAGGCGGGAGCATTGGCAAACGGGCTCTGTCCAAGTCAGCTGGAGCGTGGCTCGGGGTTCTGCTCGTTGCCCTGCCCTGGGCCGATCGCGTCCCAAGTCAGATCAGGTGGCCAAGGCGCCCACCATATTATGTTTAGAATACGAGAGAAAATGCGGGCAGAGGGGCAAACGAGAGAAATGGGTGCTCTGGAGGGAGGTGGTGTTTGGAAACTTGAACCTGGAGACTGAAGACTGGAGACTGGAGACTGGAGATTTCGGGCAGTAGGAAACAGAGGTGCGTACCGTGGTAAAAGTCGAGACAAAAAGAACCCTTGTGGGCATCCGGTACATCCACTTGAGCCGCCGGCGATGCGGTCAAGGTACAAGGTGTTATACCGTGTTGCGAGGAGAATGGAAAGATGTCGAGGGCGGAATTGGTCAATAGGAGGGGGGAGCGGGGGGATCAGCATGTACCTACCTGCAAGGTGTGGCTCTCCGCGGCTGCTCACCTTCTCCAGACTCGACAGAGCGGATGGACTTGGAGTCTGGAGGGGAGAGGAATACCTAGACACAGAGAACACTGGAGAGGTTGTGTGTATGCACAGCGTGGAGAGCGAGCGGGTGGGGGTATTCTGCGACATCGGGCGTGTTTCTGACCAAGTCGACTCTAGACTTTTAAATGTATTAAGTTATTTATATTGTTAATTACCCGCCTCTCTCCGTACGCTCCATCTCTTACTCTCTCCCTTTCTTCACTCTTGCAATTCTGAGAGAGGAAGGCGTGCCTCACCATTGCACAAGGCAAGGAAGGAGCGAGCGACACCGACATCATTCATTCCACAGCATCAGTGACTGTGGGGTGGGTTTCTGCCCCGCGACAAGGTACATGGGTTAGGAGCCTGGCACAGTGTCTGGAAGTCATCAACACCGCCGAGGTACGTAGCTGTCATCCCACCTACCTACCTTACCCTCCATAGGTAGCTGTGGGTTGAGGCACTTTGTAAGTCAGTAACTTGCCCGAACCCCACTACACCCTCGCATCCGCCCTGTCCGCGCCGTGGTCGTCAGTCTGCTGGCCCTGCGTTAATCGTCCAAAAGTATCCGTACTTGCTCGGATTCTGGAACGAGGTACCTTATCGACCTGTTCCAGTGGAGCTGGGTTCTCGATACGAGACGATACTTGTCAGGCCCTATCCCCGGCAGCCCAAAGTGCTCCTTCGGCACGTTCGAGTATGCAGCCTCACACCTGATTGTATGACCACTTTGTACTGCACAAGTATCGAAAACGTACCTTATGCTCACTCACTCCCACTGCGTTCTGGTCACTTCACCCTGCTTTTCCGGCTTGCCCTCTCCCCGTTCCCCGTCGTTGCTCGTTGCTGCCGCTCCCGACTTTCGCTGCCCTCCACTGCGTCTTGTGCTCGCTGCTTCCAGCCAAATACGCCCTGTGACCGGTCACCGCCGCCTGCCCCTTTGCCTTTGCATTCTCTCCGTCTTTTCCTACGGCTAAGGCTAACACCCAGTTCGAGGTACCTTGCTTTGCTCCCAGCTTCTTCACTTGATCAACTAAACAAGACGTCAAACTCTGGTCCTCTGACAAAACTCACAGTCTACCCGCACATCCTCCCTCCTTCTTCCCCCCCTCCCCCTCCCAACATCTACGCGCCGCACGGGCAGCGACAGCAACATCTCATCGCGGCATCGCCCAACCACAGGCCAGCCTCTCCCACCACGTCCACCACCCTCAACCGACACCGGGACCACCTCTGCGTCACCCTTTCGTCCCATCACTGCCCCTCGTCTCACTGAAAAGGGTTCTCCAACACAACCTCCCCGGCCAACTTTTCCATCTGGCCTCTACCGGTCTCCTCTCGTTCGGATCGACTTCTCGGCTTTCTCTTTTCGCCAACCCTCCCTTTCCCCCCAATCTACCGTCCTCCGCCATGGCTCAATCCACGGAGCCGCGGAGGCGGTTCGCCCCCGTTCCCATCGAGACCACCTTTGAGTCTGTCCGAAAGACCTCTCAGCAACAGCCGCAGTCGCAGCAACACCAACACCAACCAGGCCCGGCACCTGAGTTGACCCCCGAACACACTCCGCGAACGCCCTCCCCCAATCCTTTCGAGCAACGCATGCAGCAGCCGCCGGTGCAATTACACAGTCTGCAAAACCACCAGGCCCCGCGACGCCGCTTCGCCCCTCAACTCATCGAGTCCTCTAGGCGCGCCCGTAGGGAAGGCGACGCTGGTCCTGCCACCCGTCCGACCGACAAGACCGACATCACGCCGTACACGAACCACATCTACCTCCAGCGGAACAAGTCGAGACGCAAGCTGAACGATGGCACCTCCTCGCCCGCTTCCCAGACCCAACAAATTCAGAGACAACCTAAGGGCGCACGAAGAGAGTCGGAAGACGAAAATGCAGGCACCTACATGTTGGAATGGGCTGCCATGGAGGCTGAACGCCAGATGCAAGAGGCGGCTCTGGCAGCGTTCCCGAACAGTCGACCGCGCGAGGGAGGCGCCGCCCATTTCTACTTCAGAGAGAGTTCGGGAGACGACAGCACGCCAGAAAGCGTCTCACCACAGCCAACCGGCACTCAATCCAAGCCACGGGGCCGCCATGGCCATGCTCCTCGCCGGAAATCTTCAGAAGTTGGATATTGGCAAAAAGAGATGCAAAAGCATGCCCAGGATTTGGCTGTTGCCAGAGGCGGGCACGCGCCTGTCTTTGACGATGATGACGAGGAGGACACCAAGAACGATTCCGAACTCGACAGGATGGAACTCGACACGCCGCCGGATCCCATGTGGTTGACCAATAAGAGAAACCACACTACCGATACCAGCTCCAAGGGACCATTGGAACCGATTGGCGAGACTTTCATGCCTCTGATCGCCCCTGACCCAAGCATTACCGAGAATGCGCGCCGGCCAGAGCTTCCTCCCCCAGAGTCGGTGAGTAAGCCAATTGGCGAGACCGCCATGCCTTACATCCCAGCCGCTGCGGCCAGCAAGCCTGCCCAAGTGCCCATCGCCGCACCTGCGCAAATCGTTCCCGAGACTGGATTCCAAAAGCCCGCAGGCGGATTTGGCCGCCCGTTCGGCAATTTTGGACTCCCTGCGGAGACGAGCGAGTTTCGCAAGATGCGGAAGGCGGCGTCCCCGCCGATGCTGGGCAAAGACCTTGTTTTCCGAAAGTGCCCTTCGCCGAAGCAGACCAAACTTGAGCCGGACCACCCCTTCACCGAGGGGCCGACCGTTGAGGAAAGAAACAGGGATGCGACGGGAGAAGCCGGCTTGTGGAGGGGCTACTGCTTCCGGGGCAGCGAAAGCGAACAGGCCATTGTACCACCGCAGCTTCAAGGACCCAGAATGCTGCATACACCGCTTCCAGCCGCCACCCCTGCGGACCCATTCGCTGCAGCCTTTAGCAATAGCTCATTGACGGATGAGCCTGGATTGGACTATGCATCTGCAACTCTGACACCAAACACAGCTGAGCACCGTGTTCGATCGGGCGAGGCCAAGGGCCTTCACATGCTCGCTGGCCTCGAGGACCGCCTCAAGCGCGAAAAAGCACTGGAGGAAAAGATTGCGTCAGAGTTTGACGACACCTTCATCACGCAGGTCTACAACTACCTGTCACTGGGATACCCCGCCATGGCGCGGTCCTTTGATGAAGAGCTCTCCAAGATTGCGCAAATGAGCATTGAAGAGCTGGAAGTCGACGACGCAAAGCAGATGGCAAGCGGCCATCTGATGGAACCGGCTGAGGCCGAGTTGGCGGAGGAGAAGAGGTGCCCGAGATGGAGGGCGCTAAAGGCGTACATATACGAGTGGGCTCGACAACACCCGGATCTGGACAGTCTGGATTCCCTCGCATGGGGCGTGCGGGAGAGACGAGGCAGCTGGGCTATCTAGACGGCCGACATAGGAGTATGAGAAAAGCAGTCATTGGCATTTCAGCATTGGAGACAGGAAGTCGACGGACAACACAGCATGGTCGGACCGCACAGAAGAGCAGCATGTTGGGTGATTTGATAGAGACAGTGCGATTTCGACGAGGCGTTTCACATCGTTTTCCCTTCACAGGGGGATACTTTTGGCAGCAACCGGCACAACTTTGATGCTTTGATACGGGGCAAAATACGCAGTGTTGAGGGCCTAGAACGATAAGAGAGGTGCATGCTTGCATTCTAGATGCCGCCTGTGGGGTTAGAGCAGGTGGAGAGAAACAGCACTCGGAGACAAACGGGAATGGGCCGCAGCGGCACTGTGGGGCGTGTCGAGAAGAGGGTGCAGACGCTCCAGACGCGGAGACTTTGAAGGATCAGTGAGGATAAAAGAATGTACATGAGCCCTGCCCTCAGGGGTGCCGATATATCAGCGAGCAATGGGGTTTCGATAGGTACATTAGAATTGGAACTCGACGGCAGCCGCCGTTTGGTTTTACCCGTCTATGAAAAGGAAACCAATCGCAGAGAGAAGCACCCTCCTCCCCCCCACGTAACAAGGAAAACGGACTCTACAACATGTGTCGTGTTCTATCGCCAGAGGTCTTCAGGTGGTGTTAGTGTTGACATCCCAAGGCCTCCGTGACGATGGCAAAATTCAGACAAATCACCTGCTCATACATAAAGCTGAGCAATGCACATCATTGCCGCAGCATCTCTTATTATGTGTACTAACTCGCTACCTTTTACTCGCAAAAACTTACACAACAGCCTTTTGCTTCTCGGCAATGCTGGCCAGAACCGCCTCGACTGGTATCAACGACGACTTGGATCTCGAGGGAGGCGGCGAGGACGGTGATTATTGTTACGAGGCGGGTTACGTGTCTTGCGGAGTAGTATTTCACCTCTGCTGTCTCTCTCTAAGGTAGATCACCTATCAAGCATTATCCGAAAAGGTCTGATGGAGGTCTGGCCGACGTACCGATAGAACTCTCCCCGCAACATCCTTAAGATTTCTGGCGAAAAAAGGAAATCTTTGTCTGTCGACGGAGCGAGTGCGATGGAGTCGTCTTGCTAGCTGACTAGGCCGTTGCCGTAGCCGACAAAAAGGCTGTTTGGACTCAGACTAGCCCTGAAAATTGCTAAAGGGGTTCGAAGGAGAGTGTTTGGATAGACCAATGCACAAAAGCTGCCTGCCATACCTGAAAAAGCCCCCGCGGAAGAACATCCCTATCTAAATGCCTTCCTCTTCGAGACGAGCTGTTTGATTTCTGTCGGGACATCCCCTCCCACAGTCGAAGCTTTGATAACATGACTGTGATATCGCTCTTTTTATAAAGTCGCACAAGTCGAACGAGACGATGGTCCTTGTGCCACAAGCCTCAACTTATGGGTGTACCAGAGACGGCTAAGCTTAGCCATATAGAAGCAGCATATCGAAACAAATCTCGACTCTACCATAATGGAGCGAGGCGAGCAGGACTGGACTTCTTGTTTGCAGAAGCATATGAAGTGATCCCTGACCCGGAAAAACGACATGCCTTTGACTGCCTTGCCATATCATGGAATCAGAAGTCTTTACGAGACGAGTAGCCTGAAAGCAAGCTAAGGAAGGTAAGTATACATGCATCATCCTCGTAGCCTAAAAAAAAAGGTGACCAAAAACCGTTCCTCATCGGATCATGTCACTGACACCGGGCCCCCCCGGCCCTCTCGCAGCACCTAAAATCTATTAGAAGAAGTCATCGTCAGGTGGCATCCTCGTGGCGCAAGGAACAGTGGACCTTTTTGCGCGCGACGGACTGCAACGAGCCTGTAACATTACATTTCAAGTTCTCAATGACTTTTGTGTACGATGATGTCCCGGGAATCGATTTTCTCAGGACTTTGAGCACGATGAATCAGCACCGGGCCCGTCTGAGCAGGATTCCTCGACTTTCTTGGGCTACATCGGTTCTCTTCACGAGCAGCATCGGATCCGTGAACCAGCGACTCAAAGGAACAGTCAGCGGCGTCAAGGTCCACGCGCTCCCAGACTCGGGCTCGGAGTTCGAACCTTGTATCGGCTATAATTCGCACGCGGCCAGGCGAAGTGGCATGACAGCATCGACAGGAGCAACGAGCATCTTTTGCAAGTCCCCGATGGCAGCGCCGAAAATACGGTTGGTTCTATGTGGGCGTACTAGACGTACATGGGCTTCCCGGGCCGGATGCTACGGCGATCCATTTTCGCACTCTCGAGAGCTGAGTCCTCGACGTCATCTTGGGATAGGACGCGCTCGAAGAGACTGATGCTTTCACCGGGCATGTTGGTTCGTCCCTGGAGCTTGACCGAAGCGTGGAGCCGACGGGGTTCAACCTGGTTCTATAAGGTTACCTGTTTACCTGTTCAGCGTCCGGAGGCGGCTCGTCCGGCCATCGACACTGGCACAGCACCACTTGCGCAGATGTAAACCCGTCAGGCCTCTGACGAAGCATTAAGAGGTTTCTGCCGTTGGTCAGACACCTCTCGAGTCCGCAGGTACCGGGGTTTCGAATAGCTATTCACTCGCGAGTGTTGAGCTGTCTTTATTACCGCAGTATCAGGCGGCTGCATAGGTGGCGAGCAAGGTGAAGAGCGAACTAGAGCGGCGGGCTGCTGCTGAGCGGGCGTATCGGCATATGCCACTTGATCCCGAGAGGGACGCCGCCATTGCCGAAGACGGAGAGATGCAACACAGATTCATCGCCGAGCCGCCTTCATGGTCGACTCGCATTCCCGGGACCCCCGAGGTACGGTCGGATCACACAAGGCACGCAATCCCCCATAAAAGGTCTTTGGCCCGGCTTCCGGCTACGATGGTGGAAGAAATGGGTGGAGGGGGTTACTTTATTGATGCGAGGAGCAGGGGAACGGTGTTTTCTTGCTGATGTCGCTGATGCGACAAGATACCTACCTGAACTTGATCTCAAAAAATGACGTCTTTCTCAGACATAAACCTCTGAGAGTGCGGTATATGGTTATTATGGTACAAGTCGCGGTGCACAAGAGAGACTCAGGGGGATTGGAAGCGGCCGGTCGGCTAAGATCAGCGACCCTGTACCTTAATTAAAAGGTTCCCATCAGCCCTACGGAGAAAGACTGGATTATGATGCGCCCGTGCATGAAACATGCCATGGATAATCTGGCGCTGGACAAGTGTCCCGATCTTTTTGGAGGCAGCCCAAGTTCAGGGGGAATGCGCATGTGCAAGTATAGGTTGTTGGCCCTCGGACTACCTTAGGCACTGTATTTTGCCCGGAACGCCCTGAGAAAACGTCTGTACCAGTGCAAATAACACACGGTACAGAGTCACTAAGCTGCGACTGGGGACCTAAGGTATCCTCCTTTTTTTTTTTTTTTATCGGAACGCGTATCGCAACGGTCAGCTCGCGTACTGCCGGACCGACGTCGTCGGCCCCCAAACCAAACATTTACAGATACCCTCCGCTCACTCCGAATCGAAGACACGGACCGAGTCAATTCTCGTCCTCTCACAAACCACATTGCATACCTCGGGAATGGAAGCGTCACCGCTGACCCGGCAGGCTCCGCCCGAGGTCTTCAAGCCCAAGATCGTACAGCTGTACGAGTCGCTATTCAAGGTTCGACAGCTTCCCCTGCTTGTGCCCCTCGGCATGTCTTTGTGTCTCCGAGGTTGCAGTCGCCGATGCTCCCTCATCATGTAGACCTTGAAGCTGACCATATGATTCCTAGGTGTGTGCGTGTGTTCTACTTCCTCCACCTTGGTGTCCACGAGTCTCGACGTGCCCCAATGGCGCCCGGCTGAGCATCCCCTGACGATCCTGAACTTCCGGACCGCATTGTCCCATCTCCCACACATTACACCCAAGCGCAAAACCACGGCCTTGCGCGCTGCAATCCGCTGATACGAAACCGTGATCGATAGGACGCCGAAGATGACGCAGAACGTTCCGAGGGCTTCTGGCGCGAGTTCTTCCTCCTGCGTCCTGACCGCGCCGCCCTGAAGCGGATCCTCGATGGCCTCGGTCCGGCGGACATGCTTGCGTTGGAGGAGCATACGCGGGAGCTGTTTGCGCGCGCTGTAGCCGCCATGAAGAGTGGGCAGGGCGTCGCAGATTTGCATGCGCTTGACGTGAGTGGTTCTCCCGTAAATCAGGCCCGCCTTGTCGTTCTCTGGCCTTGCGCCGGGGCGAGGGTGAAATGAGGGTGCTGGCAGAGTCGCTGACGTGGATTGAACGGGCGATAGACTCTTAGTGTGTTTCTCTGCGCGGCGCTGTCCAAAAAGTATGCGCATCCTAGCTCGGATATTATCAGCGTTTTGGCCGGCATCGATTTTGTCGATACCATCTTTACCGACTTTGTGGGAGCAGTAGACCAAATTATAAGGAGTGGGAAGAATTGTGAGTTTGGCGCAAGGGGATGCGATGCTGACTTCCCACGGGGAGGCTAACACACAGCAGTGGAATTGCGACAAAAGGCTGTCGAGGTTGTCCTGGCTATGACGGCCGGCGCATACCAAACGAGTCTCTTAACATACTTTATCCAGAGGGATCTTTTCCCTTCAGTGATGAAGGTAGGCTGATTCTGCCCTTGAAAATTGTTCGCGTCTTGACTGACGACTTTGCAGTTCATTCAAGATACCGACATGACAGAGCGCATCCTCAACCCCTTTTCCCTCCTAGGCCTCTTGGCCAACTACAACAAATTCGAGTTCCAGAACCCATACCAGATGCGGCTGAATG
Source organism: Colletotrichum orchidophilum (assembly GCF_001831195.1). Classification (NCBI taxonomy): domain Eukaryota; kingdom Fungi; phylum Ascomycota; class Sordariomycetes; order Glomerellales; family Glomerellaceae; genus Colletotrichum; species Colletotrichum orchidophilum. Next base: position 213,609 of record NW_019172964.1, read on the forward strand.
ACTTTGTCAATGAAGCAACAATCAAGAAAATCATCCGGTGTATCGGCCAAACATGCGAGAGCTTGACCACCCAATTCGTGGATGTGCAAGACGACCTTCCCGAGGGATGGACATTCAACGGCACGCTGCGTATGATTGGCCTGGGCGCGGTTGCGAGGGGTCCCAAGCCGGAAAAGAAGCCCGTATACGATGCCGAGACCATGAAGCAGATGTTTACGAAGCTGTGAGTACTGGTTCATCGTCCTATGAGTGGGGGAATGTGGCAGCTGACAGAGCGAGCAGACCCGGCGAGGAAGCGGCCGTCTTACTAGCAACCTACGACTTTACTCACGCCAACAAGCTCTTCTGCTTCAATCTGGCCACCTTGCCTGCCGAAAAGGGCGAAGAACAGCCATTAGCGACCTTCACATCTCTCACCTCCTACCTTCTCCAGCACGCCCATCTCTCCGAACGCACTACACACTACTCCCATCTCAACCTAATGGTTTTCCGCTTATTAATCGAGGACCCTGTGCTCTGCAAACGGATATGCAGCGAAGAGTCCAAGGGGCAGGTCCGTCTGTGTCGCCAAAGGCAACCATTCCTCCCGCTGGTCAGAGGGGAGCGGATCTTGGCGACGGCCGTGCTGGATACGATGATTGACGGCATCACACATAACCTCCGGAGAAGGCTGGATGTAGGATTGTATACACTCTGCGTCGGGATCCTGCTGCGGGTCATATCCTACCTCTCGCGGTCACGAACACGGCTGACGTATCACTGGGCGGATCTCTTCCGTGCGCTGTTGAACCTCATCCGGTTCCTGACGCAGTACGTCGCGGACCTGAAGGATCTCTCGCAGATCGACCTGCTACTAGACAACGTCGTCAACCTCGTCGCACTTTCGCTGTCCGCCGGCGAAGGATTCCTGCCTTCGCCAGCGGCGTATGACGATTTGTTTTACAAGGTGGTTGAGGCGGGCGACACGCTCATCAAGTTCAAGGAGAGCTATCAGCTCGGCAAGCGGCCGAGCAACTCGATTGACACGCTCATCAGCGTGAGCACGCACTACAAGGAGCTGCTGGCGGAGGGCGGCAAGAAGAAGGGGAACCTCACGAGCATGCAGGTGACGGAAGTTATCAAGCAGGGGTACGAGACGCTGAGTATACAAGCCAAGGAGGGGCTTGATACGTGGGACCGGTACCGGGAGGCGGACGAGAGGACCTTGTTGAAGAAGATGGCACGGGCAGCTGTTGCGGATGTGAGAGGGTTGGTGGAACGGTGAGTGCTGAGGCTGGGCAGGGAAGATGAAGGAGGGGGTGGGCGGTAGACTGTATGAGATTAATGACACCCGAGATGATTCTCATGACGCATGCTGTTATTGAAGTCTGGTTGAGTCGATGGCTGACAAGTTGAGTTGTGGCCTGTTCATCCTCATTCTAGTCTGAGGACCTGATGATGGTTGATGACACCCTCGGGGGCTCTCGAACTTGTCATTCGGCACACCGAGACAGGTTCCACAAGCGTTGGGGGGGATGGGACGACACAGTAGAGCTCTTCCTTGGCTTTCCCAGGAAAACCTAGTCTCGAACCACCTTCTTTCCCCGGCATTCCGGGAGGGAAAGGCGACCTGACACAAGGCGACCAAAGTGTCCGTAAATAAATGAATAATGCCTTTGAGTCTATCAAGGTATCAAAGCAAAGTACATGCAAGAAGCAGTCAAGACTCAAGAGTCACTGCTGAAGCCTGAAACCACAAGGGTTGCTTTGTCATCGGTCCCGGCCGTTGACAAATTACAAGTATCTGATTGGCTGTACAGCACCCCGTACACTGGGGACCGCTCACCATGTCATAGCCGCGCCACGGCCAGAACCTGTCAAATGACCCCCCCTTGGTCCCAGCTTCTTTACTTTGCTCCAAGTTCCAGCCACATTCCCATTGCCAACCCATTCCGACCGCAAAAACCTCCGACCTACAATTGCCGCCTGTTTCTTCCGTCACCCTCGGATGATCCAAACCCATCTCAACCTCAACACCTGATCTTTCTGATCTTTAACAGCCAGGCACAAAAGCGAAGCAACTGGAGTGAACCCCTCTAGCAACTCACCCACAGCACACACAACATACACACAACCTACAACGGCACAAAGATGAATGCCCCGAGGATACTCAGCAGAGTGGCGTTCCGCCGCTCCTGCACGGCTTTGCAGTGCGCCTCTGCCCGTCGCGCCTACAGCAGCCCTTCTTTCCAGTCATACCCCCTCTACTCAAACAACACACTTCCTCCAGCGAGAGGAGACGGCATTCCCGAGAGCTCGATTGCGTCGTCGGATCCTCTGCCGAAGGTCAACGAGACGAGGCCCCCCAAGATCGCCTCTCAAATAGCAACCCACCAACAATCCCCGACAACGAGCACTCGTCCTTCTACCTCCGCCACACAGTCCCCAACGACAACGACAACGACGACAGCATCCACATCCTCAACAGCCTCAAAGGCCTCCACGACGTCATCGACAGCAACCACCGCTGCCGCCGCCGCCACCGCGCCAAAGGTCTCTGAACAAGCAGCCCAGACCCCCAAGCCAGTCGCCCGTCCGCAGCGCAAGCTCCGCGCGCGCAAGGCCGCGATGAAACTCAGCCCCGCGGCCGTGGAGCAGCTGCGCGCGATGCTAGATCAGCCGGAGCCGAAGCTGATCAAGGTCGGCGTGCGGAACAGGGGCTGCTCAGGCCTGGCGTACCATCTCGAGTACGTCGAGAAGCCCGGCAGCTTTGACGAGGAGGTTGTGCAGGACGGCGTCAAGGTGCTGATTGACAGCAAGGCGCTGTTCAGCATCATTGGCAGCGAGATGGACTGGGTCGAGGATAAGCTTAGCCAGCGGTTCGTGTTCAAGAACCCGAATATCAGTGAGTCCTACTTCGTAGCCTATGACGCCAGGAAGATGAATGCTAATGGTCCAAACAGAGGAGCAGTGTGGCTGTGGCGAGTCTTTCATGGTATGAGGGATTGCATATTAAACCGAGTGCTTCATGAAACGCCAGAGAGAGAGAGAAAGACAGCATGAGCATGCGCCGCTTTCAGTAAGCAGATTAATAGCTTCGAGATACACATCATACATGGCCGCTGTCTCCGGTATAGAAACGCCAAGCGGTGGACGGCATGGGCATCACCCCAGGCTACGGCGTCTTGTACATCACGGCTCCATTCCGAGCACTTTGAAATTCGGTTTAAGGGCAGGCATTGGGAGGCGTTTTTTAGGTGTAATGATACCTACGAGAAGACCCGGCTCATCATCCGGGCGTGAATCATTCAGCTTCTACAATCTAATTTCAATTGACCCTAGAAGTGAATCGACCTTTTTCCCCCTTGGATGAGATCACTCGTGCATCCAAATGCCGAGCATAGCGGGTGAACGCAGACCACAGTGTATCTCCGACCGAATCCGAGTGCCGGGTGCCCCACAGTTGGAGCGAGCGCGGCTTCTCACCCGACGGTTGTAAACTGACCCCGGCAGACCCCGGCACTGGCGGTCGCCTCCCGTCGGCTGGGCAGGTACCTGAAGTGCGGAGCGAAGCGTCCCGTGCCCCACTAGAATTTCGAGCTCAATTGCCAGGCGCGTCATTGCACTCAAAAATTCCCCCAGGCGCGTCTCCTTCAGTCAAGTCAACCTCCAAATGCAAACGAATCCCCAACGATACCTTTACCGAAGCACCGCTGTCGTCCACTTGACACAAATTGACGAATCCGGACCAAAATTCTCACATACTAGCCAGTCTTGAGCCGGACACAACCTTTGCATGCGTCACAATACCTAATCCCATTCAAAATGGCAGCAGTCGACTGTCCCATCTGCAACAAGCCCGTCAAGGAGACGCTGATCAACTCCCACATCGACTCGGGCTGCCAAAACCACATCTTCAACACCGAACGAACGTCTTCGCCGCCCGCGGCGACACAATTAAATGGCAGCTCTACACTCACCTCATCACAAGCCAAAAGGCCCGCTTCATCCTTCTTCTCAACGCCCGCACCGAAGCGCCATGCCCCTCCGGCCAAAGTCCTCACGACCCCCTCCAATGGTATGACGACGACGACGACGGCAACCACATCCACCCGCCAAATGGCGGGAGTGAAACGAAGCTTCGACGACGGGCCAGGCGCTCTCCCCTCCCCCATGGCCACAGCCACCGACACCGATAGCGATGCGGCGAACCAACAACCGCCACCAGAGACCGGTCCCTCAGCGAAGCGCACAAAGACGGCCCGCGCGGCGCCGCTGGCAGAGCGCATGCGGCCCAGGACCCTAGATGAGGTCTGCGGGCAGGACCTTGTCGGCCCGCACGGCGTGCTGCGCTCGCTCATCGAGTCGGACCGCGTGCCGTCCATGATTCTCTGGGGCGGCTCCGGGACCGGCAAGACGACGATTGCGCGGTGCATCGCGCACAGCGTCGGCTCGCGCTTCATCGAAATGAACGCCACATCATCCGGCGTGGCCGAGTGCAAAAAGCTCTTTGCCGAGGCGGCCAACGAGGGCGCCCTGACGGGTCGCAAGACCATCATCTTTTGTGATGAGATCCACCGCTTCTCCAAGTCACAGCAAGATGTGTTTCTCAAGCCCGTCGAGGCCGGGACCATCACCCTCATTGGCGCGACGACGGAGAACCCTTCCTTCCGGGTCCAGGCCGCGCTGCTCTCGCGCTGCAGGACGTTCACCCTCTCCAAGCTCTCCAGCGAGGACGTGGCGCGGATCCTGCTCCGCGCCATTGACGAGGAATCGAAAACGAACAACTACCCCGGCAGCCCCCTCGTCGACGCAGAGCTGGTGACGTACCTGGCCGCCTTTTCCGACGGCGACGCCCGCACGGCGCTCAACCTCCTCGAGCTCGCCCTCTCGCTCTCGACGCGGGCCGGCACGACAAAGGAGAGCATAAAAGCCTCGCTGACCAAGACGCTCGTGTACGACCGCGCGGGCGACCAGCACTACGACACGATATCAGCCTTCCACAAGGCCGTGCGCGGCTCCGACGCCGACGCGGCGCTGTATTACCTGGCGCGCATGCTGCAGTCGGGCGAAGATCCCTTGTTTGTCGCGCGGCGGATGGTGGTTATTGCGTCAGAGGACGTTGGGCTTGCGGATAACTCCCTGTTGCCGCTCGCGACGGCGGCGTACACCGCCGCGCAGCAGATTGGGATGCCCGAGGCGCGGATACCGCTCGCGCACTGCGCCGTTGCGCTGAGTCTTGCGCCGAAGAGCACGCGGGCGTATCGGGGGTTGAATAATGCGTACGCGGCGTTGAAGGAGCCCGGAGCGGCGGCGTTGCCTGTGCCGTTGCATTTGCGGAATGCGCCGACGCGGTTGATGAGGGAGATGGGGTACGGGGCCGAGTATAAGTACCCTCCTAATTATCGGGGCGGGCGGGTGAGGCAGGAGTATTTGCCGGATGAGCTTGTGGGGAGGAGGTTTTTGGAGGAGAGGGATTTGGGGACCGAGGTTGATCCAGATCTAGAGATGGAGACGGAGTCGTGAGAGGTGTTTTTTGAGTGAGACATGGTCAACTTTCCAGAGACGGGTTGGTGGTTGGTTTGAGCGTAGCATCATGCATTCTCGTCTGAGGTTGGACAGCGTCGTCTTGGATGGCATCGAACTTGGGGATAAAGGCTGGCGGGAACGGGGGACAATGCATATGGCGCATTGCATGGCGTCTAGGATAGGCATCATACCTCAAGCTTGGGCATGCTGGTGGAATACAAATGCAACGATATAAAGACTTGTTATTTTCTCGGTTTTGATGTGAGCGTTGAGTCGAGAGCTTCCCGGAACTCTAGAGTCCCACTCACGTACTAGAATTGGATTTTTGAGAGCGTGAGTCGTCGACATGGAGCTAAGCCCATGGGTATCACGATGACAACCACACGTGGACCGAGATCTCAACTGTCTTCAACTCGTCTCGTAAGAACAGAGGATAAGTCTATCAGCAGCTTTGTATGACACCGTGACTTGGCTCGAGACGTTTTTCTCTCCAGGTAATTCAGATCCTGAGCAGCTGTACGCATGCTTCCGTGTAAGCAGCCGAGACCTCGAGCATATTGTCTTCACTCCAAGACTCTCTTGCGTTGAGCCTCCACCGCAATGTACCATCAAGCTGCCGCCACAAGAGGTTTCAATGTAAGGTACATGTAAAAGTAACTGATATCTGCCCGTCTCCACTGCGTGACCGAGATCCTCTTTCCTACATGCAGTGTCACTGTCAGACCTTGGCGTCCAGATCAGGAAAGTCGATGTTACCACGTACATTCTTCCCTGTGAGAACTGATTGGCCTCGTCTCTGTAAGATTACTGCCTTTGGCCGGAATCATGTCGGCGTTGTAAATCTCATGTAGCGATATCACGTCAGGCGGATAGATTTGTCTATCATTCCGCAGCCCGCCGAGCCCTTCGATGCAGACCAATGATGGAGTAGAATTTTCGGCTTCATTATCCACTCGATGCATGTACATTCGGGCTTACGGCGCTTACCAGAGAATCGAATTGTTTCGCTGCCATGTTGGGCGCCTGCGAAAGCAATGGCGGGAGGAAACCGAGCAAAGCTGTCTGATTGTGGATACACGTAAATAGCAGCATACGCGCCCTCTTCCTCACCCCTCTGGTTCCCTTTTCCGTCGGTTGTGAATCTCATTCTCCTCATATCGGCTAAAAAAATGGCCTTTATCACTTCAAAACGGGTCCAACTCGTCATCACATCCATCGTAGCTCTCGTAGCCACAGTAATATCCCTCCGCCGTGGCCTGGCCGTCAAAAACGAACAGCCGGCCCCCATCATCGGCAAGAATAACACCGTCCTCTTCGTCGCCAACGTCGAACACGGTCTCTCTAATGTCCATGTGGCAACCGTCTTTTCGCTTCTCGAACGCCACCCAGAAATCACTGTCCACTTTGCGTCATGGATCAAGATTAAGCCCAAGATTGAGAGAGTGTCCAGATATGCACGAATCAAAACACCCCAGGCCCATCCTACCATATTCCACGCGCTGCCGGGTCCGAACTTCTGGGCCGCATCCGGGCGAAACTCCTCGTTGAGCTGGATGCAGCCGCCTGGTATCGCGGGACTGAAGGGTCTCCTCGAGGATATGGCACAATTCATTTCACCATGGACCGGGGAAGACCATCTCCTGATCCATGATCACGTGCGGGATCTCATCCGGGATATCGACCCGGCAGTCGTGGTTCTGGATATGTTCCACCGGCCGGGGATGGATGCGACGCGGGGAGACGGCCGTTTACACGCAATCCTGTCGCCCAACGTCCTAGCTGACGGCTTCGGCGGGGAACAACCCTGGCTCAGTGGATTCTGGAGGTTCCCAGCGTAAGTCTTTACCTGTGGTGGTTATATTCATGGATAGCACACAAGCACTGACAATGTCATCGCCGCCAGAATCGGCTCCGGCCACGACTTCCCCGTCCCATGGCGAGACATCCCCTCCAACATTTACCAGATGGGAAACTTTGCCTGGGCCATGCTATTCAGCCCGAGTCTCGTACAGAAGCGCACGTTCCTCGCCAGCCACGGCCTCAAAGACCCAATCAACTTCTTCAACATCCACCAGCCCGGACAGGGCAGCGCCTTCATCACCCAAGACACCGCCGCCGCCGCCATCCCGCTCGACCTCGTCCCGGCCAACGTCACGGCGACGGGACCCATTGTCGTCTCGGTCGCCTCGGCCGCGGAGCAGGACCCGGAGCTGGCGGGCTGGTTGGCGAGGGCGCCGACCGTGCTCGTCAACCTCGGCAGCCTGTTCGAGTACGATGCTGGGAGGGCCCGGGACATGGCGGGCGCGTTGGAGGTTGTGATGGAGCGCACCGGTGTCCAGGTTTTGTGGAAGCTGAATGCCGCTGCTGGGCTCAGGGGCAAGGATTGGGAGCCTTTGGTGGAGCGGTTCATCGAGGGCGGGAGGTTGAGGGTTTCAAAGTGGTTGAGTGTCGACCCTACCGCTTTGCTCGAGACGGGGGATATTGTCGTTTCTGTCCACCACGGCGGGGCGAACTGTTACCACGAGGCTATTGAGTGAGTCTTGCTTCCCATGTGACTTGAACTTTTACGTTTATGTCATCGTGAGAGAGCGTACTGAGGTGGGAAACTTTTCAGCACCGGCGTACCGCAGCTCATCCTCCCGGCTTGGCTAGATTTATACAACTACGCGGCACGGGTGGAGGCCATTGACATTGGAGTTTGGGGTAACAAGCAGTCAGCTCCTGGGTTCTCGCTCGATGAACTCAGCAGCGCCTTTTTGAAGTTGGTCGACGGTGGCTCTGCTAGCCTTTTGATGAGGGAAAACGCCGAGAAGATAAGGAGAACAATAACCCGCCCTGGTCGCGATGTTGCAGCCGATGAAATTGCAAGGCTTGCGGCGTTGGGTCACTAACGTCAATGGGGAACATTTCTCAATATGAACGACTGCCATTACAGACCATAGAGGTGCTCTCATGCATACCCAGCTTGTTCCACAGCTCCATCTTATCTCGATTTACCACGAGGAAGAGTATCTGCACCCCAGAATAGCTCAGTCTCAGGATAGGTCGTGGCACAGTCAAATTGGCGGAAACCTTGGACACCGTTGGCCCAACTCCTAGCTCGTGTAGCCTTCTTCGTTGAGGGTAATCTCCATCGCGTAAGGTGTGACGATGTCGAGTCCGAGATATACAACGCTGCGAACGCATTCTGAGTAAATTCGCGCCATATTCACAACCTGGGCCGCTGCGGTTCATAACGATGGCTTGAGTAATGTAGATAGTATCAACCCAGAGCATCCGAAAACCTCGCCGTGGGTCGCACGAAGCGAAACATCTCCCAGCAATTCTCCGTTTGCCATAGGATGTCCCAGTGAGGACCAATGTATACAGGTTACTCCAAAGCACTATCGTCGTCTTCTTCAGCTCAAGTGTAAGACACTGCCTCATACTGGGGCAATTTATCAAAGCCGTAGACTTCAAGGTCCAGGTGAATACGACTATCATAGCTTTCAGCATCCGAAAAACTTTTCAACCTGTATTATTCGGATCGGTTCGCGTTATATAAACGGGCGATAAATGGGTTGGCTCGCTATTTGTCTCTTGGGCGTATTTTCGTGGAAGTTTCTCTGGCCATGTGGCCTTTCTGGTATTGTGTCTTCCTGTTTCCCATTGTCCGAATCATCGGCTTCATCCTTGATGGCGTCTGGCGAAAGCTTCTATGGAAAGGAATGAGGCCATCGCAGATTCATCATTCCCATGGCTTCATTGGGAGGAATTATTGGTCCTGAGCTGACCGCGTGTATCGCATGCTGTGAGTTCGGCAGCTTTGGTTGTTCGACCACACGCTCGACATTTGGGCACTCCGTCCTCGACATCAACACGAAGGAAAATGCAACTGGTATCTTGCTAGCGTTACATGGCTAATATTGTTATTTGTTATCCCTGGTCGAAAGTTGCCGGCGGCAAGAAGTGAGACGAGCACTGAATTGGGTGGGCTGTGAGCATTAAAGCAACTTGCAATTAAGAAAGTAGGCTGAGGTCGTTGACAGTGCAGAGTGACGTGGACAATGAACAGAGGTTGCTTAACTCCCTGCCTTACACTCTGCCTTTATGTCTGCCTGCAGGAGTGCAACGCAACTAGCCCACGCTCCTATACAATTTCAATGGCACGCCGTTGCGTAGCCTCCAGCCAAAGGACGTAATAGCTGGCGGATGGTCATGGTCTCCTCGAAATCAGTGCCATTCACACGGATGAACTCCATTGCTTGTTTCCGGTATTACTTAGTGTTTCACTATGTCTTTTGCCCAAAGTACATGGGTGACTCGTGAGGTTCGCGGTATGATAAACCCTGATTTGCGTCTCTCACACCTTTTTCCTCTCACGGAGCAGTAGCCTTGACAGATGTGGTGGTGAACTTAGCACAGCCCTTTCCTTGCGCAGACACAGTCACCTGCGCCTTACTATCATGGCCATTCAAGCAAGCGCCACCAGAGGCAACGAGCTCGTTGCCCGACTGGGAAACAAACTTGACGTTCTTCGAAGCGCAGTCCTCGGCCCGGAAAGCGGTGCCGTTGAAGCCGACGCAGGCCTGCTTGTTCACCAAGTCAGGTCTGAAGCCAGCCGTGAATGAACGCTGGACGAGAAGAACATTGGCGCCGCCTTGAGTCGAGGGGGTGATCTGTCTGTCCGCCGCAGTGTTGACACAGGCAGCGTTGACGATTTCGCCTAGGAGACACTTGTAAGTACGGGGTGCCAAGTATGAGAGAAAGAGAGAGCTGGCGGGGATATACCATTGTTGCGGAAAGTGAGGCATTCGTTTCCGGGTACACCACCCTGCTCCTTGAAGACGAGAGTCTTGGCGCCCTTCTTGATGGACTGACGCTTGGACAGGTCTTCGGCGGGCATGGCGGCCACAAAGGTGGCAAGGGCCAGGGAGAGAGCCGCAATGAACTTCATTTTTTTTGCTGATGAGACGAAGAAGGTCGGGTGAAGAATTGAAAAAGTCAAGTTATATGAACAGTAATCACGAAATAAGGGACCAGCCGAACGAAGAGAAGGTTTGCAAGTTGGAAGTTGAGTGAGCGAATGAGGTGATTCTCAAAGCAAGTGAGATAAGAAGTCGAGAGGCATCGAGTCGTCTTTAAATCGAACCCTCGACACAGCCAGACTGCGTCCCCCAGACCGACAATGGAGAAATCGAGTCTGGCAAGGGAAATTAAGCTTGATGCGACACGTCGCACCGCCTTCAAACCCCCTCACACCTGCGACCTTAAAAGAGGCTATACCGATCAGCCGTACAGGTGAAGGCGGCCCCGGCCCAAACAAGGAGGCCAGGAGAAGAAGAGACGAGTTTTGACCTGGTGTCAGCTTTTGCCGAGTTTGCCCACTACACCCCCTTCCTAAACGACGAACCCCTAAGGGCAAGCTAAGCAGGGGTGCTTTCACGCCGTCACCAACAGCGTTGGGCTTACCGAAAAGAGGGAATGCCCCGCCACCGCAACCATTCGCTGAAACGTCTCAAGATCGGTCGTTTGCAGGGGTGCGCCCAGCCGAATCTGGGGAAACCGCCCTTCCGTTCCTAGCAGCACACTAGAATTACGGTTTCATCGTCGCACCTTGTCAGGGAGCCGCGTCACCGTAGAACGGCTGCCATCTCATGTAATTTTCGAATTTCTCCGTCTCAGACTTTGGTTGGCAGAGCGGGAGATGCACCCAGATTTGCGCTTGGAACCGGCGATCCCATACTCTTGGGAGGATCTCAGGGCGGTGATGGCCATCAAGGGTGTGTTCTTGGGGTTGAAACTGCAAATCCACTCAGATCATACTCTAACTTGCTTTCGGAAGGTCTTGTCGGTATGTTGTGAGATGACTGCGATGGGGAACTTGTATGTTTGTTGTAGAACAGGCGCAGTCTATACTTTTGCCATTGGCCTTCCTCCCTCTGTTTGACTGTTCAGCAGAAATCCGACTTTCTTTTTGCGAAGAGTTCTATATTCGCTGCAGCAAATCTTCTACTAAAGTCAAAATCAGCTTCGGAAAACTTCTCAGTGTCAATGTAAATGCATAAGCTTCGGAGGACGCGTGGTCCGCTAGTCCGAGTAAACGGTACAAGGCATTTAAAAATGACACTGTGACACTTTCCAAGCTAACCTAGGAAGCGTGCAGAAGAATTCCAAAGGATATTCATCGTGTTCCCTTTTGGTAAAACTCAAGGGGAGGAGAAGTAGGGCCAGCGAAATCGTCAAGAAGGTTTCCGAAGAGAACACGCAAGCAGAGGGTCATATGCGAATAGACTTTCGATTTCCTTGAGCCCGAGGAATAGTGAAACAAGATGGACCTGCCTATCTCGAGGGGGCACATATGGCTTACCATGGCTTACCGAAAATCGGGAATAAGTAGTATTTGACTTCGTCGAAGTGTGTAGCATAATTGCATGGATGTGCTGATCCTGAATCAACATTCTCGCCCGGCTGATGCTGGACAATGTCGAAGCCCAACCGTTACCGAAGGATTTGGCCGCGAGGTTGTGAGATGGACTCAAGCGGGCGTCTTTAAACGGGCGATTTCCATAAAAGAGGGGTTTTCGCACTCGTAATTGGCGACGGTCTTCTCTTGATTTCTTCCGGACGAAAGCATCGTTAGGACGAGGCTGTCAGACAAGGCAACACCTCACCCGTGTGGGCATAGGTCATAAAATAGTGTTTGTATCTGCTCTACAGAAGCAGAAGAGTGAAATTGGCTTATTCAGTAGCCTTTGGAATTCATCAAGACCGCCATAGAAAGCCAAGACGGCAGCGGTCACCCTGCGGAATTGGTGGCATGGGTATCTCAACTTTCGCCAATGCCCTCAACCACAACAAAACGTATACGTCAACAGCGGAAGCACACAGAGCATAACAGGTACTCGCGAATTTAAAGTATGGGCTGAGTAATTTGAGGGTCTCTACAAGCATGTTATAATTCACCAGATGTGTTGTGGAGGACGAAGTGGGTCATTCGCCACCAACCCCAACAAAAATGACGATAGCTTCACAATAATATTAAAGATATACAACATCAGGTACTCGGTGGTAGTCACCGACCCAATCACTAATTCGGTCCTCCTTGGAATCATATAGATGGAGCGGAGGTGGCGTTATTGGTGATGGCTTCGCCAACCCAAAGTGATGGGCAACGTTCCGAAGAATGGACGGCACGGAACGTAGTCTAGCCGATCACATCCGTTTCGGACGGTGGATATACCATCAGTCTGGTCTTCAGACACTCGAAGGCTAACCCTGCTCCCAGACGTGATTCATCTACTTTGCTGCCTGGGCGCTTCCGGCTGAATTCCGTCTTCGCCAAAGTGATAGGCTCTTGAACGTTGCTCTGGCCCCAGCTTCGCCCTGCAAAGCAAGCCAATGCTCTCTGCTTCCACACTGCCCTCTAAAGTAAACCTCTGATCAGTCTGATTATTCTCTATCTGCGAGAAGCAAATGATCCGACACTCTTAGGTTCCGGGTGTGCGAGGCGAATTGGAAGCATGCCTGGCACGAGCAGGACTCACTCTGTCACGAATCTAGACACGTCTCGACGTGATGGACGTACGGCAATATTCTCTGCATGGCTGCGAACGATGGAGTACGAGACGCAATCAAGGATTACGCGGAAGAGAGCCGGTCTCGTTTCACGGAGATGGACTCTGTCAAGCAAGCTCCTGTTCAAGAAGTCATCTTTGACCTTGTGATGAACTGCACATTTTGGACCTAGAGGTATGGGAAGAATTGCATCATGCAGTCAAGGGAGGGAAAAGGGGATAGAGATGGTGAGTCACTCCATGGCATCGCCGTAGATGCTGCATATGGGCCCGAAACATGGCTTTGACGAGCTACTGAATTATATTGGAGGGCCTGGTGCGACCCAATCAGCTGCCCAAGATCTTGTGCAAAGGACAATCGTGGTTTCGAATTTCTCTGGGATGAACGTATTGTGGTGAAAGAAGCACCAAAGGCTGAAAAGGCTGAGATGTTGTAGGTGATCCTTAGCTTACATAGAATTATACACGGCCTTGCTCAACAAGTTGCTAATGAGGCCCCGTGAATTATGCAGCTCTTTGCAATCTATCGGGAATGATTCGACTGCCGCGTCAAGAATTTGTCTCAAATGTGATAGGTGCGATCGAAATTGGGGACGGTGAAATGATTGTTACGGTCAGCTATCTGACAGTAGAGTCTGCTAACAGAAGCTAGGATTGACGCTATAGACTAGATGTCGTACTGAGTTCTGAGTCGTAGTGCTGGGTGTGCTAAACAAATCAGGTCTTCAAGGGCTAAGGTGATTAGTCTTAGACCTAATAAGTAATTCGCAGTGAAGGTAAGCTGAAAATATCCGAAGATGTTTACAAATGTTAATTGCTGGAGAGATATAGAAGTCTGGCCACGAGCGAAGCTCAGGTCACACTATATGCAAGTCCTGAAGACTACCCCTTGTTCCTTTTGGTGTGATCACCTTCGTGCATAGGTAATCGCGATCAGTTGGCATGATTGATTGATCATTTTGATCCTACTCGGTTCCAGCCGCCATTGTCGGTAGCTATGCCCGGAAAGCAAGGTTTAGGTAATAAGCAAAGCGTCGACGACAAGTCGCGACGCCTTACTTTGCCCTGCTCTTAAATTAAGGCCAGCTGTTTCCAAATTCCTCGTTGCACTGCCTGTCCTCTGCGTTGATTCTCTCTGTTTTAAGAATCTCTTTCTGTTGCTTTTATTCGAAGCTATTTTTGTTTTCCTTGCCTCTGGATTCCCACTTTCGTGTCTTCGTGCTTCGGCTATATTGGTGCTTGCCACATGTCCATATCTAGTTCTGCTGCATACCTACAGTCTCCCCCCGGCGCTCAGCTTCGTCTGTTTGTCTTGTCCGCATCCTCCCGGACTTGTTTGTACTGTATGTCCCATGCCCTGCGAATTATCGTTGCCTCCTACCAGGTTCCTATATGGCTATATGTTTCCATCTTTCGACCACCACCGCCGTCCACCACCTGGAACCAGGCTCGATCCATGAAGCACAATGCTTCAATCGCTTTGATTCGTCTGAATACTGAGTATGAGAGCTCCTGCTTAGATCCCGCGGAATCATCGTATGTTAAAAGGGCACTAATCCTCCTTTGCAAAGAGGGCAATAGCGGACTAGTCTATCTATGATCTGTAGTATTCTATGGCATTAATCGTAGCATGCCTGCTGTTTGATGCTTTTTCTATACAGAAGGTGATATCGGTCTGTTGGGCTCCTCGTTATGGTTATTACGGAACGTTTCAAACTTTATCGCGTGTGATAGGCGGCCTAGGACCTATCGGTATCTGTTATGTTAACGTTTATCTGGACGTAGCCGTTGTGCTTCGCATGATAGCCTATGGCTCGGCGGCGGCGGTGATGGTGTTGTCTACTGAGTCGTGTCTCGTGACTTGCTCTCAGAATTTTTTGTGGCCAGAGCACACTCGCGGCCACAAGTAGGCCCTTTGGATGCAGAATCAATACCGAGGATGATATTGTGCCCACAATTGCCTCTACGGACGCGATCCGCGGGCATGCTTCGATCAATTTGTTGCTGTTTTCCAAAGTTTCCGTCTCGCGTTTGTTGATGTTCTTTTGTACTCGCTGTGCCGAGAATTGCGGTTCCGTTTTTGTACGACGTATTAACAACAAACTCTGTTTTCGCTCATCTCCGTGCTACCCACTGTGTGAATTGCTCCCGGGAGTCCGACCGGATTTGGCGGATGTAGTTACGGAATGTCGCTGGCTAGCTATTGGTATACATATAAATATATGTCTAGCTAGTTATGCAAGATATGCTCTCTTTCAATGCCCTGACGTAATTGAATCACGTCCTACGATTCTTGAAAGTGTCAGATACCCTCCTTAAAACGAGTGAGGGATTCTCAAAACTCTTGCTCATCCTGACTTGACGGTCAATAAATTCAAAAACTCGCTCGCTATGGCATCCCGCAGCGTCCTGGCTATCGCCGCCGTAGTTCTCTTCTTCAACTTTGTTTTAGCAAATCCGCTCCCGCTCTTCGACGACTCACCGGCCGCCCGAACTCTTTGGTCACGTGGAGACAATGACCCTTTGCGCGGAAAATACGGGTTCATGGTACTGACCATCCCGCCGTCCGACACCACCGAAACCCAAGTCGCCACCACCGCAGGAGGTGGAGGACTCGGGGCCTTTGCGGTTTTGAATCAGGACGGGAGCATTTTTCTAGCGGTCCAGGTGAACCAGGATTACGTATCGGATGAGTTCGACGGTCTTCGTGGTTACAGAATCACAGTACTATGTCACGAGACTACCATCATTTTCGAGCAACCCCATGATCTGCTCTTACACGACAGACGCGCGCTCTGGGCAAGAGTCTCTGAGCAAGAGCTGAACTGGTGGAGGGAAATATACGAAACCAACGAGGACAGTGATATCGACATCACTATTTGGTGGATGAAAGACATCGCAAGACAAAACGATTGATAAAATAGGTAAAGCTACCCTAAGGACAACGCATTTGGGAACCTCTTTTTCGCCCTCCCTTGTGTTTCATCTTTTGTAGCACAGAAAACCTTGATAGAACAGCCCTGAATCGATCGAAAGGACACTCGCGCATCGTGGACCACGCTGTGATGATCGGTCAGTCGAGTAATACAAAAGAGGAAGCATAATTACAGGCCGCTATCCAGCAGATTCGCCTCTATTTGTTCGCAATATTTTAATGGGGCAGGCGGCAAGAAACCGGAGTTATTTTGTAAAATCTCACTACCGCGTCCTCGATCACATTCCGTCAGCAAATTTCCAAGCCTTCTGCGGTCTCGATTGGAAATCCTCTCTGTTGAAAGTCCTTCAATCGTTTTCCCATCGATGCATCATTGATGGCAACGAAGGCCGATTCAGCGAGTTTTTCTTCAAATCCGCAATAGAAATTGAGGGGCTCGACGCCATGTCGGAGGTGTTGCTGCTTCGCGAAGTCGGCTTACGGACCGATCAGGGAGAGAGGACTCGACGCAAAAGAATTTTGTGAGGTTGCCTAAACCACGAGGATTACCTGCTGTCCAAGGCGACTGTGTCGTTTGGTGCTTCAGTACGGATCATCTTGCGTGCAAGCTCCAGCGCAATTTGCTTGACAGTGACTTTCTAACGGCTACGGACCAGCTAAGAACCCGCGACTCCCCTTATGCATGAGCGTTCGGACAGTGCTATGCCATCCGGCATGCTACGACAATGCCTGCAGATGTTGAACATGAAAGCTGAGAACCCGGCCAGACCGACGAGGAGGTCCAGCTGACTGCGGCGTGCGGGTTGCAATGAGTACGCGAAGAACGAGTGCCGGTCAGGCAGAAGATGCTCGTTTCCTTCGCCGAACGAAATCGTGAAGAGCATTACCTCCGGAACCTCCGGACCTGCCCAGCCGGCCAGAATCATTATGCTCATGCATGACTGTTCGTTCTGCGCGGGTTATGGCTTCGCCAAGAGCCCCGTTGTTACCGTGCTCATTGGCGTTAGGCCACTTTGGGCGGGCCCGGGCCTTTGACAACAGAGTAATACGACCATCTGACAATGCGATCCCTCTTTTCACCCGGGAGTACTATGTACGCTGGTATATGCATTACTAAGATGACAGTAGAGTCTTTAGCTCAATTAGGGTTGGTAAGTAAGTCGGGTTAGGTTGCGAGTTGAATTACGGCTTAAGTTTTATACATGTAGGAATTAGAGTTTGAGATTAAAATAATAGATAGATCCGTAGATCTATTAATATTTAAGAAATGCACGTACCAGCGTGCACGGTATTCCCAAGTGAACAGAGGGATCGCATTGTCAGGTGGTGTGTAGACTCGTGCCCAAATGCGTTGCCATTAAGATTCTTGTTGCCAGCGAAAAAACGGGAAAAGAATACTGATCTTGGACTGGCAGCTACAATAAAACAAATGGGTATAGACAAGACTACTGCCACCATCGTTGGTGGGCTCGTTGTAAGCATCGATTTCCCCTGTCGTCGGATCATACGGTGGTGTGGCGGATTCCGGTCGCTCGATGGGTGGTATTTCGGGTCCTAACGGGAAGCTTTCGTTGGTCGATACTTGACGCAGGCGTGCATCGAGTTCGTCGAGATCAAGTGGACGAGAGCATGCGGTAGGACTATGGGCTAGCCATCGTTGTTGATCTCTGGATCGTTGTAAGCGAAATTACAGATGATAGGAGCTGAGAAAGCTTTGGAACTCACTTGAGTCGCTCGGCGAGGCGGCTTCGTCCGTCTTTCGATAGCTCACCCCACCCATCAATAGGAAGGTCGTAATGGCCACCGGAGAGGCGGATTTCTGCATGAACTGAGCCAGCTCAGCATCGCTCATGGCGAGGACTTCATTGACGGATACCCTCGCTGCGGTCACTTCTGTAGAGACCATATTGCCCTTGAGTGTAGCTGGAATGTGAAGTTGCGGGCGTTGGGTACGGTGCAAATTAGTGTGAAGGATACATATCAACTTGTTCACGCGGCACCTGGTCAGATTTATACCTCAGGCAGCCAAAGTACAAGAACGCTTAGAGGCGGCGAACAGCAACGTGATAATGTTCTTTGTACTCAAGGTGAAAGCCTCCTAATAATCAGGCCGAATAATCAAATCTTGTTTTCCAGGTACTGGGGCTTGGCGAAGAGCGCGGGTTGGTGGCTTCGTTGGATGCTGGTGAGCCACCGTTTAGCTGCAGTCACCACACCTTTTCACCCTTATATTAAACCAATGCTCCTTCTTGCTATCAAGATGGTGTTTTTCGTCATCTTGTCGCCCCTTTTATTCTAAAACTTTTCAGAATGGATTGCGATATTATTGCCGTTTTGTATCCCCGCGACGATCACAATGGAAGGTCGACAAAAGCGATCAAGGCGAGTTCGCGTTACGTGCCTCCTCAGCTTAAGCGCCCCCGATACAACCGCCACGAGCGAGAGTCAACTCAGCCACTGCAGAATCCTGAGGCATCGGCGCTCGACTATCTTTCGGGCCTTGTGGTTAGATTAAGTGATGTTACCAGAACTGATTAAGGTCTCATTTTCGGTTCGAACCCCAATTGTGACATTGTTCTGCGCGCTCAAGGTATCTCGAACACCCCTTTTAGCCACCACTGACGAGTTCAACCGCCCCATCATCAAGGATTTGAACTATCTAGGAGGCACTCAAGTAACTTGCAATGGGAAGGGCGAGGGATTCCGGAGGGATTTCCGCTGGATCGTTGGCGGCAAAACAGTAGATATCGTGCACCCGTAAGAGAGAGGCAGGCTGGCAGCCCCCAATCCGGAAAGACTATGAAATATAATTAGTCTGCTTCCTGTAGATCGACCATTGGATACGACTGAGAGATGATATTCTCTAGACATATCACTAGGCCAGATTCAACGGCTTCTATCTGGCCGTTGAGATAAGTTTTGACAAAACCCACACAGACAGACCCGTGGGGCATTAGCTCTTGCTCGCCGACCAGCTACCTTATAAAGAGCAACTTTATTTTATGTGACTGCGCCAAAATACAAAGATGTTCCAATCCGCGGTCTGATACCGTTCTCAGCCACGTCTTTGGTGCCCTTCGTGTCGCAAGTCTGCAGGCATATCCGTACACCCACGTGGTTTTGCAAGGCGCGCTGATCCCGCCTCAAAGTAGCCAAGCACCCTTGCTATTTGACTAAGATAAAAAGTTGATACACCCAATGGGAGTAACGAGAGAGGTGAGTGCAGTTCAACGGGCCCGGCACTGCAACCATGTATGATGACCATTTTTGCGACGGTGGAGGCCTTTTTCCCCAGCGAAAGCTGAAGCCCCAACGCTGCTCATCTACTTAACTCGCGTCTTACGTCAACGAGGCAAACAGTCAGATCCATGCGGGTCAGCTGACTTGATGTGTCAGTTGGAGAATGAATGGTACTGTAGGCACACGCAATCTTACATGCAGCTCTCGATGCACCCAAACGGATCCCTTGTCAACGTCTACCAGACACAGTGAAGAACCGAAAACACATACAGTGATACCCATCTTAAAACAAGTCACTTAGGCAGCGTCTAGCTTGGCCTCCCAGACCTCTCCTTCTGCGTTGTCTCACATACACGACCTGCAGCCGAGATGCAGATAAATAAGAAGAAATCACAGCGCAAGACGTATTTCATCCTTCGTAGCACCGACTACAAGCCCGACGGCCTGATCCAACTCGGCCAGCTCATCGAGGACCCTCGCACTCCTTACCGCCGCTTAGCGCCTCCCATCAGACCCCTCCCCGCAGATGCCGTCCATGTCTCTCTCAAAAACGACTGGTCCCTGGATAAATCCAAGGGAGCAGTCGGTGGCATCGGAATCTTTGCACAGTTTATAGCTGTGATGACGGCGGAGGTGTCAACCCACGTATCGAGCGATATCACACAATCATGGACCGCGGCTCAGCTAGAGACGGCATTTATTGAACTGGGAGCAGACAAGGAATCTGACTACGTCACTTCCAGCGTGCAGAAGGCGGCGGTGCAAAAGCGTCTCACGCGCGAGGGTTTCTTCAAGAGAATGGTCCTCAGCAAGAAGGTGCTGTACATGATCACGGGCATTAAAATTGCGAGGAGGCCCGGCCAGGTCTCGTACGAGGCGAGCAAGACGACGAGCGTCACCGCAAAGCTGGGCGCAGACCCTGGGACAGGGGGAATGGTCATGGCCGGCGTACAGGGCGGTGTGGACCGGTTCAGCAGTTCTGTCGAGAGCAGCACGCCGGATGACGATTTCGTGTTCGCCTATAGATTGCGCAAAGTTCACGTCAACTTCAGCAGCAACAAGACCCTGCTCAAGAGCGATGTTTCTGGGGCCGAACTGCATGGGCACGGTGCTGGGGGAGATGGTGAAGATACGAGTTCTGAGGATGAGAGCGATGAAGAGGTACCGAATGAGGTTGCTGTTGATGTCGATGAACTTGACACGGTCTTGGTTGAAAATGAGGACTTTGGACAGTCTTTACCTGCTCGGGACGCCAAGAACGACGGCTTTGACGAGGTTGATGGTGGCGAATGCCTAGTCATCATTGCAGAATAGCATCCTCAAGGTCAAAAAGCTGTCTGGCACCTACACCCTCCAGGGAGGTCTTGATGCATTTACCACAAGTTTTTATTTAAACAGCACCGAGTGACCGCTTGTTGCTCATCTCCAGAACGTGTTTGAAATAATGCTCCGTTGATCGCAAAAGAAATCGAAAACTACTTATTCCAAGCGCCTAAGCAAAGCCTCAGCATCTGAGCAAAAAAAGACACCGAACCGCTCTTTTCTTCCCCGCTGAAGTTGAAGTAGTTGTCTCGGCCCACCCAAGGGTTGAGGAAGTTGTGCTGGTCCGCGGTCGGTGCCATGCTCATTTTCAAGAGTATGGCCCGGACGGCCTCGACTGTCTTGAATTCCAACGCCGGTTCGAGGTTGATCTCGGCCTTGTTTGCGTCGTAGAACTGATACAGGATGGAGATGACGGACGCGGCAATCGGCGTCGCGAACGAGGTCCCCGACATGGCGACCCAGAGGCCTGGATACTTCTTCGGGTTTCTCTTGTTCACCACCTTCAGGGGTGTCAACTTGTCCTTGTCCCTCAGGGTTTCCGGCCAGATCGATGCGACATCGTGACCCAGGATGCTGAAGCAGAAGTCCCTGTCCACGCCCGGCCTCGGGCTGAATGAGCATTTGCCACCCTGGTGATCGGTCGCAAAGATCTTGAAAACCTCCGAGAGCCGAGCAGGGAAAGAAAGGTTGGCTTCTGAGTTCCCGAAGTTGCCTGCGGCCGCACAAAGGATCTTATTTTTCGACGTCGCCCTGCTGATTGCTGCTCGGAATCCTGGTGTCTTGATAAGCCGGAACCCAAACGACATTGAGATGATGTCTGTGTCCCATTCCGTGATGGCATGGTCAATTGCCTAGTAGTCAGGTTTCATTTGTAAGCTGATGACTCCAATAGATATATTCGTTCGTGAAGGGCAATAGTCCAACGTTGGTCACGCACCTTTGTCACTTTCCCCTCTGCGTCGGGATCCTTCATCAAGGAAGCGCGCGTTGTGGCCACTCGAGCTATGGAGAGCTCAACGAGTGGTGCGAGTTGAAGCACAACACCAGCGATAAAAGTACCATGCCCGTCTTCGTCGATTGCTTCCCGGCTGGGCTTCTCTGTCACAAAGTCCTGGAAAAGAGCAACCTTTTTGTTTGCTGCTTGTCTGAAATCCTGCCATTGCCGCTTAGTGACAAATGGGTGGGTTTTGTCGAGGCCTGTATCGATTATGGTAACCCTGACTCGCTCCATGTTCTTGTCATGTCGAGGACTGATAATCATGTCGCGAGACCTAATAAAATCCTTTATCCACTTTTCACTGTTCCTGAAAGTCATTGTTAACTACTGCGAGGTGATGGTCATCCGTTTTGAGCGAAGAAAAGACTCACTGTATGCTGTCGAGGACAGCTTCCGAGTCGAAAAAGGCCGGTCCTGTGTCAAGAGATAACGGTGTTTCTTTCAATGAGAGCTTTGTCAGTCCAATCATTTTCCAAATAATACTCCAAAAATGCCTCTGAGATTGTTGGATACGCACCAGGTCCCGACCATTCCGTACATCCTGTGTCTGCTCTGCTGATCCCTTGCTGGATCTCGAGATCTTCCTGTGTCTTTTTCTCCCTATTTAGAGCCTCTTCTTCCTCCAACTCTTTGACCCTCTTTGACGCTTGCTCTTCCTCCTTTCGCTTATTCATCAGATCCTTCTCCCTTTTCTTCTTTTCTCTCGCTTCGTCCAACCTTCTCGCTCGGGTTTCCTCATTCCTCTTCTTTTCCTCTTCCCCTTTTAGCCTCTTCTGCTCTTCATCTTTCTTCCTACTTTTCTCCTCCTCCTCCTTCCTCTTCTTCTGCAAAACCTCTTGGACCAATGAGTTCCACTGGTTCAGGGTTTGTCTCCTACGGCAAGTGATTGTTCGCCTGGCACTTACCCTGGCGTTTGATAAAACCTTGCGCCATCTTTGCCTGGCTGTTAATCTTCGGCAAATGAGATGCCACCTTTCCCGAATCTCCTTCTTCCGGGGTAGGACATCCCTCCTCACACCAGCACGCACCTTTTCTAGGCATTTCTTCCATCTCTTACGTGCCAGAAGCCCAGTAGCTTTCCTCCACTCATTCTTGAACACGTCTCCTAAGTGTGCTGCCATTGCGGACTGATCGGCATCCTGGGCGCCATACTTCCGGATGCGGGACTCAACAGTGTTGTAAACCTCGTACCCGCGCTTTCGATCCTTCAGATCCACGGTGAACAACTTTAACGCCGCAATTCCGCGAAATTTCATATCCTCCACTTCTTCGTCGCTCATATCGCCGCCAATTTTGACCAGCGCGCGAACACGACTCCTATTCAGCTTGGCAAGCTCCAAGGGCTTTCGGTTTTGGTTTTCCAGCAAGACATCTGTGCAATGAAGTACATTATCTATGTCCTCGTCCAATCTGATGTTGTTCTTCTCATTCATGCTCTCCGTGGCCAGGGTCAGTGCCTCGAAGTTCAGCTTCTCAGCTTTCGCAGTATCTCGCGTCTTCTCTTGCTCGGCGAACTTGATAAGCGCGGCCGCTAGATCCTGTCGAACCCCTAAAACTTTTGATGGATCGGGAGGCTTCTGGGATTTCCGGGCTTTGAGAACCTGTCGGTAAAGGGTCTCGGCTTCACCATAGTTCTCCATGTAGAAATAGCACTCTCCCAAATGGTGCCGCGCGACTACAACGTCAAAGTTGTCGCGGGGGAGTTTCTTGATACCATCCCACAACATCGCGTCCAGGATTAGCTTGGCAGCTTCTGGGGCCTTGCTTTTGTCTTCTATCATCTTCGCGGCCTTTGTTATAACTCTTCTGAAGTCCTGGAGATTGAGGTTCGCGCGGTTCTCGACGCTTGAATGCTTTGGACTGTTCTTAACGGCCTTCGGTTTAGAATTCTCCGGTTTCTGTTGTGAACCCAAATCTCCTCCTGTAGGGGAAAATATCTCTCCCTTACCGATGTCTCGATGGGATTTGAAGCTTGTTGTCTCCCCATTGTACCTGCTCAAGGAGGACGCGGCTATACCTGGGGAAGCTCTTGTCGTTGGTTCGGCACCCTGTCCTCTAGGTGTGCTACCTTTTACGATAGATAAGCCGGATTCATTCCGAAAAAGCGCCTCGCGTGTTGAACAATTGGCTCCTGATCTGGGCTGGCTGGAGCTTGAAGACCGGCTATGCTGAACATGGTGTTTTTGAGATGGAGACTTCTGCGCGTCGCCATTCCCCGCTCGAGTCAGCCCATTGTCGGGAATGGACGGAGACATGGAGAAGGACGACGCGAGAACGGTAGCCTTCCCGTCCCTTGTGCTGTTGAGTTGGTCGATTTGAGTGAGAGCTGGACTAATGTTTCCGTATGACAAACAAAGAGTGAAAAACCTTTGTTTAGGTCGCAGCCTACTTAGCAGTCGTACATGGTGCTGTGGTCATTTGAGGGAAAATGTCGAATCGACTTGACTGGAAGTCAAGGCGGGATTTTCCAGCTGACCTACCGCAGCGTTTCTAACCCCTGTCAGAGGTACTAGTTGTCGGTGGAGGCGTGCTTATGTGCGCGTGGCTAGCTGGCACAGAAGGACGCTGCAGTGGCATCGGTTCGAAAGTCACGAACAGTTCCTCTCAACTATTTTCAGATGAGTTTCTGGCCTAACACTACAGTTCTCTTCTCTTTTTTTATGAAGCCACTATTAATTAGTGAAATGCAACTAGTAATGAGCTTCCATCGTACGGGGCGAAAAAGGCTGTCATGGTCTTCGAGCTCGGCTATGCTTCAAGTACATCATGTATGTGTGGAGTCTGCGTTATCCACAAAAGTAATCACTAGATTTAGATGGGTCTTCTTGAGGTTTCTGTTCTGCTGCTTCCTTCAAGCCTATGCTGGTGCTGCAGTCGGCGTGCCTTCGGTTTCTAGTAGAGCTTTGTAAGTATCCCAAGCGGTCAGCCTACTTCGTACAAGACTTTTGATTAGCGGCCTTCTCAACGCACACATGATTTCCACAAACTTGGAGTGGTGAAGGGAAATCAAAGATATGCCAAATCAGGCTGAGGATCTTGAGTTGACGATTATGCTCGCTTATGCACTCATCTCACCAGCCAACCCTATTCTGGATGTTCGCCGATGCATCTGCTTCTGGAAGAGCTAACCAGCCGATGTCTGCAAGATACACAATTGGTCAAACTACGCCAACAAATGAAATGAAATGGCGAAAGTGGGACGAAGAGTGGGAAAGTCAACTTCGTGAGGGGTTGGCAACTCCCCGTTATCGCTGTGATGGGCGCTTAGGAGCACAGTGTGCAACCTCCAGGCCGCTACCGTCGACCTGTTATGGAGTACCTCCCAGCCTCCGCTCGAAGAATAAGTGCGATCCACAGCCTTATTGATGGCTTCCCCGATCTACCGAGCTTCCGTACAGGAGTCAGCCAAGAGGGCTCGCTGGCTAGCTGGCTAGAATGAAGGATCATGCAGGCGGCAAAGATCTCTCCGAATCTCCCAGCCTCATCTGCAATGTCCTGTCCACCGCGGCCGAGTGAATTACTGCCATGGAAGCTACACGAATGAACACAGCTGCTCGAAGGAAGGCAAACAATCAGAAATGTTGAGGTGATTTCCTTGGTTCTCGAGCTCAATGACGGCTTGACCGACCCTGGCTTCAGCCTAGGATGGTTGTTCAGCCATCAAATATTGCCGCCAGGCCAAAGTCAACTCCAAAACCATCCGAGCCAGGACCTACGCCCACCGTAAATGTCAAACCCAAGAATTTCTTTGAGAAGCGGGATGACAGCACCCAGATTATCATCACTCAGACACTTCCTCGAACCTTGAGCACTCGAACCGCGACTGTGACGCTTCCCGGTGAAATTCCAACAGAGCCCCCTCCTCATTCATCTGATGGCGTCAGCGACCAGCAACTCGGGGCAATCATCGGGGCCACATGCGCCACTATAATAACCCTCTTGCTTCTTGGTTGCTGGATTATCAGAAGACGGCGGCAGAAGCAATCATCCTCCAAGTCATCTGGCGGGGCCAATTCACTCTTCTCATCACCGCCCCTCGGGCCCTCCCCATGGTCCCCCCGATCATCAACCCGGTCTGAAGGACGGCGAGGGTCCAGGTCTCACAAACAGAATTCTCCGTCTTCTAAATCTGATGGCATTTTGGACGATAAATATCAACCACCTTCTCCCGATTTTGGGCTTCCAAAACCCCCTCCAACATACTTGAGGCCACCGGCAGGTTCGGTACATTCTAAGACATCGCCTACTTCAAAAAATCCCCAACCACCTGAGTCATTCAGAATAAGACATCTAAACGATCACCCAACAGCCCCGGTCTCATCAGAACATCCTCCCAACTTGGGTCCTACGGTAGACAGCCGGAGGGCTTCAGCGAACCACTCAGAATCATGGATGTCACCACCCGTCGGCAGGTCTGGGCTCACGTCTTCCAAGAAGCCAGGACCATCTTCGGCGTATCAGCCACGGCCGTTGATGTCCGGGATGACGACGATGCTCCCTGATGAACCATCAAGTAAAGGCACTGCTCCCAAGCCCAGGCCCAGCGGTTACATTCCAGTGCCATCTTCTAATCCCAAAATCATCACTGCTGATATGGAAAAGATCTCGAGATCCTCAAGCAAAGAAAGACATGCGCCTAGCTTTTCTGGTCAAGGTCGTCCAGCAATGACTCCATCCATCAACAAGATTCCTCAAGCCGTATCGTCGTTCCAACAGCCTCCAACAACGGTACCGCTGGGACCCTTCAGTGGGTTATCCGCTGGAAAAAAGACGGTCAATTTTCCTGAGATTTTGGAAGAGTCAATTCCTGAGCTCCCCAATGCGTCTGACCTACCATTACCGAAGCTGAAGGATGGAAAACAGAGGTCAATCGCCGTTTCAACATTGTCCAGACATCTTTTAAAGGGCGGGGAAAAGTCCAGCCCTCCTGAGCACCGAGATAAAGACCACCCCAAGGCTTCGCTCGAGAATGCAACTAAGCCCAAATTCAAGTCCGAGGATGCAGATGAGGCAAATGGTGAGACGACTTCTCATGCCGAATCCCCATCTGGATTGAAGAGCCCTCCTTCTGTTTCACGATCGAGAGTTCCATCCCCTGAAACCATTACTGTCGACCAGAAGCCCTCACTGGAACCTGAGCCAAGATCCAAGTCTGATGATGCCGAGGAGTTCGACGCTCATCCAAGCACTCCCTCGGGTTCCGAGTCAGGCTCAAAGGGTCCTCCTCCTAATCCCCATACGACGGCCCCATCACCCAGAGTCATTTACGTCGGTCCCGGGCCTTCTATACGCCAAGAGACGGGATCATTGAGCCATACTGGGAAGCACAGGCAGCCTAGAGCCCCCAGCACGCTGAAAAGCTTCTCGGGGGCAAACCCAAGAAGCAGAATGTCTAGCTTCAGCGCTGCGGGTCATACACAACCAGGTAAGCCTTACAACTGCTGAGATGAGTCCGGTTCTTTGCTGATCAAAAGCGATTGCAGATGCTGTAAATATTTCTTCTGATCCGCATTACACTGCACATCCAGCTCCGCCAACGACTCCATTCAGACATGCACCACCTCTTCCTAGTGACGGTTATTCATATGGCCCGGACGAAACCTCACATTATCCTCCTCCATCGGGTCATGCAGCAGAGGCGGTTGTTATTGAAACCACTGAACTACCGGAGGCGAGACGCGTTCGAGCCCATGGACGACGCGGACGTCAGAAGAACAAGACCAAGACTCGGGTGCTAGAATACTTTGCCGGCTCGGGGGAGAAAGCGGAAAAGAAAGACCGGAAGAAACGGTCACCGAGTCGGCGATGACCATTTGGAAAGGACAGTTAGTACTGTCCAAAAGGATTACGAGAATACCCCTAGATACATGTGTTCACGCTGCATTTCCGTTACTTATTTTATCACCCAAACCTATATGTTGCTTCGAACGGTTCGCCTGGGGAATCATCGGCATTTAGTGATGAACATGTACTTCTCGAGATATTTCGAGCAAAACGATGTCAATGCTACTGAATTAACAATACGATGTTGAAGAACGATGAATAACAGCTTGATTCTACGGATATGAAGAGTAGTTGCGCAGTCAATTGTCTTATGAAGCCGGTGACTATAATTCGTGCACAGTCCAAATAGCGAACAACCTCTGCTATCAGGCACTATTTCGACCGCGCCTTGGTCAGCAGGTGATCCTGCTCCTCTGAAAAGCCTCTTGGCTTTTGGTTATTCAGAAGAGGACTGATGATATCCGGACTGTTACAATGTCGAGGAGATCGGCGTCAACAGCAGCATAATAATACTTTGGGATACCCTTTTTGCAAGCGTCGATAATGTAGCATTCGATCAAATCTTCCGTTTCCACCTCTTCACAAGGCATTCGATACAGTATCAATTAGCGCAGCATTTCTTCACCCCTTAGGCCGTACGAAAAATGCTCCCATGGAATAATAAAACCAGATGTATTCCCTGCAGAAAGCTTTATATCGCTATGTGTCGCAGCGCCACTTAGGCTTGCGCTCGCGTGACCCGTAATGATGGACAACTGCCGAGCCATACCCCAAGCAACGCCTCCAAGTACTTAGTAGCTGATCTACTTGACTGTGCTGGTGACCATATTAAGAGTATAAAGTAGTCCTAAAGCTAGCATGGCTACAGCAGCACTGGAAAGCATAAATCGGACAGCGAAACTGGTAGCGCTGACAAAAGCTCCGGTTGTTAGCATGGGGCGGTGATGAGAGGGAGCTTTTTGATGCCTGATGTTGACTGCTCGGGGTTTCCTCAAGATCCTCTGGTGGTATGCTAACAGCTATGAGCAACCATTGTCTATCAGACTCATCAAGCACTCACCTGGGCTATGACCCACAGAGTCACGTGTCGTGGCTCATTAAGTAAGTCTCATCGAAAATCTTCGAGAGATTCTAAGGATACTGACGCCGTAAATAGTTGAAATGTGCATCAAGAGACAGACAAGTGCATTAATAGTGGCGACTTTATCCGCCAGTGCCGAATTAAAAACCCAAGGCCGACGGCGTCTGTATTCAATGCCTCAGCTTGCCATCGCAGAGTGGCAACGGGGAGATAGTTCGCAACTAGGTCACCGCCACGTTGAGATTGGTAATCGTTCGGGCCATATGATCGGGTTGTTTGTTTGTCGAATCCTATGTGCATATTAAACTTAGCAGCGAGTTTGACAAGCAACCCCGACGAAGATGGTGTGCAAGGCTCAGTAACTATCGAGGAGCTCAGCGCTCCATTTATTAGTACCAGTGATGTCAACATGGCGTAGAATGATAGTGTACCTAACTATATAAAATTCATAGATAGTTATAGTGCACTAATCGCTATTTCGTGGATGAGAGACGTTGCTTTTCAGCTTGAATTATTTAAATGGTCGATTTTGCAGATTAACGTAGTCTTATCAAGCTTTACCTCAAAATTGAGAGAGGCAGCATATCTCCACGTTAAAGATCGGCATAATTGCACCAACTGCGTCCATCTGGGCAAGTTTAAACCACCTTTCTTTGAGTGGGGCCGGTGGCACGTCGCCTGACGGGAGTTTCCCGCGGCGAGGTCTCGGGTTCCCCGTCCCATCCCGCCGGCATTGTTTTGAATCATGGTAGCACCGTGCCCTTTGGCGACTGGAATCTGTAGAGGCGTTCATTGATAGCAAGTCGTCGCGTGAT
This sequence comes from Colletotrichum orchidophilum, assembly GCF_001831195.1. Lineage (NCBI taxonomy): Eukaryota > Fungi > Ascomycota > Sordariomycetes > Glomerellales > Glomerellaceae > Colletotrichum > Colletotrichum orchidophilum. The sequence goes on from NW_019172964.1 coordinate 242,848, forward strand.
CATACAGATATGCATGTCTATCTTGAAAACTAATACATGTAAGTTGAAGCCGTCTTTTGTAAGCCGTATGACCGACCGACTCATCTCCTTTCCATGGGCCACGCCAAAGTGTGGTCAGATACTTGACATGTCTAAAACAACGGACCAGGGTCCCGGCTGGCGATTGGCTTTGAGTCTGCCACTGGCCGTGGCTGGGATCTGCGCCTATCTTTGGACCGGCCAGAACAGTGCTATTCTATCGACCGAGTCAAAGTACCGCCCGACAGCTTCGGTCACAATCAATCAGGGCACTGTACTTGGCAGACTTGTGACCGATGGCACGTTTGATAAACCGCTGGAAGGCTTCATGGGAATACCATACGCACTCCCTCCCGTCGGACAACTGAGATTCCGGCACGCTGTGCCGGTACCGTCCGGGAACGGAACACAAGAAGCATTTGAGCTTGGCCCAAGGTGAGTCTGAACGGAACCATTCAAGGGGTTTAAATTAATACTGACAGACATGTAGATGTCCAGGGAAGCAGCTTGTTCCCTTTACAGATGATGAGTGGCTAGGCCCTGACTGGGAAAGCGAAGACTGCTTGACGATCAATGTGTACCGACCCAACGGTCACACAGATGAGGCCAAAAAGCTGCCCGTTGCTGTGATGATTCCGGGCGGCGCCTTCAACCGCGGGGCTGCACGAATGCACAACACACCGTCTATGCTGGCATGGTCTGAAGAACCCTGGATTGGTGTATCGATGCAATACCGGATTGGTGTTGCCGGTGGGATGAATAGTGCACTGACTAAGAAAGAGGGTCTGTTGAACCTCGGACTCAAAGACATGTACGTGGCTTTGGAATGGGTTCAAAAGAACATCGCGGCTTTTGGTGGTGATCCGGATAATGTAACCATCATGGGCTTATCCGCCGCCGCGCATGGAGTATTTCCGACCTATCTATCCGTCGAGTCGCATCTTGCTGATGATATCCAGATCGGACATCTCATCATGGACATCAACCAGAAGAAGACTCTCTTCCATAAGGCTATCATGGACTCCGGAGGACACACTGCACGCGTGGTGCACGCGCCCGAGTCTACTCTGAACGAGGCACATTTCCAAGAATTCCTTGAGCTCACAGGCTGTGGTCACAGACCCGAGCATGAGATACTGCCATGTCTCCGAGCGCTGCCGTCCTCGACGGTCCTCGAGTCTGGCCAGAAGGTCTACGAGCAATCTAATCCTTCTGTACGATGGGCTTGGCAACCCGTCCTTGATGGTGATGTCATCTCGAGGCGTCCAATTGATGCGTGGAAGTCTGGAAAATGGAACAAGGTCCCCATCTTGACGGGGTCAGCCCACAACGAAGGAGCCATGTACGTTCCCAAGACGGCATCAACTCCCGAAGACTTTGAAAAGTTCTTCCGCACACTCTTGCCCCAACTTTCGGATAAGGATGCAGCAGAGTTGAAAGACCTCTATTCGGATCCTTCCGAGAACCCAGATTCGCAGTACGTCGAGACCCGACCTCTTGATATTGGGCCGCAATACAAGCGTGCCGAAGCTGCCTACGGTCACTACGCGTATACTTGCCCCGTTCGCCAGACCGCAATCTGGGGGAGTAGGTCATCGAACGACCCTCCTGTGTATCTCTATCATTGGGCCTTGAACAAGACTGCTCTGTACGGTGCCAACCACGGCGACCAGATGCGTTACCAGACCTACAATGCCGAGGTCAGATCCATTTCACCGAAGCAGGATGAGATTGCTGGGTTCATGCACGCATACGCGACATCCTTCATCGTTCACGGCGACCCGAATACGATCAAGGGCAAGTTCAAAGACCGTCCTGAGTGGCTACCTTTTTCAGGCCGGAAGGGGGAGAATGTGGGAAATACAATGATAATTGGTCAGGGCAACGATGAACGTGCTGGTGGGTCTGGCCTGGGGACTTCAGCTCAGTTCAAGGACTACAAGTGGGCGGAGAAAGAGTGTAACTTTTGGTGGAAGCAGACGGAAAACTTTGAAGACTAAGGCTAGGGGCATCTCAGTAGGCTGAAATCCTACTAGCGCAGGTGATTGATTCATACTAAAGATATAGTTCGCGCCCTAGATACATGTATTAGTAGCAGTGTTGAAGACATAACGTGGAGTTCAAGAAATAGTTGTCGAGTCATTATTCGTAGTTCTATGATACATGGAAACGTAAAATCACTCATTGGCCACGTCAAAACATGTCCCAGAGATTCGGGAACAACTCATCAACCATCGGAACATCAGACGACATCATCAACTGCTGGAACTCCGGGACCGTCGCCGAAGGACTGTCGGCAGTCTGCAAACGCTCCACAACCTCGGCGTACTGAGCCAAGCACAGGTCACCCAGATCCCATCCCGATTCCTGTTGGTGAGACTGCAAAGAGTCGATCAAATTCTTTGCCAGCTTGAGGGATGCGCTCTGAGCCAGACCACCAGCGGTATTCTCAGTTTCGAGAGCGCATCGCAAGAGAAACGTCATGGCCGACGTGAACGCGAACGCGCTGACCGGCAGCCAAAAGTCGCTGAGATGGATTTCTTCGAGCTCCTGCACAAGGAGAACGATTTCCTCTGCAGCGCGGCGAACTTGAATGTATCGGTTCGTCAGTGCGTCGCCCGGAACCGTGTCCTCCTGCTTCTCCATGTCGAGCTCGATCCTTCTGCGGAGTAGCTTCGTCGATAGATAGGCTAGTCTCAGGTTCGCCGCGCCGGGGATGTGCAAATTGTTTCCGCGGGTAATGATTCTCCTGACGTCGTCACTCAAGGAATCCTCCCACTGGCCGAGGCTTAGCTCTAGGTCGAGGGACGTTTGACTGCTATCTTGGTCCCGCCCCTGGTTGAGGTCATAGACGTGCTCCAAATATTTGTCGAGAACCCCGGTCAGAGTGACCAATCCGATAAAGACAGAAGCGGCCGCAATCTGAGCCTCGCTTGCATCTTTCCCGGTGAGATACTCCAGGGTAGGATCAGGTACATCGTACTGATAGCGCTTGATCTGAGGCGGCGTTCCGTAGGCTAGGCTCAACCTGCACATCAGGTTAGTCATATTCAAGGCTATTATCGGTGGTTGACTCACCATTTGTCATGTACAACAAGTGCCCACCAGATCTTCATCCGCAAAGACTTTTCCGGCATAGAGATGTTCCAATCTACGGGGTCTCTGTTCAGACCTAGTGATTGAGCGAGTGAAATAGCGGCGCCGAGCTGGATCTCATTCATAATCATGGAAGTAGTCGGTCTGCCCCCCACGTTGAGAATTATGGCAATAATGGTGGATATTCCCGGTGAAATATGAAGTTCGGAAAACAAGGTTTCTGTTGCTTGGTTCCAGATAAACCGGGAGTCGGGACAGTACTGCGAGGGCAACTCTGGACTTGATTTCCAAAAGATCATGGAGTGTGCGTAAAGGACAGACAAGAGCGCAGGCGAAATCCTGTCCCTTGCGGTATTGAACTGGTGTTTGAACGAAACTTCATCCAGAAGAGGAAAACATATGTTGACCTTTTGGAAGTAACTGCAAAGGACCTAGTGAGCAACAGATCTAGTCTCCACCTATGCTTGTGCTGGTGACTTTTGGCCAGTACCACATGGACACATCGAATTCAGGCAGGACAACCTCCACCTGAGAACCCATTTTGAACTTACAGGTCTATCAACGTTGAAGTCCACGGCTCCAACATCTTTTCAACAATCTGGTACTTTTGCAACGGTGCCGTCTGTCTCGGTGAAAGACCATATGGACGCTTACGAACCGCCGTAAAGATGACTGGCTTCCGGATGCCACCCGCCATTGTAGGACGCGGCATCTGGCCCACTTGGGACCCTGGCTTCGGTTTTACCACACGAATCATCCGTTCGTGGATGCTTGGCTCAGAACTCAGGTAGTCGGCCAACACCTGAGTGTCGTTTGTGACAGCCGGGCCAATGATGTGTGAGTTGTCTTCGTCTTCCGGGCTGTCCAGTGCCAGCATCAGATGGGGGTTATGCGGATCAAGCACAACCTTGGGGCCCGAGCTGGACGTCGTGCTTGTTGGTGGAGACGACGATGGCCGTAATCCGCCGCTCTGGGGTACATGCACCTTGGCCGACACGAGAGGCTCCCGTCGACATGGCGTGTTGGACTGCGGGGGACGATAGGATTTCTGGACTTTTCCGGGGTTGAGCAGTGCGCGGCCTGCGCTGCGAGGCGAAGGTGGGAATTCGCAGTCCGTGCCGTAGACATGGCACATTTGACAGGTCGACGAAGTGATTCCCTCCTGCTGCTGGCATCTTGACTTGCGCCTCCGGCACTGCAAACAGGCTGGTCGCAGATGGGACCGGTAGGGCCGGGGCGTAGGCTGATCTGTTCCCGTGGACATGGTTGCGTGCTCGTGTTGGCGTTCAACGGACTGACCGATCCCAGGTTGGCTGGCTGGCTCGTGGTTTGCAAAGTCCGTTCATCGGCAGACCGACTCGGGGAAGTTTGAATGGGAGTTGTGTCTTTGATATTTCCCCGCGGAAAGGTCCACAACTACTATCATGGCTAAATCCCGATCAACTCACGCTAGCGCTGATAAGTTGTTAGTCAACGGCAACGCGCAAGCTGATAAGGCGGAGGTTCACCGAAATGTCCCCACTCAGTTCTTAACGGTCCATTCAACCGCTTCGGCGTCCAAATCTGCTCTCCGGTGTCATTGGTTTCCCGACAAATGGCAATGGTTGCACAGTGCCCACGGCAACTCCACTCCTTCACCATGACCCCATCTCAACGCGGGGAACCTCCACCAGACCCGGGACTCTTATCAGCAAATGTGTCCTGCTAGCTAGTAAGGACTACCGAGATATGACGCCTGGCTTGGGCAGAAAATATCGCCTGACATCTTATCTGTAGCCTATGCTGTCGGGAGCAGGCCGCCGTCTTAAGACATGTCGCTATCAGTTGGTCTCTTATCGAGTTGGGGGCACGGCCTCGGGTTGAGCCGACAGAGACAACGCCGGAAACCTTTTACCTATAGTCCGTAATACGAATGACAATGAATAAAAGGATAGTCCCGACCTTGGAATTTGCCGAACCGGGAAAGTCCCGACAACTCGCAATTATCCGAGCTCGCGACTCTTAACAATTTCGCTTGACATTGAAAGCCTCATGTATACAGCTACTTGCGTTTGCTGAATGCTTGCAAAGTAGCCATAGTAGTGTCCACATCGACCATCGCGTGCTTAAACACAACAACGACGACCCGCTCGCCCACTTCCCCGGACTCCACAATGGCCATTGAAGCTTCCATCAACGCAGAGCAACCCAGATCCAAGGACCTGGAGATTGCGGAGAAGCAAACTTCTCGTCCGGTTAGCATCGGCGAGGATCTCAAGGCTGGCCAGGTCGAGCTTCTCGACGAGGCCGAGATCTTTCTGCAGCAAAATGACCTGTCCCACGCGCATCTACGGGAGCTTATGGAAGACGAACAGGCCCAGAAAAAGCTCGTCCGCCGCGTAAGGCCTCGCTCTTCAGTCACATCAATGTTTCTTGATACTGATGCAGTGATTCAACTTACACTTGTAGATAGACCTGACGTTATTGCCCCTTCTCATGGGAACATATCTCCTTCAATACATCGACAAGCAGGCTCTGAGTTACGGTGCCGTCTTTGACCTCTTTGAAACAACCCATACTTCTCAAAGCCAGTATTCATGGCTCGCCAGTATTTTCTATTTCGCCTATCTTCTGGCAGAATGGCCGGCGAGTTACCTTGCTCAACACTTTCCCACCGGTACCGTTGTCAGCATCTTCGTCCTCTGCTGGGGAACCGTTCTCACCTGCACTGCCGCATCTCATAGTTTCGCCGGCCTGGCCGTCTGCCGCTTCCTCTTGGGTGCCTTTGAAGCTGTCATCACACCCTGCTTCATGATGATTGTCAGCATGTGGTATACCCGAGCAGAAGCGCCCATGCGCGCTGGGTCGTTCTACTGTTTCAACGGCTTCGGGTCCATGATTGGCGGCATTCTGTTTTATGGTGTCGGCCAGGCGGACGGATGGGATGTATGGAGGATCATCTTCATCATTTGCGGTGGCCTCACCGTCGTCTGGGGCATCGTTCTGTTCTTCTACCTGCCGAACAACATCATGACGGCCAAGCGATTCACTGTGGAAGAAAAGGCACTGCTTATTGCCCGCAGCCAGAGCAACAAGACTGGTGTCTTTAGCCGAAAGATCAAGCCGGCTCAGATCAAGGAAACGTTCAAGGACCTCCAGGTGTGGCTCCTGTTCTTCTACACCCTTCTCAACGAGATTGTCAACGGCGGCATCGCCAACTTTGGCAAACTCATTGTCAAGGGCTTCACAAAGGACGCTCTCTTAACGACTGCTTATGGGATTCCTTATGGTGCCTGGGTCGCCTTCTTCATCTTCACTGGTCCTTTTTGCGCTTCAAAGTTCAAGAACTTCCGGACAATTGTGATGATGACGTGGGTTTTGCCGACACTGGTTGCAGTGAGTCTGTTCTTGAAGCTGGATAGAGGCAACAAGAACGGGTTACTGATGGCTTACTACATTGTAAGGAATGAATTTTGACCTTTGAATGTATGATTCTAACACGGTTCGCAGAGTCCCTCCTTTGTCGGCGCTCTCGTCGTTGCACTCCAGATGCCGGCTGCCAACGTTGCAGGTTATACCAAGCGCGTGACATCGACAGCCTTGGTTTTCCTAGCATATTGTGTTGGAAATATTATAGGTCCACAAGCCTTTCTCGCGTCGGAAGCGCCCATCTACGGCACTGGTTGCAAGGTTATCATGGGTTGCACTGCCGGACAAGTCGTGTTGGCTATCGCGATACGACTGCTGTTGATCAGGAGGAACAAGCAGAGGGATGCTGAGGCAGCGTCTGATAGTCAGAGTGCCGCAGATGCGTCTGATGAGGTTCTCATGGACTTGACAGATTTTGAGAATAGGAAGTTCAGGTATTCTCATTAGTATTAGCTGAAGGAGAAACAAAGAAAGTACGAACATCATCTTTGGTAGCAGTAAGAGGCGAAATAATAGGATGTCTCCTTACTCTAGTCCAGTTGTAGACCGTTGTCTGCGATCTATCGGGTGCTGCCACCTTCATTGGCTGAGGACAAGTGTACCACTCAATGAAGAGTAATTCAGTGTTTTAGCTCTATCTATGTCCACAAGTATTCATACATTGCTGGTTTCTTCGCTTTGAAATCATGCACCAACGTGCCTCATTCTGTCAAATTCCGGTACTCGGAACTCCCAATTAAACCAGACCGACTCAACACCCAACGACTTGGACTTTGGAGCGGGATACTGGTAAAGGAAAATTCGATCTCATCTTTTCTCCTCGCTGTGTTGTGGGCAGAATACTCTTTTTGCGAAGATGCCAAGGCATCGAGCTCGTTTTCATCCCACATAGCCCGGAGGCTTACCCTTCAATGAGGCTAGGCGCCTTCCACCCCTGGCTGACGAAAAGATCATAGGTAAGTTAGTCCATCCCAACGTTGGTATTTGATGATCCAGCCTTGAGGAGAATGACGAGTCAGCCATGCGCTCGTACCCATGGCCTAGACGGAATCGCGTGCTCTTTTGTGTTGAGACACACGATAGTAGTGACAGGGCGTCGCCGAAGCACATGAACTCGCAAGGCAGCTCTTGATCCGCTGTAAAAGCCTAACGTGGCGAAGACACCAGCGTACTACTCTTGGTTCGGACCAGGTAAAGCAAGCTTGGTAACGCACCTCCATGAAGTCGGAGCGGCTTTGAAAGTGTGCGTTAAGGGAAGTTGCTGCAAGTGTCAGCACTGGCTACTAAAATCCGGCAGGACATAGGGCCTAGACTGAACTGGATTTTTGCACAGGAGCCGGGGCTTCAGGCGTATGCGACCCCCGTGCCGGATGAAAATTGACTGTTCAGATTTATTCTAATGTCTATAACAAGGCTTAGCGAGAAAGCATTCGTAATACAGTCCAAGACTAGCGCAGTCCATGTAGGCCCCGACAACCCACCCGAAGCATGAAATGCCATCATCTACAACTTCGCGACTCCAAACCCGTTCTGCTTAGCCCGTCCGAGCAGACCTCGTGAGATGTCCTTTAGTTTTGGTGTTCCCATGAGCGCCATTGCCCTCGTCAACTCTCTCTCGAGGATATTGAGAACGCCCTCGACTCCCTTCTGACCATCCCACGCCAATCCCCACAACGCAGTCCTGCCAATGAGAACGAGGTCGGCGCCGAGGGCAAGGGCTTTGAACACATCAGTTCCCCGCGTGATGCCACCATCAACAATCACCGGGATCCTGCCTCGCACGGCATCTGTGATCTCAGGCAACGCTTCGATAGTCGACGGTACGCCATCAAGTTGGCGGCCACCGTGGTTCGACACAACAATGGCGTCTACACCAGCCTCTACCGATCTCTGAGCATCTTCTGCCGTTAAGATGCCCTTGAGGACAATCTTCATCTTGGTTTGCGACCGTAGCCAAGGAATGACCTCGTTCCACTCCAAGCTGGCGTTGACGAGATGATCGTGGTTCTCTTCTTGGATCTTCTTGTACTCCGCCATTGTCTTGGCACGCAAGAGCAGGCCGGCTGTGGAAATGGCGCCCGACTTGCGCGACTCCACGTTGGCCATTGCGATTCCCGGTGGCAGCTCCAGCGGCGTTCTCCGTTCTTGCAAGCGGTTGCCCAAGATTACTGTGTCGACAGTCAGGACGAGGGCCTCGTAGCCTGCGTTCTCGGCCCTCTTGATCAGCTTTGCCGTGAGGTCGCGGCTGCCGAGAAAGTAGAGCTGGAACCAGGGACGAGGGTAATCGGGGCCGCGCTGAGGGATCGCTGCGGAGACATCTTCGAGGGACGTTGTCGCGTTGCTTGACAGCGTGAGGTTGGTTCCGAGGTTGAATGCGGCGCGGGCGACGTCGAGCTCACCCTCTCCGCCGACGAGTTTTTGGTAGGCGCTCGGGGCGATGGCGATGGGGATAGCGTAGCGTTTGCCAAAAATGGTGGTCGAGGTATCAATGTCGCTCACGTTGCGGAGCATTTGAGGTCGGAGGAGGATGCTGCACGCGACAACCGATGGTCAGAATGCTAATCAGCCAGGAAAATTCTAGGGGATGCGGCCCACTCATTGAAGGCTTCATGATTGCGCGCAAGTGTGTACTCGTCATCGGCGCCGGTCTGGTAGTAATCCCATACTGGCTTGGCGAGCTTCTCCTTCGCAATCTTGTGGACGTCGGCGATGTTCACCGGCTCCGGGTTTGGCTCTTTAATAAGGGTCATTGTGCCTGGACAACTACGTTTTCTTGGTGGTGCTGACTAGCAAAGACAGGGTCTTGGGCAAGAGCTTATGGTCGTCGAAGATCAAGCAAGGACAGCCCGATCTGCCTCAGAAGATGGGCCATGGAGCTTTATCCAGTTGGCCGAGGTACGGTCCGATCTCGGGGCCACGATGGATCGCGTCACTCGGTGCAAGCTCCGTATCCGCCCGGCGGTCTCATGAACCGCTGCAAGTTGCTCAATCCATTCGAGAGCGGATGAACTAACCTCAACCGTGACCCGTCAGAACGGATCGGTACCAAACAGGAGGAAGTTTGTGCTTCAGCATTCGTATTGGAGCTTGATTTAACGTCATACTTGCTCAGCATTGGCGAATTAACCCTGCCTGTCATGGAGCTTTCCTTGCTAGAGGATAGCTGCTTGTGGGTGTGGGTTCATTGGTCCTCTCGGGATTTTAGCCTCTCTTGGAGTCTGGAGTCGAGACCCCAACAATCCCTTTCTCGTCTGTGCTCAGAAGCCCATATCCATCCAGAAACTTTATTAGAGCCTGGGATCGAGTCCCCAACATCTCAAGCTCCTGATCAAAGCGGAGTAGGAGGACGTCCTCCCAGAAATCTATGTGTGTCTCACTCTTGGGGGCCGAGTGCCCGAATGACTCTTTTCGCGATAGCAATACAACTCTTACTAGGCTCGTTCCCCTCGATCGCGGGGGATCCAGCAATGCTGATCAAGTAGCACCGCCGCCCGCGTCATGTCCTTGAATCTGTGGCATCTTGCGGACCAAAGCTGGGATTCGAAACCTACTTGTTCAATGTGTTTTTCATGTTATAATATAGGTGTAAAAGGTGTTCCAGTGAAAAATACAATCTGGCATTATTGCCTAGGCTGTCATCGGAATTTAAGTATCTCAAAGGTCCAGTCTGCAGCCTACATTCTCGAAGGTGCCATCCAAGTCTAACGGAAGCGGATACCAATGCTACACTCGGAGGTAAGAAAGCTTTCCTCCGCACGAAGTCAGAGACCCAAAGACTTACAAATGACTTACCCCATCTTCCCAGAACAATCGAAGTATTCGGTTTGAATTGGTGAGACCTTGTGCGACGGGCTCCAAATTGTGGTGTGTAATTGTACATGTAGCCACCGCCCTGGAAGCGAAATCTCCATGGCCAATGATATTTAGATCCAAGCTAACAAGGAAGCAGATTTCAAATCAACCTACTCCAAGCTACTTCTGGCTCTTCCATGGTCGGACGTAGTTGTTCGGGACAGGTACGTCGTGCAAGCCTCAAAACTAAGCTTAGCTAAATGTTGCAATACTTGGGGAAGCTCTCTGCTCCTCCGCGCCGGACAAGCTGCCGGTGTAAGCGGGGACCTGGTATAGGCTGGAGCCACGTCGTAAGCAGCCTGAGTCGCGACCGTGCCGAAACCGAATAAGCGCTAAACTTCAGAGAGTCGCCTATCTCCAGTCCCCGTCGTCATAGAACCCGGTGGAGAAGCATTTGTCAGCCCAATCAAATTAGCAATACCCTTCTCAACTTCACATTCCTAGGAGTTGTCTCGGCGATTGCAACATCGCGGATCCTATATATACTGTGCTCCTTTGCAACCCAGGCTGCCAACACTTTTCTAAGCTACCGTCACAATCAACTCCACTTTCAATTTGATCTCATCGCCCATACTCGCCTATTCACAATGGCTGCAGCACGTCCCACAGGTCTCATCGCCAAGAAGGGCATTGAGCTCTTGACTTTCGGTAAGGCCTGCATGCGAGACACTATAAATAGGTTATAGAGACCATGCTAATCAATTGTAGGCACTCCGAACGGCTACAAGGCCAGCATCATCTTGGAAGAGCTGAAGGAAGCTTACGGGCTCCCTTTTGTGGTCCAGAGCATCAACATCATGCAAAACATCCAGAAGGAGCCGTGGTTCACATCGCTCAACCCCAATGGCCGCATCCCTGTCATCGTGGACCATGACAACGAGCAGCTTGCTGTATTTGAGGGCAATGCTATCCTCAGCTATCTGACGCGGAAGTACGATACTGAGCACAAGTTCTCATTCGCCTTCTCAGACAACGACTATACGCGAGCTGAATCTTGGGTTGGCTGGCAACACGGTGGACTGGGTCCCATGTGAGTTCGCCCCATTCCTTTTAGATACAGCTTCAGATCAAAGACGTTAATGGCCGTCTTTCAATCAGGCAAGGTCAAGCGAACCACTTTGTCAGATTCTCCAAAGAGAGAATCCCTTACCCTACGCAGCGCTACGTCGGCGAGACGGAGAGACTCTTTGGCGTCTTGAACACGCACCTCGCCGAGCGGGACTTTGTCGTTGGCCCAGACCGCGGGCGGTACAGCATCGCTGATATCTCAATGATCGGATGGGTTCAGGGAGCCCCCATGGCCGGTGTGGATATTTACCAGTTCCCGAACGTCAAGGCTTGGTTGGACAGGTGCTATGAGAGGCCTGCTGTTCAGAGAGGCATTCAGATCCCCAGTTCTCCATACATGTCCATCGCTAGTATGGAGCAAAGATTGAAGGAGGAGAAGGATCTTGTCGAGAGTGAAGCCGAAGTCAGGAAGCAGGTTGACGATGCTAAGAAGGCTTACGGATACGTTTACACGTCGCCATAGATATATGAGGAAAAAATGTAGGCCGTCTTTGACCTTTGTATCGTAGGAAGTGTTGGGTAAGACTTTTGTAATAGGAAAGGACTAGTCACCAGGAGGGTACTTCGAATAGACGAAAAGACTGTCCAGGCATAATCCCCAACCCGTCGTTCTGGCCTCGGCGGCCTCTGGGCTTTACGAAAGTACATGTATACTTAGCCAGTAAACCCTCCCAAATATTTAGGGACCCTTTTCTGTTGAATTCTAAATTCTATGAGAAAATAGACTGTCGGGCTGGCGGCAATTCGGTGGAAGTAATATTAAAGGAAACTACATCATGGCGATGGGATTGGAAACCAAGTTCCCTGAGAAAGTCCGATTCCGACCGCTCAAATTACAGGGGTTCCAGATCCAGGCCAGAAGGCGCATTGTTTATGTGGATACCTTGATCCACGACAGAGTTTGTGGCTGGAATGACAAAAGCAGGTACATCGATGCAAACTTGTCCGGTTGAGGCCTGATAGACCTTGATCACTCATCAACCAAGGTCATTATCTACCTTCCACTGCTACCAACGCTTCGGGTCGTGGCTCAGCTTCAAGTTCAAAGAAGTACAATAGAGATGGAAACGTACGTGGAATCGTCTTAGATTCAAAAAAATAACTCGGATCCTGACACGCAACGAGTGATTCATGCTAACTTGCCGATTTGAGATGACTTCATGAGACGTGAGCTTTGGACTGGTTCATCAAATATATATGAAAGTCCGGAGGGGAGATGTTATACTTGGCAGGTGGATTCCATCATCAGCGCCATTATGCTGAGCAAAGAAGGAAAGCGCCGAAAACGAAGCTACATGTCTCCAACCCGTCCCGACGTGTCGGTTGCTGCTAACCGACGTGTATTCAACCAATCTTAGTCTACCCCGCTCAGAACGTCTCATTAACTAAACAAATCTTTCCACATTTCCTTGAAGCCATAGTGGGGAGCCCTTGAATCGTATATCCTGGCCGATTTTCCCTCCTTGCTAAACCGGTCAAAGATTGTGACTTGGCCGCCCCCTGCTGCTTCAAATAACGTCTTTGTTGGCCTGGTGGCTCTCTCCCTGATAGTCTCCGCCACCAAAGGCGCGACATCCGCGTAGCAGGCCTTGAGTTCGCGCTCGAGCGAAAAATATGGTTTCTTGGCCAGCTCTGGCGCCATGAGGTTGTAAGAACGTGCGATCGCGTTGAGATTGTCGACGGCGAGCGTCATGTACGAACTTTCAGTTGCTAGCCAGTCAGAATCGCGAAAGGGTTGTACCAGAGGCCGAGCAGGCTCCGTCGATCTCGTCTCAGGTGTGGATTTGCCAGCGTTGTTGTCCTCTGCTGCCTGTTGACGCACCTTTGCCATCACAGGATCGTTCGTCACATTGGTGGGCACCGAGATGCTTTCGCTGTTTCTCTTGCGCGGATTATGGCGTTCCTCTGCGCGGGCATAGTCCTCGGCCAATTGCATCTTCTCCTCCAAGCTACCACCTTTAGACGAGATCATCCTCGCCACGTGCCTCCTCCAATCGTTGCGCAACCTCGCTCTAAACACACCAGCAGTCTTTGCCAGCTCTTGCTGCTTCTCTATCCACGGAGGAACAATCTCCTGCCTCTTGATCATCTTATTCATTATGTACTCGGTGGTGTCGATGAAGGGGTTGTCGGCTCTTGCGTCTCGTTCAACCCCTTTGCCACGAGGAATGTTCTTGAACTGCCCACGAGCAATCGCATCCTCTATTCTCTCGTTGGCCAGTGACTCGAGCCCTGATATTGTATTCGGTACGGCGCGAGCCGCTGCTCCAAACCGGTCGCGGAGCTCCTTTCTAAACTCTTCGCGTTCCTTGGCGCTCTGCCCGCTCTGATCCTTGAAACCCAGCCCAGTATACGTCGAGGCTTTTTCGCGAGCGTTGGCAGCCCGCTGGCTAGGGTGAAGCTTTGGATCCTGTCGTATACGCATATCCACGGGCGGGATCTGGAACTGGCCCCTCAGCTCGGGCTTGAGAGGCTTCTTCGCATCGTTGAGCATGCGCAGGACCGTATCGGACTGCGATTCGTCACCCGTCCAAGCCTGCGCAGCGGCCATTGAGCGCGTTCCCTCGCCCGCTGACGTGGGCATTTCGGCCTCTGCGAAGGCGGATGCGTATTGGGATCGGAACCTGGCGGTTTCGACCTTGTCGAGAAGCATCTGCTTCAGCTCTTCAGAGAATCCAGCGTCTTCGACAGCTTGACGCCCGCGCCGGCCACCCGTCAAAAGAGCTTCCTCTGTAGCTTCCTCGAGCTTGCGCGACATGGCGCCCTTCTCTTTTTCTGGCGTGTCCTTTCTGTGATCAGGTTTCGGGGCTTCGGAAGCTTCGGGGGACCGGTCGGACGTATAGAGTCGGCATCTCGCTGGTGTGTGGTGTTTGGTGCGCCAATTGGATAGGAGATGGCGTCCGCAGGCCAGCGGCGTTCGCAAAGTTCTAGTCGCCATGTTCAAGATTCCAGTCCTCGGTCGGCTTCGGAGGAGTGAACATGGTTGAGAGGGCGGGAGGATGGTCGCGAGGGTGTCAGGAATTGCCTTTCGCTTCGTGATGTCAACGAAAGGAAGAAAGTGGCGATTGCCGGAGTTAAGCACGGGCCAACTACCGAGCAGCCGATGGGTCCACCTTTCTACGGAGCATGATCGGGCTGGATCCATATTTCGGCCGGCAGGGACGGCGCTGACGCCGAAGTTTCTTCCAATCAGAACAAGCTTCTCTTCAGTGGAGATTTAAGGCAGTCAGTGGATGAACCGCCTTAATACTATGTCATGCGAATATTGAAAATCAGTCTCTTCAGGTGGCCATCCACTTGACGGATTAAACCATTAAGTACACCAAAAATGTGTCCATCTGGACGTTGAAGCTCTCACAGCACTCTTGTCTCTTATTCTCAAATGCGTCAAACATGGGCTTCGTGGTTTCACCCGGGGTCTTCTCTTATCTATTGACCCTTCGCTGGTCAACCTCGTCGGTGAATTCGTCCACCGGCATTCCAATAGCATCGCTGTTTTCCAAGTTTGGCTGATTCTTTGCATCATGCAGCTCCGTCTGGACAGCAGGCGGGTAAACTTCAATAATTTCCATCTTTGCTTCAGTTGCGATCTGAGTGCTAGGATGAAGCCATGAATGGCAGCATTTGAGCTGCTATAGTCTGGTTGGAGCACAGTTTCGTCAGGATGAGGCCGAGTTGTGAAGTCGTATGCAGCAGAGCTGTCTACTTATCTAGCTTTGAGAGGTGGGGTAGGAAGGCTTTGGTCAAATTAACGTGGGAGAGTTAGTTAGCCGGTAGCTCGTCGTGGATAATGTCCAAGCTGAGAGCTTTCGGCTTGGTAAAATCGATACCTCGCTGAAGTCCGGCGTTCAAGAAGACGCAATCGAGACCTGGTTACTCCTTGATGATGGAGACAACGAATTTTGGGATCTTTGATACAGATTCGGTCACATTCTCGGCAAAGTCGTTGCAATAAAATGCGGAATTACCAATTTGCTTAATCTACCTTGGGAATATCCATGACAGCTGCTCCAGCCTTGTTGGTGCCGTACTTGGTGACGAAGTGGTCGAGGTTTCCCTTTCTTCTGTCGACCGCAATGGCAAAAGGCCTATTCTGTACGAGTTTGTCCGCCAAGGCTGCAGAGATTTCTGATGTCGCTCCGACTTGTAAAACTTTCTGGTAGGACAGAGACATGGTGATTGAAAGAGGAAAGTCTGGATCCGGATTTGATGCGTGAGGTGTGTGGCTGAGACAAGTGATTGATATCTTCGTGGCCTATCATGCTTCAGACTGGGCTTAGGGCTACACTATTGCAGCACTTTATACTCGCTCATCTAAATCTTCTAAGAGTAAGGTAACTACATATAACCTCAGATGATTCCACAACATTTGTAAGCTTGTACTAGATCTATCAGCGCCAACCCTGCACGTAGAGTGAGGAGTCTACTAGAACCCTATCAAGAAGATTTTGGGCTGATCATGTAGATGAACCGGTCCGCTGGTGGTAGTGCGAGCTGTTTCAGTTCCCCTCCAGGTCCGACATCTCTGCCAGTCAGAGGTTCACAATCAGGCAGCTCGGATTCCCCCACACCACGCTATAAATTTGAATAGAGCGGTGGCCACCACCAGTGTCACTACGATTGGATAGAGACGTCATGTCGTTAGCTTTTCCCAGCCTGGTGAATGTAGTAAATCATTCCACGACACGCCTATTTCGCGCTGTGGCAGGTGAACTGTGATTCGTGTCGGTTTCCAGCCTCACTCTGCCGCAGCTTACTGATATCTGCTTCGGCGAACCACAATTTTCTAGTGTATACATCGCATTGCGGCGTAATTGATAGGATTTCCTACAATACTGCTAAGTCGGCAACCAGAAGAGGATAAATGAGATGCGAGCCTATAGCATCCCAACCAAGTAAGTAGTATGCTTACGTTGTTATAGTGTCAAATTTCAAGTTAGACCTATAGTAGAGGTTCGACAACACACACATATACGCACACATATCCTACAGTCTGCGGCCGTCTGCGGCCAGCAACTGATTCAAAACTAACTTATATTCTAAGCCAGCCAGCCTCACAAAAGTGAATTGATTAGCAGCAGGACTTGTGTTATGTATCCACACCTGACACAATATCTGCAAGCAATTCTAAGGTAGTTCAAGTCTCTTTTGACACCTGGTTCCATACCATGTCGAGTTTCCATGAGGACCGATAAGCGTTCGATGCCCTGATGTGAAAAATCATGTTTCAAGTCATCGGCTATGTGTTTAATCCTTTAGAACCTCCAATTTAATCATATTGTCCAAAGCCTTACAAGTCATAACTTGTTCGTGATTGAGATGTACAGAACCTCCGCTGTTGCCAGCACCTTGCCATTCTCATCCTCTACTTGCGCAGCAACGAAGTGTTTCCGGCCCTCGACCTTGGCTATCCTGGACCTCACTAAGACTGTTCCCGGCGCCGGAACGGGCCCGCGAAATGATGTGTTCAAGTACCCGGTTCTGAAGTCTTTGTTGGGCTCGGCTCCTGTCGGTCTCTGTGCGACAATGTGTATACCCGTGACTTCGTCCAGCACCAAGGCAACGACACCTCCGTGTGCCGTATCGGGAAACCCAATCGTGCCATGGTCGAAGGTGATGAGGGAGCACAACTCATCGACTTTCCAATCGGGGCCCTGCGGCTTTGGGTGTATGATCAACCATGCTTTGATGGTTTCTGGTGTGTTGAGAGTCCCGCCAACGTATGAGTTTTCTCTTGTCGGGAGGACTGTTCTGTTTTGGGAGACTTGGACTACGTGGGAGGCAGTGTCGGATTGGCTGAGGATTTTTGCGCACCATGGGATGGACGCGAAGTGCTTGTAATCTGGATGCAACTTGACATTGTCGCCAGTCATGGTGGGCGAGTCGACAGCTGGGCGATAAGCTGAGCGCGAAAGGTTGATGGCAGGATTGCAATTCCGACGTGAGGGGACCGATCCCGGTACCTCGGATTCGGATAGTTGAGGTGGGTCTTACGACGCACCCGAGGTAGTTGAACTTGAGCGGAAACTAGCGCAGGGGTTGGATGGCCCCGTCAAGTCCTCGGAAGTTGCCAAGCTGAGAGAATGCAAGTTGAAGCTTATCCACGTAGTAGAGCTAGGACTTAAGGCGTGAAGCTTTTCGGGCATTATTTCTGCATTTCATTCTACAGGCTCTCAGTGACAGATCAGACGACACGTGGACGCCCCGTCCGCTAGCGCCCTTGACTCGCACCGCAATCATGCCATGCTACCGAGCATCAAACCTTCGCGGAAAACGGCTACAGAAAGTTCACGTTCTAGACAACCGCAGCAGTCATACAAATCATGAAGAAGACGGGCCAATGCTACAAAGACCGGGTTTAGGCTTGTTGCATTTTCTGGATTTCCGTGGCCGGATCCAGGCCTTGGCTTAGAGTCTTGCGCCTCGATCGGAAACTCGCTTGTGTTCCTCGCGCCATGCGAGATCGCTCAGGATCTCCTCGCTACCACCCCCAATGATTTTCAAGCGGAGATCCCGAGAAATTTGCTCCGTCATGGTCACCCCCTTTTCGAAGCCTAACCCGCCGTGTACCTGCTGACTCTCTCTAACGGCTTGCTCAACGACCCTGCCACCTTGGATCTTCGCCAGCGCGATTCTGCTCGCGACATCTTTCGTTTGCCAGCCGTGGATATAAATGTGATATGCAATCTGCTCCAGCCATGCCCAGTGGCCCTCAATCTCGTGGGCAAGCGTCGTGAGCTTATGCCGGATGATCTGGTTGGAGGCGAGAGGCTTCCCAAAGGTCTCTCGATCATGTGCGTGCTGTAGTGCCTCGGAAAGACATATACGAGCTTGTCTGTTGCAGTCAACCGTGAGGATGAAACGCTCCTTGTTGAAATTGCGCATGATGATGGGAAACGCCCGGTTCTCTTCGCCCAGCAGGTGGTCAGTCGGGACCATTACGTCTTCCAACACAACCCAAGACGAACCACCGGCGTTGTGACCAGAATTATGGATCTTCCTCATCGTGATTCCCGGTAGGTTGAGAGGCACGACCAACAGTGAGATACCGCTCCGCCCTGGCTCACCCGTTCGGATAGCGGTGGTCATGTGTGTTGCCCAAGGTGCCCCCGTAACCCACTTCTTGCGGGCGTTGACGATGTAATGGGTGCCATCCGCGGTCTTCTCCGCAGTGGCTCGGATGGCGCTCACGTCGCTGCCGGCTGTCGGCTCGGTGATGGCAAGGCAGAAGCTGGTTTCCCAGGTAAATAGTCCAGGAAGCCATCGTCTCTTCTGCTCCTCGGTACCCGCAGCCAAGATGGGCGGCGCGCCCACATTCGAAGCTCCTGCTAAAGCGAGAGGAACCCCACTGGGTATGCGGGCCATCTCGTCCATCAGAATCAGCTCATGGAAGACGTCCAGCTCATCAAAGGGGATGCCTGCGATAGTCATGAGCTCCCTGGGCCGGTACTCTTTGGGAACGTCGAGGAAAGCAAGACCGGACTTGGCAAACTTCAACCTCGCTGATAGAGGGGCTCTCCCGGCTGCCTCCCATTCTTGCGCGTGGGGAAGCAAGTGCGTGTCGACAAAGTCCCGCACATAAGCTTGGAACTGCCGGTGAGAGTCATTGTAGTAGGGACTTTTGAGGGCATGGAACCACGCCGGTTCGCCCCATCTGTAACTCGTGTTAGATGGTAACTCGGGTAGAGGGGGAGAGGACTGGAGGGAGGGATCGGGGTAGTACGGAGTGAGTACGCCTATCGCCTTGTGTTCGTTGCCAGGACCGGCCTGCCTTGATCTATGAGCGGCTGTCTCGGGCATGTTGCGATTTCGTTACTAGTTTTGCTGCACAACGCAACCGTCGTTGTGGGGATTTAGTGATGATTGGGGATCTGTGTGCGTGGGGCATGAGGCTAACAATCGAATTGGAGCTGGTCCTTGAGAGAACTTGGGGGTACTTTTGTTGAAATTTCAGGCGGGGGATATGGCGCGGGAGATGAGGTTGCAGCCAAAGGACTTTTATGCTATAAACTTTGCCATTGCAGAGGAGCACTTTCACGTGAAGTTTGTGTCAGACCTGACCAGTTCATTTGTTCAAGTTGGCGCGAGTCAAGTCAGCAGAGAATACATGTAACACGATTACTCTATTCAGCCGCTTCCGCTGGGCTCCGCTTTATCTAAAGAGGTGTTGGTCCGTTCATCCGGGGGTGCAGAGAGACAACCCACGGGGTCCTTACAAAGTCCGGGGCTCTGGATCCAATTCCGTACTAGGCGTCTATAAGCCCCAAGCAAGAGCGCATGCCTGGCGTGATTTACGACCAATGCATCGCAACGAGGGAAAAAGCTTGTTTCAATGACAATCCCAGTTATCCGGATGTGGAGAGCCCACGACTCGTTGTGTTCTAGGGGACCCTTTGACGACAAGGGAGATCCTCCAGTTCCTTTAGGCTTTGGTGCAACAATGTACTCTGTCAATGTACTATATCCTACTTGGCAAGTCTTATGATTGTATCATTGACTAAACGCTAAGCTACAAAGTAGTCGACCGAAGATCCTGTACTTCGACTATCTTTCCACTTCTTGGGTTGACAGCAAGTTCCTGCACGGTGACAAACTTAATCCGTAACGGGTTGATAAGGTCCTTCTCTACGTGTTCCCGAAACATGGGCCGCATCATGCCCAGCTTTTCTCCCAGTTCTGCCTGCAGCTGCAAACTCTCCTCATCGGTAGCCGGCGTAAAGGCGACGTTCAGGGTCAAAAGATCTTTTCTGTCTTCTCTCGTGACGATGGCTTGCAAGCGCCCGACCGGACGGTCTCCGAGGACCGTGGAAACGATCCGTCGGAGGTCCAGAAAGTCGACGGAAACAGGGCCGAGGCGGATGGCCGTGCGGTCCCTGTCGAGGACGCGGAAGAGGCCTAGACCTGGGTCAACCCACGCGGCCCGATCGCCAGACGGGTATCGAACGATGGGCATCAGCTTGCGCTCCAGGTTTGTCACGACCAGGCTACCCACCTCCCCTGGGGCAGTTGTGACCTCACCGTCTTCGGTGATGATCTCCACGATTATGTTGGGGTCGTTGACTTCGTGGAGCCTGGGGTCGTTTGTGTAATGCTCTTGCTTCGGCGGCAACCCGATGACGCCGCAGTCCATAGATCCGTAGACAAGTGACCTGATAGTTGCGTTTGGGAAGGCGGCTTTCAGTAACCGGGCCTGATCGTCGTAGAATGCCTCGCCCGAAAAGAGCAGCAAGCGAACATAAGGGAGCGTCTTCCCACTAACGAGTATGCATTCTGAGAGTTGCGACATGGTAGTCACCGTAGCGAGGACGACTGTTGCTTCAAACTCAACAATCTGTCTCTCCATGGACTCCAAAGAAACGTGTCCAGCCACGGGAAGCTGAATAGCGCCGCTTGGAAGATAATAGACAGAGAGGATGTGCAACAAGAAGCTACCATAGAGATCACCGGCGTAGAATAGGTTGGCAACCATGTCTTCTTCACCGACTCCGCAGCGTTCCAAGCTCTCTGCTAGTTGAGTCGAGACGCCATGGAGTTCCTTCTGGCTGTAAAACGACACTTTGGGATGTGCGGTTGTGCCTGAGAAAGGGTTCAGCTGGTGCTTGAAATGGCTGTTGGGAATGACTCACCTCCAGTTTTGAAAACAATGCCATCCTTTTGCTTTGATGTGACAACCTTACTATTCCGACATGTGTTTGATGCCCAGAAAGACTCATGGTCTACAATGGGCAAGTCCGTCAAAGACACTGACTGATCTTCAAGAGTCTCACCCAACTTCCAGAACTGGGCGTAATACGGAGAATTCAATTTCACAAACTTAATGAAGTCTGCGAGATTTCTGGACGTGCTCCTGTTGTCTATGGAGAGCGTCATGATGTTGATGTTGATGGTGCATCTGAATTCTGCGATGCTGCGGGTTCAATTCCAATTGCGAGCTTCAAATTATAAGTACGCAATGAGAACGCGTAGGCAGCGGCCACGCTGCGACTACCGCTCATATCTGCATCGTCGACATAAACCTCACCGATAAACGGAAAACGGCACGGCAACATCAACCTCTCGGGGTTGGTTACTCCCTAGATCCTCGCCGTCGGGTCTCCCTCTTGCACATCTTGCAAGTCCCACATTGCGTCCTCAATGTAGACTCGATGTAGATCAAATAAAGTTTGGCCTTGCGGGGGGTCACGACGGCTTTGAATGAGGCAGGAGTTGCCAAATGAATAGTGCTTGGAATGTGAACGCAAGGGAAAGGGTTGCATCGAAATCCCGAGTCTCGGACCTCTGTTATCTCTGCGCATTTCTAGAATCCAAAACGAAGCCATTTAAGCTTTCGCGACTGCTTCCGTCCAACGGTGCGAATACTCGCAATCTGAACAGGACGTGCGCCGAGGCTTCCGCTAACATTACCTTGCGCTCAGGCCTGGCGTCGCTAGATTGACAAAGATCCTAGATTGTGGCTGGCAATGCAAGCAATGCTCAGCCACGGAGCTGGTCGAACTGGTTCGGTAAGCTCAAAAGGGGGCGCATTGGCACATGTCAAAGATCAAAGGGATACGTCCCTTTCTCCCGCAATCCTTCCCCCCTCTTTCCGTAAAGCCCCGAGTGGGACGCGACGTTACCGCACGGTCCCTTGCTTTGAACACTTGGGGGCGGCCTCTGAGTCTGGGCAATGAGGGGAGGGGGACTGGAGAAGATGGAGATGTGTCCCGAGATACCGTCGTTTGGCCAATGGAGTTTGTCGAAATGCCACTTGTCAACAAACGGGTTTGCAGGGTCCTGCGTGGTTTTACCAACTTCTTCGTTGTCTTGGAACTCCACGTTAAACGAGATTCAAGCTCCAACACACACAGTGGGTGTCATTTCCCACAGCGAATCTGAGAACAAGGGGTGCAAAAGTGTTGGGGTTGAGAACCTTTGTGTGGGTTTTTCCAAGACTTCTGTTATCCGCACGTGGAACCGGACCCTTGGATTACTTTTACGACTAGGCCAGATTGCGTTTAGTTCTGTTTAAGCGACGGAATCTCTTCTTGAACGTGCTAGGATCTTGCAGCAGATTAGATCCGCGGTTCTCAACACCTGCCCCCCAGATACGGCGGCTCACCGCCCAGGGGCCAGGGCAACGCTAGATGCCTCTTTGATTGTTTCACTTTACGGCACGAGTACCGAGGGATCTGCTAGAACTGGAACTTCGGCCACGAGGCTGCAGTAGCGAGGGAGAGACTGAGACACTCTTCAACAGGCGCCGACTTGGCTTTGTGCTCGACGTGTGGCTGTCATCGTCTGTCATCATCGAGTCATGGAATACGCCCAGCCCGAGGCTCTGCGATGCTTTGGGGCAAGCCACAAGGTTAGACCTGGTGGCGAGTCACGTCTCGAGGCGGTCTCGAACAATTCCAAACACTGGACAATTGGCAACCGTAATCAAATTTTCTGCCGCCCATTCGCCAATGCATGTGGGCAAGGCAAGGTAACTTTGCAAGGGAAGGGGGAAAAGCAGTCCAGGCTGTTTGGACCCCTATTCCATGGATCGTCTCTCACCCTGGATAACGGCCCACCTTTAATTGCTGCCGCTCCTGAGAAGAAAAATGGGACAAGGAGACACGTCTTGTTGGCGGTCTGCTACCCGTGTCCCTTGTGAAGTCTGAACCTTTTTGTCTTTTTCCTAACCTCGGGCACCCGAGAAAATTTCACCCTTTTCCCCCGTCCTCTTAGCTTCAGCTTCTTTCTGGTCGATTTCTTTACTCATCCATAATACGTGCGGCCCTGAGTTTATTGTCCCTTCCCTTTCGTTCATCTCATATCCATTGAGCAATATAGAGGGTGATCCCAAACAAATCTGGTTTGCACCTTATTACAGACAATGGCGACCAAACGTGCCTCGACTACCGTGGTGGTCGAGAAACCCCAGCAGGTTAGTAATCGGCAAACACCGTCCCGAATCGCCGCCATCGATCTCGGTGAACGATCATCGATCACTGACCGTCCTCACAGAAGACCAATGAGCCTGTCTTCCCTGACATTCAGACCATCAGAGATGCCATCCCGGCTCACTGCTTTGAGCCTTCGCTCGTGACGTCCTACTACTATGTCGTCCGTGACCTCACCATGGTCGCCGGCCTCGTCTGGGCCGCTCTTACCTACATCCCCGCCATCCAGGATCCCATCCTGCGCGCCACGGCTTGGATGGTCTACGGCTTCGTCCAGGGTCTTATCTGTACTGGTGTCTGGATTCTCGGCCACGAGTGCGGCCACGGCGCCTTCTCCAAGAGCGACAAGGTGAACAACATCACCGGCTGGGCCCTTCACTCCTTCCTCCTCGTTCCCTACTTCTCATGGAAGTTCTCTCACCATCGCCACCACCGCTTCACCGGCCACATGAAGAAGGATATGGCCTTCGTCCCCGCCACTGAGCCCAAGCCCTCCAAGAAACCCTTGTTCGGAAGCATCGACGTCCACGAGCTCTTCGAGGACACCCCCATTGCCCAGGCCTTCAACCTGCTCACCCACCAGCTCTTCGGGTGGCAGGCGTACCTCTTCTTCAATGCCACGGCCGGCAAGGGTAGCTTGCAGCACGAGGTCAGCGGTCTCGGACGTTGGTTGGGCGTCAGCCACTTCAGCCCCACCAGTGCCGTCTTCCGTCCCAATGAGGCCATCTTCATCGCCATCTCTGATCTTGGTCTGGCCATCACCTTCTCCGCCCTGTATTATGCTTCCACCATCCTCGACGTCTCCACTGTCATGCTCCTCTACGCGGTCCCCTACTTCTGGGTCCACCACTGGCTCGGTACGCAACCCCTCCCCCTCATTTTTGATCCTTGAAGCTGGCCTTGAAGTTTCGTACGCAAATGTGTTTCCAATAGCGCTAAATTACCCCCTCAGTTGCCATCACCTACCTCCACCACAACCACCCTGAGGTCCACCACTACACCGAGGAGGGCTGGACCTTCGTCAAGGGTGCCATTGCCACCGTTGACCGCGAGTTCGGCTTCATTGGCAAGCATCTCTTCCACGGTATCATCGAGAAGCACGTTGTCCACCACCTTTTCCCGTAAGATTTACCCTCAGCCTCCAGAATCACCTGAACCTGTGCTAACTAGACCCAGTCGCATTCCTTTCTACAAGGCTGATGAGGCTACTGAGGCTATCAAGCCTATTCTCGGTGATCTGTACAACCACGATGACCGCAGCTTCCTGGGCCAGCTCTGGTCCGTTTTCGGCACGCTCAAGTACGTTGAGCATGACCCCAATTTCCCCGGTGCCATGAGATGGGCCAAATAGAGGGTGGTTGCTGTCAAAAACAACAAGGTATTCTTTAGACGGACATAAAGAGACATAGAGGACATAGACCAATTTTTGGACCTAAAGACCGCAGGATCAAAGCTTGATAGAGCGGGGGCGCGTATGGAGTTTGAGGCGAGGGAATAGACCAAAACTTCTAGACCAATGGCAGGGCCAAGGCTCAGAATTCTTTTGAAACTGTAACTCCACCATGAACATGGCACAGTCTTGGCGTTTCTAAAGGTGTGAAGTATTAGAATTAGGTTTCTCGAGTTGACAGGCAATCAGCTCCAGAGCTGCAAAGTAGTGAATAGCCGACCTTCACATTTCCAAATAACAATTGGCTTCGGATAAGGGTACCTACTGAAAATGAGTAATGTAGGAATTATACTCGGACAGAGTTTACACCAAACACATTAGGCTCGGGGCAGCAGTGCAACCCACCTCCCATGTTCCTGTTCAACTAGCTTGACACCCGGTTTCCAGCCAAGGGGGAGCCTAGTCAGTCATTGGATTGTCCCCTTCTGGACCTTCCGGTTCGCGCTTAGGCAATCTCTCGGATGTCACGTTGATCAACTTGCTTGTTCCCAGGCGAAAAGAAAAGCGGAAGAGCCCAGCTTACTGGGCCTCCCATCGTTTAGCTAATATAACAGAGTTTACACATGTTGAAACACTGCGCGCAGCATCTCGCAGCCTGTCAATGGCTGCTTTCGATTGAGTCGTGTAATTCAGAGCATCTATCTTACGCAAGCTCAGCCACGCTTAACGCACCCGGCTCTGGTCTGGGTTGGCTTGCGCGACTTTCAGCAGAAAGCCCTGGAGAGGACAAGGGTCGATCTAGATTACGGAACAGCTCTTGTAGAATTCGTTTGCGTTCGTCTCGTATCAACCCGAGAAGAGGGCCCCGGTCTTGCGTCGAAGGAATAATCAGTCACTTCCTGTAAAAGCCCTTGATGTTCTTTTGTGCCCTTGTTGACTCCAACTTGTTATCTCATCATTTATCAGTCACTCAAATCATCGAAAAAAGCATCGCAAGAGTCTTTGCCCTGATCAAGACGATCAAC
This sequence comes from Colletotrichum orchidophilum, assembly GCF_001831195.1. NCBI lineage: Eukaryota > Fungi > Ascomycota > Sordariomycetes > Glomerellales > Glomerellaceae > Colletotrichum > Colletotrichum orchidophilum. The sequence continues at coordinate 268,629 of NW_019172964.1, forward strand.
AACGGTGGCATCATGGCGTCGGCTTACATTCTCGCCGTCTACTTTGTTGTAATTGTCTTTGCCGGCCTTCAACTTAAACAGAAAGTCAAAGCCCTCAAGTCTCCTCTGAGGAAACTCCCTGGGCCATGGTACGCTCCTCTGACCACATTGCATCTGCGCTATCTCTTCTCAACCGGCACCATCTGGAAGTTAGTTGAGAGAAGCCACAACAAGTATGGGTCTATTGTTCGACTCGGTCCTCGACAAGTCTGGATCTCCGACAAAGAGGCTATGAAGGAGATTTTGATCAAGACGGATCTTCCCAAAGTTGCCATGTATGCTGAAATCTCCAGAGATAAATTCAGCCCCGGGCTGTTTGGAGAGATGTAAGTGTAATTTTTCCTGCCCACAAAGATACCTGCGACGTGAGCCTAACCCAACGTCTCTGCAAAAAGTCGCCAAGAGCCACACAGGCGCCTCAAGCGTTTCCTATCTCCGGCGTTCACGGTTAACTATATCGATAACCTCGAAACATTCTTTAAGAGCACCGTTCGTGATGTTCTCAACAAGTACCAGACCCATATCAAGGAAGACCCGGTGTACAATGCCAAAAACGGTATCGAGGTTGACCTGATGGATGACCTTCATAACGTGGCCCTTGACATGTAAGCCAACAATTCCGCAGATGCTTCGCATTGTCTTGAGTGGCTTCTAAATTGAACATAGCATGGGAGAGTGTTCATTCGGAAAGGGATTTGGCCAAACCAACCCCGACAGCTTAATCGAAGATGGGGTTGATGAACGGATTTGGAAGTCTATTCCTCGCTCGATTTTCGATGGCCTTAGCAAGCGGTACCAGGTAAGTTCATCCTTCATAGTGTAAGCGATTAAGACGTAAAGTTCACCCCTTGAATGCTAACTTTAACAAAGTCTGTCTATGTCAAAAAGTTCTTCCGCGCTCTGGGAATCGACCTGCAGTTCGACTGGCCCGCGGAGATGATCACAGCAATCGACGCCGTCGTCCAACGACGCAAGCGCACCTCCGACGTCGAGCGCCGAGATCTTCTCCAACACCTCATCGAAGAAGGCAAAAAGCCCGACACCGGCACCAGCATGTCCGCGCGCGATATTGTCGACCAAATGGCCGAAATCCTCCTCGCCGGCTCCGAGACCACCTCCGGGACCATTGGCTGCCTCTTCCTCGAACTCGCCCGCAACCCCGACGTCCGCGCAAAACTTTTGGACTCTCTCCCATCCAAGGGCTTCAACGATGAAATCGTTACCAGTAAATCGGTCCGCAACGAGGAGGAATACGAGTATCTTGAGGCGTGCATCAAGGAGAACCTGCGCCTGCACCCCATCGCGTCGGAGATGGGTCGGCGCACCGGCAATCAGTGGGTTAATCTCTGTGGCTATGACCTGCCCCCTCACACCGTTGTGTCGGCTTCATACCGTGATCTTCACCGCAATGAGGCCGTATGGCCCCAGGCGGAGCGGTTCTGGCCTGAGAGATGGCTGCCAGAAGACAAGAGAGATGGGGCTCCCGCACCGGAGTGAGTCGCCTTTCCAGAGAAATACTCTTCGTACAAGATTTGACAAGGTCTCTAGTATGGACGCCTATTACCCCTTTTCTGGAGGCAAGCATTCGTGCATTGGCATCAAGTAAGTCATTACAAAACGCTTTTCTACCTTGTTCAGCGGTTGTTCTAACGGAACTAAAGCTTTGCTTGGGCTGAGATGAGAATGGTTGCCGCCAATCTTCTACAAAGATTTGATGTGCTGGAAGTCCCCGGTCAACACATTGACTTCCGGCAATACATCACCATGCAGTTTGCAACAGGTCACTGGAAAGTTATTCTCAAGCCGAGAAACTAAGCATAAAATACAACCCGCGAGATATTATTGAAATTTTACGCTGAATCGTTTAGCAAGGAAGGCTTTTAGCATTTAAATTGGAAACCAAATCACAAATTTTCTTTCTGGGATAGAAAAAACATGCATGGAAACAAGTGGGATGAGATTTGCATTCAAGCAAGCGGTTGTGCCCTGGAACGAACGAGTCCAACGCTGCGATTCACAGAAAATTTGAGTTCGATACCAACAAGATTGAAAAGAATCGAGTCATTGCATTGAAATTGCCCAAGGACCGAAGAATCAATCAGTACACGTTTTGCAGAGCTTGGCTGAACCCCATTGTTAGTCGTGGTAACCACGGCCAAGAAGCTTTGTCTGACATACTGCAATGGCCAACACTCCCGCCGGATATATTGCATGAGCACATCGGATAAATTGTCGTAAGAGGAACTTGCAAGAGACCCTCATCCTGGTAATGACCACCAGGTTGACGATTTAAAGGGGTTTCTAGTAAACTACGTGGCGGGAAACCCCCGCTCATCACGTAGTAACCATGTTCCTTACTGCAACAAAATGCATGTGAAAAGCTTATTTGCGAAGGAGTGAAGAAAGTGCGAGGGATTGTTTCCGCTGTCAAGCCGACGGACCGACGTTGGCATCTCACTACCTAGCCAACCCGGCTAATATATCACAAGGCATAGAGCAATTGAATAGCACCAAAAAGTTTGACTCATGGTTGCAGTGGGGTAATTTAAGCGACATATATTGATCGAAGCAAGAGGTCGCCCCCGTGGGAGGCGGGGGGGCTGGAGAAAGCTCGTTGGCTTGGTCTAGCCGATATCTTCTAGGCACGGGGTTTCCCACTCAGTGCGGGAGACGAGCTCGAGGAGCTCGGAAGTTGGGAGGGGCTTCGGCATCGATACGGGCCAGACGAGACAGTTTAACCCGCAGCAAAACGGCTGTATCGCTACAGTGTGGTTGGTTGTGCATTGTGTCACAAGGGCACGGTGTATATGGCGTTAATTGCTGCCCGCAATTAACGGCGCCGTTTTTGCGACACATTGTGATCCCAGGATGATTGATTGAGGATGACCGAGCCATTCGCTTTTCCTTCTCACCTTGGTTAGTATGAAGAAGGGGTCTTGCTACGGGCCGAAGACAGAACTTGGAGGACAACAGCACCAGTAACAAAGAGTCATAGTCTCATCTTATCTTCTGAATAGCCTAGCATTCTACCTTTTACCATGTTTGAGGAGTTTAGCCGGGCAAGAAACATTGCGGCTGTATGTCTTTAATATAGACATGGAGCTGAGCGAGTAGGCATATGAGTGCGTAGTTACCCCACGCAAACAATCATGTGTTCAGACACTTTGAGTCCCGGCAGAGTCTGCGGCTGAAATGAACTCGATTGGGGAAGTAGAATGAGCTTTCAGTGACTGAGGTGTAGTCTGTGTTAGGGTCAGATTCAATATTTCCGTCCTTTTTTGGGTGACTTATTTCGCAAGATTGGCTTGTCAACAACTTAAAAATTCAATGTGATGGCCGCGGACCAGTTGTCAATGATGTGGTACCGAACTACGCGATCAGCAAACCAAATTAGTTTTCCTTTAAAGATCTAAATATCCTTGGTTCATCAAATTCTTCTGAGTTTGGAGTACAACGCCGAACTCTGCGAGACCAGGGCTAGATCACAGATTCACCGTCTAGAGAAGCCACGTACATGTCTTATCGCCGAAAATGAGTGCGCATGAGTAAGAAAACGATCATATTAAAAACAAGCTCCTCCACATCATATTGTATCAAAAAGCTAGGTATCAAGCGGAAGGCATATATAACAGTAAGTGGCTTGATCAAGCTAAGCCAACCCCTTAAGCGGGATCACGGATTTATACGCCGTACGGACCGAACCCACAGAGCGGTCGTTCCATGGTGAGCGGTGTCCGGTGGCAATATGCCGGGCGGCGCCACATGCGGCGCTGCGACATATTGTGATACCAAGCACAGAGGCTAAGTGCTAAATCTTCAATGTTAACACAGGACTCTTTCCAGTCAATTATGCTCCGGACTGTGGACAAAGCACATCGTGAATTAATGGAAGCCGCATGTGTCCCGACGTGCGTGTCATTTGCAGAAGAAAATCGACCAATGTTCTGACCAACTGAGATATCTCACCTTTATCCCATTTCATGTCTCAACAGAGGTACACATGACGCAATATGAATGGCGTTGTGCCAAGACACTTGGAGCGCCAGATAGCTTCGGCAATGTGCCTGCCTAGTACGCTATTGCTATGTAAATGATGCTCATCTTAGGGTATTGGTAAGATTGAATTAGTATCAAGGATAGCCATTAAGAAGCGCTGGCCTCGTGGTTCTCTACAAAATCAAGTACCGATGAAGCAGCTCAAGATTTTGACTTTGTTTGTTTAAGCACACTCACGTTGAGCCACTGCAAAACACACTTAATGTCTTTAAGAGCAATTCTAATGACCGATTTATTTGAAGAAGGGGTCGTTGCAGTCAACAATGCCTTTGACAAAGCGAAGGGCGTCAAAACACCTCCAAGATTAGTTCATGTTAGTCCCAGCCAGACTTTAAGTTGGTTTTACGCACACTTTACACACTTTGACAAACACAGCCCCATTTTGCCTCAGCCGACATTCGAACTTTCGTCTATCCCATATAGGTAGACGTCCTCTACGGAACAAAGGCTGGTCGTTTGACATGAAATCACAAATCCTTTACCTCTGTCTATGCTCGCCATTGGTGGGTGTATTGCCTCAGAGAATGGTTCCGCCTCAAACGCCTACGAAGCTTCCTGCAATCTCCTAGCTCAGTTATGTACCAGTTTTATTTAATATTGACGTCTTTTGTCTAATAGCGACATGTTCGATCTGATATTCACGTCCTTGATCCATCTTGTCTTCGGTATGAGCAAGATCTCTTACAAAGCTCCATCTCGGAGTTCCAGCCAATACAGACTGCCCTATTGTATATTAAACTCGGAGCATTTTCAGACAAGTCTCGATACGCGCGGCAGGCATAGCGACCGTTTTCACTAGTAACAGACGTGAGTTAAACACATTTTCCTTCGCCAGTTCTCAATCCCCCCATTAGCTATGCTGATACTCCGAAGTTCCTGCGCGCGCTGGAAATCCAAGTTCGTGAGGCTTAACTAACTTAAGACTCCGACTGGAAAGACGAAATCTTCATAGAGACGCTGAGCAGTTCCGTGACACTTTGACTCTCCGCTTAGGAAGAACCCTATTTAGCAAGAGTACACTATACTAGGCTTACTAGCTAGATTTTCATTCTGAACGTAGCTATACCAATTCATGACCTAGAGTTGACCTGCATCGCTGCACCTTAAGTCACAGCAAAGATGATCATCCTCTCGAACGACAATCTCTGGTGAGCACCGCTAGCCGAAGGCTGGACTCACAAGAAAGACTGGCAGGTGTATAAGCCAGTCACTGCAGCCGAAACCTCGAGACGAGCATTATTGTGACAGAGAGCACTACTCTCTCGGAATAGTTCCCATCCTTGATCTGGCATTCTGTGCTAGGATGGGGCGGAGCCTCCAAGGTTGGGAGAATCTTTAGCGAAGTCACTCACATCCTGAAATTACATCCAGTCAACAAAGTGATCCATTGATGCCGGGGAGTCTACATCTGTTGGGTTCTGCATACCATAACACACTATTTAATAATCACAATCGTTGATGGTGTAGATATAAGAGCCCTGTGAGCTTAGTTATAAATATTCTTACAAAGAAAAAGGCTAAAAAGATATTCATTCATCTTTGTGCGTATCTATTTATAATAAGAATCAAACCATATATCGCTGTCTTTACTTTGTACAGTAATATATACGGCGATTCTACACTACTCTCTGATCAGCTCGGTTGATAATATCGATTGGAATAAGTGTCTAGGCAAGATAATTAGCATGCCTAGTTTAAGTCTTGGCAGGTTTAATTACAACGAGTTTATTGATATAAGACGCGTGCTTGTTTGATATAGTCATGATATTGCCAGCACTCTTTACGCGCTTAAAGATTACTGGAGATCTCAGCCAAATGGTACAAAGGGTCTAAGGAACCCCCTGGGCCAACGTGAGCTTTGCACACCCGAGCAGTGTGAAGAATTGAGACTGAATTTGATCCGTTTCTTTGGAAGCTGTCACTCACCACGGGTCCATAGGCCTGCTCTCTCAGATTGAGGGCACACGGCGCCAAGGGTTATAAGCCTGCTGGAAGCGTCGAACCCATGGCGCCGAGGATGTACTGCCTGAAGAGTGTCAATGATGCGTACCGATGGTTCTTTACTGTAAAACGATAACTCAGGTTCGCTCTGTCCTCGGCCCCGAGGTGTCTGTGACCTCGGGGGTACGTAGAAATAGGCCACATAATTTCACCTTGGACATTGATGTAGATAGGCTTCCAATTATGTCATGTGGCCTTCGTCTCCTATACTGCTCTCTTCACCCACAACGACATCCTCATCGCCTTTCTTCCAACGATACTCCCTCTCGATACCTAATTCCCTCTGCGCCGTATCACAGAGCGTTGCGTTCCCGCAACCGCATATGGCCGGTTCCCTGATCCATCGATATGTAATGCTCCACCGATCTCCCCTCTTCCGCACCGTGCCATCGGGTAACGTGTCCGTCTTTCGCTTCCTGATGCCGTGCTTCCAGTGCAGTCTCGAGTCCCCGGACATCTGCAACATGCTCCTAGGCGTGAGGTCGACCTCCACCGTCCTCCCTTCCCCGCCCTCGTCCGGTGGTAACGCGAATTGCATCATAACGGGCGATCCTAGTGACAGCGCATACAACTGATCATATGCGGAATGAGTGTCGACATGAGGTGGGATACCGGCACCAGGTGGATAGTGTTGGAGGCAAACTTGATCCGGTGGTCTGCCCTCGCGTGTGGGAATTAGCGGCTCCAGCCAGTCCGGGAAAGGGTTGAAGGGAATATTCGGATCTACGCCAAATGTTTTGTAGTCGAAGGTGTAGCCGTAATGTAAAGATAGCCGACCGGAGCGATCCGGCCATGATAGCTCGTTGCGGAAGACGTGTATCAACTTTTCCTCATGCTCGGCTGTTATGAAGCCGTCTTGCCAGAAGATACCCGATGGTTGAATGGGTAGTTCCTCCATCATGTATTGTGTGATACCATGAAAGTATTCTTGTTACAGGCCAGTGTCGGTGAAAATGATTTGTTGAAGCGTGTTAGGTGAGGTGATGTTGAATGTGAAATTGACTCAGCGGCAAAAGTCGTTCAGTGTGGCACCACCAAGGAGCCAAAGTGGGGCACTTGCGGGAAGAAAGGGCACCCACCCAGGGGAGAGAAAGCTAATCTCAAAGTTGACGTGCAGTCTCAAAGTTAAGTTCAAGTCATTCACCAAAGAATTGACGGAATTTCAAGGCATGAATTCAAGGTGAACTGTAGAGTTCAAATCAATGAGGCGCTTCTCATAGAATCCACCGAGGACGCCGCCATTCAAGGAGACAACAGTCACTACCTACCTACATCGCCAATTGCGACTTCACAACGTGCACTTCACAAAGGCCCTGATACTTTGCAACTTTGGCAGCCACTCCAGCTGTCATTTCTGAAAAGTCTGCTGTCTAAATAATGAAGATTTGGCATGAGATTTGCCTGGTGTCGCTGGTCTGAACGCCGACTGCAACTGTCACTGGCCTTGGATGCAGCGAGGTTTTTTTTTCCCCCGGGTGGCGGGGTTGAGAGAGTGGAATGTTAATGTTGCAGAACTGTCAACAGCTTGAACCCTGGATTTGGGAGCACTATTGAGTGAAGTGACAGAGCTAACTTCCAGTGTACAAATGTATCCGAGGGACTCAAAGATGATCTTTGATGAGACTTGGGTGACGAAATGATGAAAACCATACACACCGAGAAATTGTTCTCATGGAATCGCACAGACCTTGCGAGGTCCCATATCCCATGTCGTGGATGAAACAGTTCTGAGGCTTGATCTCCAGCAATGCCCCGCTAGACACGGCAGGCACACTATTCATCAAACATGAGATGAATGACGGGATGAACAACACACAAAAGCACAGATGGGGGATAGGAAGCATGGGAAGCTTCTATAGTTTTTAAAAGGATGAGTTTTTATGTCGCATTAAGCAGCAGACACTAGGTATATGTGTGGGTTAGGTAGGGGGGACTAGATTTATGTAACCGTTCCGTTGAACAAGGCGTCCCTTAAAACCAACCGTCTTGTTCGTCAACGCTTTTTCCCATATCCCGAGAATCTGCACAAATGTCCAAAGCAGAAAAGGCTGGTTGGTGGTGGGCGCCAGGTGGGGGGGCAATAGCAAAAGAAAAAGGCCGCACCAACCAAAACAAATATGCCCCGAAAAGAAAAGAGGTATCTCATGCGATGCGCCGTCAAGAAGCTCTGAAGATTAAGAAAACATCCATTACTGGGCTTCGTCATCGTGGCGGAATGAATGGGTTGTGTGAGATGACCCCCTTTCCCCGACGAAAAAAAACTCACCCCAGCACAGGAAAAGGCAGTACCAAGGACGAATCAGCGGAAACGCCGTTCGCTTAAGCATTGGGATTGAAATCGTCACCGAGGGTGACGTTCAGGTGGGCCGTGTAGTAACCCTTGCAGCCGACGCCATCAAGAGCCTCCATGCCGGGCATGTAGGCGCCCTCGTTGGTGCCGTCAGACTTGAGCCAGGAGCAGGTCTTGCCGTTGGCGGCGACCTTCATGCCGTAGTAGGGCATACCCTGGGAGCCGGCCACGAGGACGGAGGCGTCGGCGCCGGAGTTGCCGCCGTTGGGAGTGGAGGCCCAGTCGAACTCGAGCCAGGTGCCGGCGAACTGGCCAATGGGGGTCTTGGGGACCGTGGTGCCGGGGCCGAAGGCGCAAGAGCCCTGGGTGTTCTTGTCGAAGGCGACGTTCTTGGACTGGCCTTTCTTGATGGAGAAGGTGATTGCGGCAAACCAGCAGCCGTCGATCAGGCCCTTGGGGCCAATCTTGTTGAAGCACGAGCCGATGTAGTCGGCGTCGCTCGCGGTGAAGGTGGCGGTGTAGTTGTAGAGGGAGACGCTGGCGTCGTTGACGATCTGCATGTTGCAGCCCCAGTCGTCCTCGCTACCGGTGTTGCCAGCGTAGGCGATCTCGGCGATGGTGGCGCGCTTGCTCTTGGAGCCGCTGCAGAAGGGGACGTACTCGCCGCCGGCGGTGGAAGGGAGGGGGGTAGCGGCGACGACGGCCGATGAGGTGGAAGAGGGCGTCGGAGTGGGGAGGATGTTCTTGAAGAAGGTCAAGTCGCGCTCCTCGACGGCGTCAACGGTGCGGCGCTCGTGGAACTTCTGGTGGTTGTGTGCAGAAGGGTGGGCAGACACGCCGGTGAGGGCGGCCGCGAGGACAACGGCGTTGGCGAAGTGCATCTTGAACTGTCGGAGATCGTATAGAGACTCGTTGAACTCGTGGTGATAAGAATGCTAAATGTGCTGTTGTTGCTGGACCCGTCCGGAAAAGAGTGACAGCGGGTTATCAAGATAACTCGCGGATTTGGACGATGGTTGAAGAGAGAGAGTGTGTGGTGGTGACAGGAGACCAGAACCCGGGAATTGGCCAGAATAGGGAGGGAGAGGAGGGCCATTTTGAAGGGATGGAAATAATCTCATTCGATTCGCCCTTCTGCAGTGCGTGTTAGCAAGGAACAAAGTCGAACGAGGGTAACTTGGTGTGATAACAGGGGCGTCGTCACCATGGCGTCGCGTTCTACTCTATCGTCCACCATCAACAGCCCATCGCAACCCGTCAACAACCCTGCTTAGCCAGGAACAGACTCCAAAACGGGTAAAGGCCCAGAAGTGATGACCGAGAGGGCTAGGCGATGTGGGGAGGGGCGTGACGTTTGGTTCCAGGGCCAGACAGGCCGGGTCAGGAACAATCTCTGTTTCTCTCACAGAGTTGACGTGTGAGGAACCAGTAGAGAGACAGGGGTGAGTCGGGGAGTGGAGGGAAATGGATCGTGGATGGATCACGGTGCACCGCCAGCGCCAGGACAGGATTGGACGGTGATGCGGGAAAAGGGGGGTGGGGAAACTAATTTCACCGCACGCCAATTCCAAGGACCAAAAGGGCCACGGCCAGCCCAAGCTTGGTCCCGGGGGGGGTTCGAGTCCAAGCAAATCCCTCGTCAGGGGGCAGTAGTAACATTCTCACATTCCATTCCCAAGCCAACCAGGAGCCAAGTATCGCTAGACCGTTACACGGCGGACCTGCCAATGGGTGTGATTATCGACTAGGAAGACGAGAAACGAATCCCTTGGGTTTGTTTGGTTTGATGGATCGTCATCCAAAGTATTTTCATCTCATCTAGCGGCTAGCTGGCGTCCAAAAAGCCACAACACACACGGTGACGCGCAAAAGGATGAAAACATCCCATTGCTGTTGGACAACAATCAATCAGCCCCTTCCTCAAGTTCTTCTTCGGTTTCCCTCTCTTCCGTAGATCCCATGGATCCCATACCAACAAATGCCGGCAGGAAGCGCGCGCCGGCAAGGCACACCCGCGCGTTAGGTTTCTGGCTGCATGAGGGGACGAGCCATGCCAGGAACCTAACTTCATCCTCTGCGCCTGGAACCTTGATCTCTCGACCTTCATTCACCTGGAACCGGAACCCAAAATCTTCGACTCGGACGGGACAGTGACCACCAATGTGCACCTACCAAGTGCCACTCCACTTCAATTTTGCACGACTGCCCGCATATGAAGAAGCATAATAAGCTATGACTCGGAAGATCGACGCCGCCTGTCCACAGTGCACACGTTCACAACCGGCGGACCGACCTGCAGAATCGCACCAAATTCTCCCTACCTGATGGGCTGCCGCTGGGCCGCCGCTGGGCCAGATTCAGGTTTCTCGAGCCTTTCCACACTTGATAAGACGTAAAGAACAGTGTTGACTCCAACGTTTTTTTTTTTTTTTTTTTTTTTTCCTTCTTCTTTGCTTTAACCTCTCTCTATGGCTTCAAAGTTCAATCAAGCATATACTGTCCCCCCGGTGGAGATCCGGTGGAGGCGCCCGTGTGCATCAAGTCAAATCTCTCACCCAAATGCTTGGACAGGCACGACGGGCAAGTCGAGGCCCCGACACAATCGTCACTGACCGCCGTCCATGACGTTGCATATCCAAGCCCTACGGTCGCATCACACCTTCATTGACGTCCTATTCGTCCTAAACCTCGTTGTCAGCATGCAATGTTCGGCAACCGAAAACCCCTCAGTGATCCTCTGGTCCTTTCCGCAAGCCTCTCGGGAGAGGGTCACCGGGAGCGTCGAAATGCAGCATGAACGCATTCAATCACCAACATCATCCGATGTAGCTTACCTGACAGGGCCTGTCAATTGAGGGATCAGAGAATGCCCGTTCTGTTGGAGAAGAGTAACATCAGATCCAGAATTTACAGCGAGGTATCTTTATCCTGAGCCCCAAGGGGTTGTTTCTAGGCATTTGGACTGGGCCGATGGCACATCATCCCCTCTCTCCTAATCCTCTCCCTCCGCCTCCCTTCGATTACCTTATTGCCCTTCCAATACGGATATTCACAGGATGTTTCCTCGGCAGTGCCCCATTGCTCATTATACGTACGGATGGAAACTTCGTACTCACAGCGTCCCAACTTTTCATCTGCCATGTTCCGATCCCAGTGCCGCTGCTGCACAGCGGCCCGTACGCCGCAGGGGTTGGTTGGGAGTGCCAGGAACAGATGGGCCTGGATCTTCCCAGCAAACCCAGAAATCCCGTTCAAGCCGCTAAGCGCAACGGATACCGCGACCGGGTCCACCCTGTGGGAACACAATCACCATTTTACTTGGTCACTGTAACCGTACTCCGTACTCCGTCTCCATACTCCCTACAAAATCCCTCCCCCTCCCCCCTTTATACTCGGTTTTCCACCTTTGTGGACTTTTTAAATGCCTTTTCAGCGAATCTGCGATTCTCTCTGTCCCGTAGCTCCACTGGGGCAGTGCTGGCAGCAAGCCAGCAGGCAGTGGGCGAGTGGCAATCTTGAACGCGTCATAGGCCTCGTCAGGGCAGATGGAGCTACCGCCAACCCAACGACGGCCTGCAGGCCGGCTGCTTCTGCTACACTACCTACTGCAGGGCCAGCTGTTCATCAGGGCGCCCAAGCATGCATGCATGTGTCGAGGTCGTCCGTGAAGAGGGCTGCTGCCCCTTGAGGGAGACCTTGGGGGTTGGTGCTAATTGCTGTTTGCCGCGAAAAGACAACAAGTTCGGACGAGTCGATCTTCCTCTTGGTAGCTTGGCTTGCGGCTGTGTAAAGCCCGGACGGCGCCAGCGAAGGGGAGCCGCACCCGGACCAAATGCGCCCATGTGGCATTACCCGGAGGGACCTGGGTTGTTTGCCTCCAAGAATAGTCGTCCCTTTTCATTGTTTCCCTTGGCTGGTGGCACGTGTGAGTGGCTCGTTGCCCAGGGAGGCAGCTGGAATGTGCCCGCAACGCTGGTCCTGAAGATCATTCACTCATTGGGATTGAGGGCACTTTGGGCATACTATCGGGTGAGATCCGACCTGACTTGTCGATTGATCAACAAGAGAGCAGTGTTTTCCCCTGGAAAAGGGGGTTAAGGCAGCACGCGGTGCAATTGACCGTCGTATCTGAGGCAGCGCTCGACTGGTGCCAATACCGTCAAGCACCATTCAAGGCTTGATGAGCGGCGGGTAGGCGATCGATGTTGACTGGGCGCTTTATTTACCTGCGACAGAGGGCCTTTTCGGGTCGGCTCCACCGCACTACCAATATATACAGCTATTTGCCTCTTGGCTATCATCGAATCAGAAGTCTTCATAAACTGACTAGCCCTGATGGTCTAGCGGTATGATTCTCCCTTAGGGTGTTAACTACATCTCGCATGGGAGAGGTCCCAGGTTCGAATCCTGGTTAGGGCCCATTCTTTTGCCTTTTTATGAGATGTATGTACACATGTATCCATAAACCCTTGTCGTCTATACTCATATGGAGTGATCAAAACGCTATAGCAGATATCTTGATGTTTATCTACAGGTTCTGAATTTACTTTTCGCGAACTAACTTGTATAGATTATAAGATGTAACGTAAAGCATAGAGTTTGGCATTCATTTCAAAGTACTTTGTTTCTACTGCTGTGGGTAGGTAGAATTGAAGTTGAAAGTTTTCCGCGAAGTACGAATGATTCATTGTATAACACATTAGTGGTCTAAAATGGAATGTAAAAAATTAACGACGCTCGGTTTTCAGCAAGGTTGTTTTAGATTCATTCATCTCTAGTCAAATCTTGCGCGATAGTTCTGTCAGTCGGTGAGCGTCGACCTCGACAGTTGCTTGGGCGCCAGTTCAACCTGGACGGTCAAGGAAATATCAACTTGGGAAAATACCCTGGTGAATAAACCTAAAACCATGTTCTTGCAGTGAGTGATGTTTTTAAATGTCACAATCAAGGTCAACGGAGATGAGTACAGCCGCAAGGTGGGCAAAGTTTGTGGTTGACCCAAGATCCATTTCAGAGGAGGAAGTCAATTATGGTCTAACTTTGGTTCAGTCTCTCACGGTGAACTTCGAAGCAGTCGGAGAAACCTTTTCAGAAGAATTCACAATAGCAGCATTTTTCCAGGACCTGGATTGACAAGGTAGTTATATCACCTTCGACACACCACACCCACGACTACGAAGAAACGCAACACAACACTCTGTTACACTACACATAATCGAGTTATCAACTCAACTCAACTCAACACAACCAGTTACAAACACTCATCCCATCAGCAATACAGCCAAAAAAAAAAGAAGAAAATGAAGATCTCCACGACCACCATCCTCGCCCTGGCCCTCTCCGCCACGAGCGCGCTGGGCCAGATAACAATCACAAAAGACGTGGCCTCCTGCACGGGCGACTATTGGCTTGGCCGCATCTCCCGCAAGTACTTCGTCGACGCCCTGGTCGACGACCCCGACCTGGTCCCCGCACTCTGCGGCCAGCTGTGGGACAAACTCAAGCGGTTCCCTGCCTGCCACACGAGCCTCAACGTCGCCTGCGAGAACAAGTGGGAGGGCGAGCTCAACTGGCGCTTCCAGGTCATGGGGTACTGCAACCACGGTATGGTCGAGTCCGCGTGGTATGAGGCCACGGCGAACCGTTGGGGCATGATTCAGTGCAAGAGCAAGGACTTTTGAGGTTGAAACAAAGCTCTTGTTCCACATGATGGAGTTCCATTTCATCGGTAGAGAACGCATGGTTACATGATGGATCGTCGAAAAGGATTGAACGTGCGGAGGGGAGATTAGTTCTTGAAGAAATGACGGGATTGGAGGGAACATGGAATCAATATGGCTTAGTTACACCAGTTCATTCGTACCGGACCCCCCTCAGCCTTTTCGGTCTTTGTCGATATCAGATGAAGTTGATGATCTCAAAATATACGCGATACTCGCAACAAGCCAGCGTATTGAGTCATCTAGCATTTCAAATCAAACCATCAAACCAACAAACACCATGCCCCATGTGCCTTTTCCGTGTGATTCCCCTTGTGATTCCCCTTGTGAACATGTCCTCTTGGTTTTCTCCCCACACATATCAATTCCTCATAAGACTGCCAATATCACCTATCTATCGGGATGGAGGATCGTAGATGTTACAATCCTCATCGAAATCTGAAATACTCAGCGTAGTAAAACCGTAGCAGGAGTCCTGGTCGTCATAATCCAAAGAAGCGTTTCGCTGAGCTTCAGATGGAACATGTAAAGTGTCAATGCCATCATTCGCTGTCCGAGCCGCAGCCCTTCTAGCGTTGCGTACTTCTCTGTGAATAGAGGCAGCCCCAGTCTGCTGATCGCGGCTGGCAGTGGAACGAACATGTGGCCGCGGCGATCCATTCGTCTCACCGGCTGGGTCATAATTGTAGTTCCTGGGACGTATTCTGCCGACTCTACCCTCGTACTCGAGGATCGCAGTCAAATCACCTTTCGATCTTGGTTCCGGGGCGAAAAGAGGTTCGGATGACCAAGGTGTTGCGAGGTCTTCATCTTCATCAGACACAGTTGCTTGAGGACCGGCTGGATGAGGTGTGGCGTTTCCGCGCGACCAAACCGACTCAGCATCCTCTACTGCAATGTTGAATCTCACTGCCTTGGTTTTCGTCAAATCCAGCGGGGCCGGTCGGCGACGCATAGGAGAATGAGACGAGTACTGGCGAGGATTCGAGGTCGGCGTCACCGGACGAGGGATAGCAGTCCGCGACCACCAATTCTTGCGCATCCGATGTCCCCTTGCCATAGACTCAAGCAGGTTTTCTCCCCTTGACGGCCAGGGCTGGTGCTGTCCCCGCTCGTGCGAGAGCGGACAGGACGCGACCGTACATGGGCGGAAGAAGCAGCTGCGTCCCGCCTTGCTCATGTACTCTCTTTCCTTGTCCGAGATGTGCTCGTACCGAGCGCGCTCAATCATCCGACGGCCCACCAGCGTCGCGCCCTCGTCGTACACCTCTCCAGACATCACTCGGGCTTTCCTGCCCCGGGGTGTGACGATGATGACAGTGAGGTTTTCTTCCCATTTGCCTGGACTGTTGTTGCTGTCAAAAACGTGGATATCGTGCCCGTGGACGGTACTCTGAGGAGGGTACTGGTCAAGAGCCTCGGCGAGGTCGTCGGGGAGGTCCTTTGCAGGACCCCAGATCTCGGGGTACCACCAGGGGTCTTCTTCGGGGTTGCTCACGACCCTGGCGCCCCAAGGCGATTCAATGCGAAGCTGGGCGGCGGATTGAGGAGTCTCTGGGTGGTCTTGGCTCGGGTCTCCGAGGATGTTCAGGGGTGGTGGCTGTTTCTTGCTGCTCATGAGGTTTGCTATGTTGGCCCAATGAAGGCGTTGGCTATCCCTTCCAGGAGATTCTTCAGACTCACTGCTCGAAGAAGAATGAAACTCGTACCTTGATCTCGTCGGCTGCGCTCTAGTAGGACGGTGGTTCAGGTGCGTCGTAGCAATTGACGCTCCAGGCTGGAGAGAACTCGGCCCCGGCGGCATCACGCTGATGGCCAAAAGAGGCAAGCTGTAAGCGATTCCGTTGACGTCTTGATCAAAGGGACGTTGTAAACCGGGAGGAGGCGCACTCAGACGGCTCAAGAACTCTTCAGCAAAGCCGTGACCCGAATCGCCAAAGTACTTATGCGGTGATGGATAGAGGAACTCATAGAAATCTTTTGCATCCTGTTCTGCCGACCAGCGGCAGGCTTCGCAGACGTAATCGGTGAGGCGTTGGACTCTCTGCAGCTTGAGTACGCCGCAGGAGCCCAGGCCGGAATCTGGGACGTAGGCGATGTTGGCGCAGAACTGGTTCACGTCTTCGAATCGGGTGAACCGAAAACACACCTTGCATTGGGAGGTGGGCTGCAGGATAAGACACATGATGATGGGCTGTTCGAAGCCTTGTTGAGAATGGAATGAGACGATACTCGCAATTTAGGGCTTAGTACTGTAGGTTAATTGATGCGAAGAATTGATTGTGGTGGAACGAATCGGACCGGAAAGCTATAAGTTAGAGGATGCTAAGAATTATTGGAGGTGATGAGATGGATTGGATTGGAAAGCTATAGATTGAGGACGAAATGATTCACATATATACGTAGAGAATCGTGCAGATCCTTACAGACTGTTCTCTTTGTTTTACCCTTGTTCAGAATAAAGATCTTTGCAACTATTGACAATGTCTGAGTTCAACGTTCTTACTGTCAATGGGGGATTTGAAGATCAAACAATTCTGGAAAGCCATTGCCAGTGGACAATAAGACAAAAAGGCCTTTGAAGTGTTCGAAGGAGTGGGCCTACCGGTTGACTAGGCGTCGAAATAGCTGCAGTTCCCAGTCCATCATTCGTCAACTTCGAGAAAGCTAGATCAGATGAGAAAATTAACATCAGGATAGGGCAGGACTCACGCGCGGGACGGAAACTCTGAAAATGTAGGGGCTGCAATCAAATTCAGACTTTGTACCTTCATGCGAGTCGTGTGGTATTGTCTACTCTCTATTTACACGTCGAGTTTAAGACGCGCCCTCGCCCTTCATTCTGTGGTCTAGGGCTATCCCTTTGCGTAGGCGAAATATCTCACGTCACGGGCTGCTTCAATCAGCATGACGCACCAATAATCAGTCGAGTTGAGATACCGACGATGATCTACGAAGATGTCAAGGTTCATATCTTTGACCTTCTGCTCCACCAGAAGCCAAAATCCCGCATCGCCCGGCCTGCTGAGGCGTCTCTGCAAGTATGTAGCGTCGTGGCATACCCGCTTGGCAAGTTCGGGCTACCGACTCCATCAGATCATATGTGTGTAGTGGTTGGAGTGCCTCAGTCGGCATCTTTTCTCGCACAATGTCTAAAAGTCAACCCTAGCCAGCTTGATCTTAGTCAACTTCCTGGATCAAGTCGGACTATTTGGAAATCATCTTCCAACCCTGTCGATACTACGCGTCCGCAATCTCCTGCGGTATATATCTCCCAACGCCGAATCTGATGTCTAGTGCCGGCAGGTCTTTGGCACGACAGTTGAGATATCTAATCACGTAGTGATCCCTAAGGATCTGCTCGAGCTCCATGATAAGGCCGCGGTACTGTGCCTCCTCTTGGATGGACTGCTCGAGGCATTTTATTCCCTGGCGGACCCTCTTACGCCTTCTTAGCATCCTCTTCTGTGTCTCGTTTCTCAAAACGGCCTCAATTCCCTCCGAAGCTCGGGCCTGAGTCCAACTCGCTATGAGAGTCACTGGCGAAGAGATCCCCCTTTTCGGCAAGGCATTGCTGTTTTCTCGCGTTTTCCCAAGCAATGAGAAATAAAATCCATGAAATCGTTGTGTTGACGCTGAGGCATCTTCCTTTTCATAGCCTTGTCCAGGTTGGGAATATAAGTTTTATGCGATGGTACGAAAGGGTTGTTTATGGCCGGGGCTGTGCCAGCTGTTGCTCGTTGGGATTGAACGCTTTAGGGAAGCTGCTTGAAATAATTGAACATAGAGACGCTTTGAACCTAGAGTCAAATGACTCAAACGCAGAAATGCTTAGATTCTATGGCTACACATTGGTCAAGATACCGACTCGTAGTCACTTTACATTAAACGTTAACAGCACGTCTCAAATGATTGTGCCAAAAGAGTGATTGTATTCAATTTGTACTTGGACATTTTCATCTTGTTTTTATCTCAAGCCCTGACAGAGTATCCAACCTCGTGTCATCATAACCCAGACTTACCTAACCGGAAAGAGCGAGTGACTGGAAACACACTACTCGGATAAAAGAGCGTGAGAATCTCCCCAACTCGGCCGACCTAACCAGCTCAGAGCTCATTCTGCTTCTTGCGGGCATCGATGATAGCAAGAGCCTCCTCGGCAGCCTTGACACCAGAAAGGGCCATGGCACCAAAAGTCGGACCTAGGTTTATCGTCAGTAATCACCACAACTCTCAAGTCTTCAACAGGCGTAAAGAAGAACTTACCCATGCGGTTGGCACCATCAACCTCGCTCAACTCCATCCCGCCAACAATCAACCCAGGCACAATCTCCCTCGTCCCCTTGACAATCGCGTCCTCGGCACTCTGCATGTCCAAACCCCGCATACCGCCCAACTGCTCAATCTGCTTCATGCTCACAAGCCTCTTGACGCAAAACGCACCAAACGGACCGTCGTGGCCCGTCGTCGACACCACGAGCGGCGCGTTGATGGTGTTGGGGTCCATGCAGCTCTGGTCGTCGTGATGCATCGACACGAGCGTCCAGTTCGTCACCACACCCGCGACCCGCAAACTGCCATCCTCGTTCTTGCGGGTAATCAGGTCCTCCACCGTGGTGGCGTTGAACAGCTTCACGTTGGAAAACTGCAACACCTTGCTCATGACCGTGCTCGTAAAGAGCGCAGCGTGCTTGACGACGACAAAGTCGCCCTCGTCCTCGTACGGCACACCGACCTCGTCCAAGAACACCTCGGCGGGCTTCCGCATCACCATGGCGGAGAAGAGCTGGCCGCCCAGCCAGGCGCCGCCGCCCGGCGCGACGCCGGCCTCGACGATGGCGATCTTGAGGTCCGGGCGGGCTTTAGCGAGGACGTAGGCCGTGCTGAGGCCGCAGGACCCGGCGCCGACGATGACAATGTCCGATTCGGCGTAGGTGTCGAGGTCGGAGAAGTAGCGGCGCGTCATGGCGCGCGAGACCTGGGACTCGCGGATGGGAGCAAAGGTGAAGGTGTCCCACTTGCCAAACATGTCCTCCACCTTGGTGGTGGCGGAGGAAGTGTTGACGGCGACGGAGGCGGACTTGGTCTTGCCGGCCATCACGGGGACGGCGTAGTCGCGAATGGGGGAGATCGCAGCGGGAGGAGCCATTGTGCTTGTTGTCTCGGGTTTCGAAAGGGGAATTTTCGACGAGTGTTTGTGGAATATAATCTGCTTGTGTTAGGGTGCATGATCCTTTCGCTGGTATTATCCAGATCAAGTTCAAGGCCGTATATTCTCAGCCACACCGTCGGCATCAGTCGCTGGCTCATCATGGGAAGAGATGGCAGCGACGTCTGCGCTCTGGTGGGCACCGGCTCATGCAATTGCGCATCATGGTGTTCACATACTTGTGAAAGTATTTGTGTGGCAGAAGCCTCCTGTAAAGGTGTCAGTCTGTATGCGTTCGGTCACACGGATTTGGGCCTACTGTTTGTGTGTATGCTGGAGTTGGTCGATGAAATCAATGGTTTACCAGGAACGGGATTCCCAAAGTGATAGAGCACGCCGAGATATAAGCTCATTATATAGACCATTGATAAGAAACACACCGCACAAACCTTACACTATCGCTTGCGGGGTAATTCAAACACATCATACATGCGCAACCCTGAGCTCTTTTTCTCCCGCCCGCTTTCTCGGCTTGCATTCTAGGGCGGGATCGGCCCATCTGCCAGCAAGTAGGTAGGTACCGGGCCCCAGCTCACCTCGCGCTTCGCCTCAACGGGCACCACTTTGTACACATAACCTCCTGTACTCCTGCGCCCTATGACGGGTGTCGTTTACTAGTCGCCTGTTGTGGGTGGGGTCTACGGGGCCTGACAGTTGTCGTTGAACCCCAACGGCGGAGTCATTCCCGAAAGCCGATGGCACCCGCCTCCGGGATCGGTAGCCCTGCAATCCCCCGCCGCGCCGTGAACTCCCGCCGAGCTGTGCTGAGATGTTACCTGATACTCGGCATGGGTGATAAATTGCCGCAGAGCAAACGAGTGTCTGTAGCAAATTTCGTTTGAATTCTACGAAGCGGTCATGAGAAATTCGTCCCTCCAAACCAACGAGACACAGAGGAAAGTTTTCTACCCGCCCGCCGAGGCCGGACGAAACCTCCCGCCTGCATGCCGTCACTCCACCAGTGGCAAGACACGGGCACACGGACGGGCGGGGCGGCTATCCCAGGCACGCGGAGTTGCTGTTAGAGGCACTGGCGCCTGGGTACCAGATGTGTACGTAAACGTGGATGAGTACCCAAGGTACATACAAGAAACGCTACTATGGCCTGAAAAGTCGCGCACCAGAAATACGAGAAATACGACCAATCTAACTTGTGGCGTCTCGGAGCCATCCACTAATCCTCTTGGTGGGAACGACCAAATACATTCCGCTATTTGTGAGTGGTTGCTGAAGTTAAGCGCTGTTGTAGGTTTGGTCTACTGTATAATGACACTTTGATCGACCCAGCAATACGCGCAGCGAATGTGCGTGCATGCATCGAGCACATCCTGGCCAAGTTTGCAACAGCCAACTGCTCCATAGGCGGGTGATCTTCATGCCATTGTCATTAATAAACCACCTATTCACAGGAAGCAACGTATCAATGTGGCTCTGCTGTGAAACAAAAGTTTTTAATATTCATGTTATTAAATCTCATCGTTGCAGGGTGCCGGAGTGACACATGAAGTCACCTTGTATGCGTCTGCTTGCTCTCAATGGCCCGCCCATTGGGCCCATCTCGAGGATTGTCTGCGATTATAGGCACACAACAGTGGCATCAGTAGTTAAAATCTGTGCTTCGACTTGCCTCCAGACAGATTATCGTGGGATATAGTTGCTCTTTGCGTGATGAAGGACGATGTAACTGTCGCATCTTGCCAGGGCGGCAAACTGGCCACACCGAGATTTTATCGTGGCCAGTCCCTACGCTTGGTCTCGCGTAGCCCCTGATGAATATCAAAACCCCTCCTTCGGCCAGATTGCATGTGCAAGGTCCATCTAACGGGTTCAAGGAACCATAAAGCCTTTGAAACGGCGCAGGGAACGGGAACGGTGACTGCGCGCAGCAAGAGATGCCTGATTGACTCTCATCAGTTTGCCTTTTGCGCCAATGCCGGAGCGCCCAGGTAGGCTTTGCTACCACTGCAGCCCTTTTCCTGCCCGACATATTCCTCTCCATTTGACAACAAGACGATGCCACCTCTCCGTCGCCCTCCGTCGTCGCTCCTGGCAATGGAAGGACTACTCGCCCACTCCACGCTTCCTTCAGAATCCTCTCCTGTGGTATCAGACTGACTGTCCTCGGCCTGTAGCACGTCCCAGAAACGACGGGCTGGTGTATCCACTTGCTTCCCGAGCTCCGCCATCGCGCTGGCGTGCCCGCGGTCGTACCAGGGCATGAGAAACCATCTCTTGGGCGCAAGGAACATGACCTCGATCCAGGTAACAAAGATCATCAGTGCCACGGGCTCTTTGAGCCTCAGGAGCGAGAGGTACTGCTCCGACACTAGTGACGGCCAGATGATGAAGTGCTTCCATACCCTCGGCCGCCCGGGAAGGGACATGATCCAGGATTTGAGCGCACCCAAAGCGCCTAGGCATATCTTGATGTCCTCGACTTGTACTCCGGTCGACTCGGGACCAAGACACAGGAACTCGACGAACTTGGCAATCTTTAGCAGGGGCAGTCGTAACAGTACATCGCTGCTGTCGCGCCATTCTTTGATGTCTACTTGTGCCAGCTTATCGCGAATCGGGCTCTTGTAGACGTGTGGTGTGACCGTATCCGAAAACCTGGCCGCCACCCGCATTACTGTGAGGGCTTTGCAGGGCTCAAACGTGTTGGCTTGTCCCATCACCTTCTCGTCAGCAAAGGGCCGGTAGTACCCAAAAATGCCGTTGCACATGGAAAATACAAAGGTTGCTAGCCAGTTCTCCTCCGTGACCTGAGGAACAGCAAGCCTAAAGTAGTTGCTCGCTTGTATGGCGTGTTGACAAGCCATCGAGTAGTACCGCTTCGTATTTGGCGGCTCGAGGTAGCAAAGATGTAGAGCCGCGATGGAGAGCATGCTCTGGTGTATAAATACGTTGCGGGACGCCAGCTGGGGCACCCATCGCGACCACACGTCGCACTTTCGGGGATCGCTCTGTAACGAAAATGTGAACCAGGCTTCGTTCAGAAAGTGGTGCTTGAGCTCGGCCTCGTCGGCACGGAGCTTCTCGGCAGGTAATGAGGCGCTGAGGGCATCCCGCGAAGACGCATGTGCCGCGACCGTGGCTGCACGGCGGACCATGCTCAGGGCATCGCTAGCTTTCTCTCCATTCTCGCGGTTCAGGGCGTCTGCGAGCAGTCCAAGATAACTGCAGTGTTCTTGGCGACGGCGACAATTGGCGCATACAGGACCGACGCAGTCGCACTACCGCCCAAAATCAGTCAGCAAAAGAAAGCCCCGAAAGATACAATGTAATAGTATTGGGGGCCAAGACGGCGATCATGTCTTGTTCGGCTAACCAACACCGTGACTGGCTGACTGGAGAGAACCCAATAAACCGGGACTTCGACATGCAAGTCATCAGTTGGTCCCGATATTGACGGAACGCTTCTTGCCCATGCCAACCCGCTTTAATGAGTTGAATCTTTCCATACCTTGACACGGCGCTTCTTGCACTGTCGGCACCCGTTCTTCGTCTTTCCGTGATATTGCCTTGAGCCCTTCGGCATTCTATCGGTACAAAAGCTCGTTTGCAGACGTTCTGCCCTTTGCGCTCCTCTTGTTCGGATTGGAAGTTCGTAAATTTTGTCCCGGTAGATAGGCGGGCGGAGAGTGGCGCGGGAGAGCAGATCGCGGTGGGCTGACTACCTGTTTTTAAAACAATCCGTTTAGTTCAATATGCGAAACGTCAGAACTTGGGGAGATGCTTGACCTTGTCAGGGATGCATGGCTGTCCTGACGCAAACTCAACTTCAATGCCGCACGTCCCCCGCTGTGACAACGGGGTGACAGAAACCCGAGTAGCGATGCGTGAGAGGCTGGAGCTGACCGAACAGCGGGCAGAGTGAGCATCAGAAGGCTGTTGCCATGCAGGGATCCGATACCGAGGTACGGCTTGCAGCACTGGGTTGGCATTCCGTTCGCCCCAGGTGAGGAGACAGCTGCCAGTGCGAGGTTACTTGGACATAACGATGCGCGTGGCCGACTCAGTGCGAAGTCTATTGTTCAGCAACAATGGAAATATTCTTCTTGTGTGTTCGCGCGTGCCCTAGCACCTCGATTTCGAGAGCCAAGGTACCTGTAGAATGAGCTTCCACACAGGAGCCAGGCCGCAGAGAGGACCACATAGAAAGGTGAGGCTGTACTTGTGTCGAGGGCGCACAGCGTGTATGTCATTAGGCAATCTTATGTTATGGCACGGAGTGCTTCCACCTACAGAGACGAAGACTGGTCGAGTTGACATTGGCCGTTGTTAACACTGGAGCTCAGTTAACGCTTTCTTCTGCAATATGGATCGTCATAGACGACATTGACAGTGCCATCTAGGTTTGAAACAAATCCAAAGATGTTTCGCACTATAGCCGTAAGCTAAGATGATGTGCATTGACATAGAATCGTAGCACTTGGGTACCCCGTTGGGTTTGCGACGCTGATGCCGCGGCTGCACATTGGCTGGATCTGAGCTGGTTGGTGCGTCGAAGGCAAAGCCGGAGCTGCAGCCTCGAACTCTCGCGGGCTGCGTTTGGATGCAGCTGCCCGCCTAGCCAAAGTGACGGGCTAGGAGGGGTAGCCCGGCCGTTCGCCTGGGACATTCCTTACGAACTATACTTCATGTAGCTAGGATGGCCGTAAGGCGTTCTTGTTGCGGGATCTCGAACAGCGGTGAATGTATAATGACAAATGAGTCCGCTTCGAAGCCGCCTGTAGAAACCGGCTGGTTCATCATTGCCGTAATGTGTGGGCAAGAGTTGCCGGGGGTTCGGATGGCGTTTGAGACAGCTCGATCTGGAGGCCGTATGCTGTCAATGATCTCAAACTGCTATGCAGCGAGCAGGTCAGACAATTTCTGGAATGAAGCTCCACAGGGTCACGGCCACTTCGGCAGAAAACCCGCCTCAAGGTCCCATACGCGGATTACACACCTGGGCTTAGGTCGTGTCAAAGAGTGAGAGAGCTGTCATGCTCGAGCGTGGATGCAGATCATCGCCTGTCACCATCAGAATAGGTTAGACTGGAGGATCCCATCGCAAGGGCCTTTTCTTCTCGAGCCGCACGTCTTCGGCCCTCAGCTGAGGGACTACTCTTCTGAATATCTGTCGAATCAGACATTGCTTGTTCGTTCTCACGCCAGTGCGGCAGTTGTCATCCTGGGTAGTTGATGCGATGGTGTTACTGCTGAGGCACCCGACGGCACAACTTCACGAGGTCTGGCAAAGCTTCTGGGAGGTCGAAATGTGAAGGGAGAGCATCGAATGCAGGTGGAGATGCGGCTGACAGCCCCCGAAGGGACCTGAGCTGATCACGACCTTGATGGAATTTTCTCAAGGCTTGCGGAGATAGCAGCTCTGACTCTGCGGTTCGAATAAGAAATCTCGCCGCCTAGATGATCGGCCGGCGTCTTTGGTAACGAGCTTGTCCCAAGAGGCGTTTTTAGTGCTGACTGTGTGTGCCCATCAGCCCCAATATGCAACCTCCCTGGCACGCCTGACAATAGGGAGGGGGGGGATGTTATGTTTTATAACGGTACCGTACGCCTCGATCCAACCCTACTGGCAACTACAGCTTCCCGCTTCTATCCTCACAACCGTGAATCGTGCTGGCTTAGTCGATCCTTGCAAGATGGCAGACAATGGAGCTGAAGGCGCTGAGCTTCAAGCCGGCAGGAGTTATCCGATGATGACAATGGCGACGGCGGCATTGCTGTTGTTACCGCTGGCCTTGGTGCTTAAGAAGCTCCTGTATCCCAACTTCGATCCTCGCGAACCTCCTGTGCTCCGCCCAAGGCTTCCAGTCCTCGGGCATATCATTTCTCTCGTCAGGGAGTCGGGCAGCTTCTATGCCAGATTGTAGTATGTTTTCGGATCATCCAAAAAGAAAAATAAAAAAGCCTAGGGTTTCGCTGACCGGAGTGTATAGCAAAGAAAAGCCGATGCCGATTTGCACATTGCCCATATTGCACGGCAAGATGTACGTGGCTAACTCGCCCTATCTGATCGCAGCGGCGATGTGTCACGGAGACATCTCTTTCGAGCCTTTCCTAATCGAAGCCTCGTCGGTCGTGCTGGATCTCCCAAAGCATCACCACGACATCTTTCTACAACCGGGAGTCCTGGGACAGGTTGGAAAAACGATGGCGTCAAACCTAAGACAGGAGGCGCTGC
This sequence comes from Colletotrichum orchidophilum, assembly GCF_001831195.1. Classification (NCBI taxonomy): domain Eukaryota; kingdom Fungi; phylum Ascomycota; class Sordariomycetes; order Glomerellales; family Glomerellaceae; genus Colletotrichum; species Colletotrichum orchidophilum. The sequence goes on from NW_019172964.1 coordinate 294,137, forward strand.
AAAAGATGAATTATGCTGCTTTAGAATATTTGGCAGGGGTGTTGAATACAATCAACCTCATGAGCGCACTCGAATTGCCCGATTGGTTTCAATGGATCAAGGGCACCTTATCCATGGCGACAGCGACTGCTTTGTACGGGAATGACAACATGTGGGATGCCGAGAAGCTTGAGGATCTCTGGTGAGAAGAGCGTGAACTTCATAACCTGAAATAGACTGACATCAAGCAGGACATTTGAGAAAGGAATGGGGCTTTTGATGATGAAGATTGCGCCGAATTTGGTTGCCCCCAAGGCTGTCGCTGCCCGAAAGCGGATGAAAGATCTCATAAGGCCCTTCTATGAGGCACAGAAAGACGAGAATTCGAACGTGGCGAAGATTCTTCAAGACCGGGCCAAGTATTTCCGTGAGCTGGGGATGCCATCTGAGGATCTCTCCCAAATTGAGTTTCTCATTCCTTTTGCCGCAACCTTGAATACGGCGCTGAACCTGTTCTGGACCTTTGCCGAGGTGTTCTCGAGGCTAGAGTACACTGAGCGTATCCGGCAAGAAGTTCTCCCAGTGGCCGTGGTGACGAGGAGTGAAACAGGGCGAGACGTGACAATCGACGCTAAAAGCCTGGAGGCAGACTGCCCCTTCCTGGTCGCCTGCTTCCGCGAAGTTCTGAGATTGTACAGTGCGCAAATAGGAAACCGAAGTGTCATGAAGGATGCGACTCTAGAAGACGCGGATGGTCGTCAATACCTGTTGAAGAAGGGCACAAACATGCAGTGGTCGGCGAGCGTCACTCACTTTATGCCGGAGATTTGGGGCGATGACGCCGCCTCTTTCATGCCGGAGCGATTCGTTGACGTCGAACCCCAGGAGGAGAAACGGAGACGTGGGGCACTGATCCCGTTCGGAGGAGGCCGTCATCTATGTCCCGGCCGGTACTTTGCTCAAACAGAAACCCTCGGGTTTGTCAGCGTGCTGGCTCTTGGATTCGACGTGGACGGAGTCAAGGTTCCTGCGGCGGAAGCCCCGCCCCTTGGTGGAGCGACGAGACGGCCCGCGAGAAACCGGGTGGGCGAGAGTATCAAGATTTCGCGGCGCAAGGGCTGGGAAGACGTGACATGGAGATTCCTATGTTAGTACCATGGAAAGCTGCTACCTTCATTTGTCAAGGTCGGTTCCGTCTGGAAAGAAGCTTATAGGTGAATGTCACCCATGTCGGTGTGATGCAGTGACATTGGCTGTGTCCCATGTCGACAAGGGAAGATCTGACCAGAGGTATTTGGAGGGCTGGCAGTTGCAAATGCATACCACTGAACCACTGGGTGAGTGCAGTGCATATTCCTTGACCAAACCGAGCTGGAGCAACCGATGCGAAGTTATTCCTTCGTGCGATTGGTGAAGTCGTTCAGCAGCGATGTACAATGGCGGAAGTGGTTGCAGCTGGCGGGCACTCCCCCAACCTGTCAATCCCGGCGTCATGCGTTGAGCTGTCAATTTGATAGTCGGCAGGCTGAAGAGTCTTCAGCGCCGCGATTGGCAGAAGGCGGGAGGATGCGGTGTTGCGTGACGGACCAGATGGATAGCCATGCCGCACATAAGACGAGGGGGAGTCCCGCCATACACGGAACGGCAGCGGCAGGCGAGTCGACGTGGTCGATCCCATGGGATGATTCGGCCAACCGTTATCAGTCCGACACATTTTGACCCCCCAAGTTGGTGATGTGATGCAAGGATGAGATATTGGGGCGTGAGGCATATCGAACGGCGCGTATGGATACACTAGACTTCGACGGACGAGTGGCTGACGGAGGGTGAGACCTAGGCACGCTGACAATGTGTATTTGCAAGTTCGGTGCTGAGCCCTGGCACAAAATCACAGCGTCAGACGGCGAAGCAGGCATCCCGTCATGATTGTGGATTGCCGTTGGTCCAGGGCCTCCAAGTACGTTGGCTTGCTCTCAAGGGTATTGAAGAAGTTGTGCGAAGGACTCGGGGTCTTTGCATTCATGACGAATAGGCGTCGGGATGGGTCATCGGTGAAGGGCTTTGCGCAAATCTGTCCGTCGTCTCTGCTGCTTCACCGCCCTCTGGCGGCTGGGGTCTGTTCGAATCCCTTGCATCTTTGTTGCGGTCAGATTGTTCTTTTGAAGGAGCGCGGATAGCTGCCGGCAGACCCCTGTTGTGGGACTTCGCGAAAGCGGTGCAACATCTTTTTTTTCGGCTCTCGCCGGACGGTGATGCCCCGAGCAGTACGGGTAGACGTGCTTGATTTTCTACGAATCGCAGTACAGGAGACAATGAATATGCGGCGGTTAAGGGGACTGCAGGCCGATTGTTGGCAAGAAGAAGATGCTACCTTAGAGTGGAGTTGGCCGAGAAACTTTCAGTAACTTTCAGTAGCTTTCTTGGAATCCCAGCTAATGAGGTAAGGTCGCGGGAAAGCCTTTTCGTCGTTGGCGCAGTTGCGGAAGCGTGCCTTTTTGCGGGTCGCTATCGCAGGGCAGGCACAGGATCTTGGTACCTACTCTGGGAGCGAGCGAGGTGAGTTTGGGGAAGGAGCTGTTTGTGGGGACTTTTCCAATGGAAGGGGAATGGTGACACAGCCGTTAGGTTCCTACTATTTTGCTGTGCTTGCGTCAAGGCTCAAGGTAAGGTACCTGTGTACGGATACTCATGCCCCATTGGCAACGGATGCACCTGCAATTTCGAGGCGAGGAAGGCGCAGTGTACTTTAGTTACCCCGAAGGACGCAACGGTCTTTCCCTCGACCTTCTTCCCCTCTTGACATATGGTAGGACAAGGCGATTCCTCTTCTTTTCTCTCCTGCCTTGTAACCGGAAGATATATCGAGAGCAGTGGCAGCCAAAGTCAAGTCATGAAATGGTGGCAGTCGGTCCTCCTGTCCCCGCTTTCCCTCTCAGCCCAACAGCCAGGTCGAGCGGTGATCCATGGACGGGGAAGGAGAAAGGCCGGGTGGTTGGGGGACCTGAACCCTGCTTGACGGAGGGTGCCCCTGACCACCCTAACGCGCCCGACCGGATCGTGTCGACGCTCCCACCACCGCGCACCTCACGCAACTTAGCTCCCGTCCTCAGGTCTGTACGGGGAACTTAATGTGGTAAGGTAAGGAACATCAGCAAGTGGCGAGTGACGGGAGTGACATGACCTCCCGTCCCAGTAGCAGTTGGCGCTGATTATGCACCAACACCATCGTCCCGTCGTCGGCAGGTTTTGGGTGGGCCCCTCTCCAAAAGCTTCACGTCAAGATTTCTTCTCGTCTATCCATAGTGCCCCTTCCCCTCTCCTTGGGCCAGGTCCACGCGATCCAGCGCCGCCCGTCCTGCCGCTGCGCTCCTGCACCTCGAAGCTCTTCATGGCGGTGGGCGGGTCCTTTCCAAGTCCCCCCCGGCGCCCCCCAGGCACAAAAAAACACAAAACTGGGCGATCCGCTTATTTGAGGCATCATCATTGGCTGGGGCTGGCCTGGGGGAAGCGACGGAATGGGGATCCAGGGTGGCTCCTAGGAGGAAGGCGAGAAGCGGCAGGCGGGCGGGCGATACGTACCGGCACCTTCCCGGTCCTCGTCTTGTCAGTCTGTCACTGGCGCCTGATGTGATCAATGTCGCATTGATTGATTTTACTGCTGGCTCTTCTACTCAAGAGTTGTATAGTTAGCCAGAAATGCCTGACGTCTACGGATATTCTATTTGCTTTTGACCGATGGACAAGAATGTGGAATTACGTGGGGTGTTGATGTATTGTGTGGTGATCTCCCCTCTCATCATCAATAAATGAGGTACAGACAGCCACCCTGACCAGCTTCGTCTTGCAGGCGGAATAGAATGTATCTCATCTTCTTCAGCAAAGTGGCACAAACCATTTTTGTGCATCTGAGAGTTGTAGTCTACAAAGAATCCAGCCAAGGCGGCGGCCAGTTATGTTTTATTGCAGTCATTGTCTAAAGACGAGAGGTGTCGCATCTGCTGGAAAGGCTGACAATCTGGCAGAGGAACACGGTTTTGATACTCGGCCGCGTTCGTGTCCTGGCTCACTGTCACACATCAAGCCATCACATCGCTTGCTTCGGTGATGCTGTCAGCAGCAGCCGTCATCAGCGTCATCAGGGTGATGCTCATGGCTAATGATGGATAGCAAATGCTGCCTACCGTTGGGTACAGCATCAGCTCCATACGTTACCTACCCAACTAAGGTACCCTTCGCAATCTCAACAACACAGCTTGAGAACTACCACCCCGTATTGCATTGAGTCTCAGATGAACGAGCCGAGGGACAAGAGACACGTAGACACGGCGCGCAACACCCAAGACACCACGCTAGGTACGCCACCTTAATTACCCCAACCTATGCCTCCATTCCCCTTGCTGCAGGTGAGGATGCCGTACCTCACCTTTAGTATCGGTACACAGTACGAATATAATCTACTTTACGGATGCATGCGCCTGGGGCCATGTACGTAGCATACGTAGGTAGCATCACGCCAAAAAGTTACCTTCACCAGCAAGCCAGAAACAAAAAGCAGAACACAGCCCTTCCCGCATTCTCGCGCGACTCCGCTCTGGCCCCTAGGGCACCTCGCCCTGGATCTGGGCCACGTTTGTCCACCGCCAGTCTTCCTGCTTGGGGGGCATCCCGCATGCAACTCTCTGCATTGTGCATTCTGCATCTGTTTGGTGGCTTGCTGCTTGTTTGCCCCCTCTCCGAGCCCAGCAAGCCCAGTCTCGCAGCTTGCCTGCCCAAATTGACGACATGACAATCGACATATCCGTACCTGTATCCGTATGAATAATGTTTTGCAGAGCTGCCGTGCGTCCTCGTTTCTGGCGTTGCGCTGTCGACGTTCTTCCCCGCCCGCGTTCCTCGATCAGATGCTTTGACGGCAGTACTATTGCCAACGGACACTGAATACTGGCACTAAGACTCTGCGGACCGTCTCTTCCTGCATAAGCTTACCTACATTGGCTTGCTTGGCTACCATCGTACGGATAGGGCCCCTTGGATCGTCCATGTCCCCTTGCGCATCTTCAGCCCCCTCGTGTCCCCCCGTCATCTCCTTGCTGCCCTTCTCCACGTCTTGCACGCCGTTCGGTCCTGTCTTGGAGCTCTGCGGTTCGTCGCGAGGCGCAAAATAACTTGTCAGCTTGAGTTCCCTGCGTCTTGGACGGCGAGGAAGGTTCCAAGAAGGAATACCCAGGTGGCAAGTGTTCGTATACCGCTGTAGCTGCCCAGACCAGACCTTTTTTTTTTTTTTTTTCAAATTAATTTTTTTTTGTTTGACTCTTTCCTTTAATCAAGATCAACACTCCGTACGAAAGAACCAACCCAGCAGGCGATTACCTGGCTTACTTACTCAACCGAACGGTCACGTGAAGCCATCACCACATTTCCTCAAATCTGAAGACGCGGTCAAGTTACCTACGAATTGGCCACCCACGAACGAAGCAAACCTCACCACCTCACCACCTCACACACGTCAATCTGACAATCTGCAAAACGCCCACCAGCTTGCGGCAAGGAAAACAACATCCGTACCCCGGGCGCGGCGCATCGACATCATCGTTTCCCATCAACGGGGGGCACCTGTCTCACTAGCGCGAACGAACCTCCCCCGGCATCCCTGTCGCGTTCCGGCTGATTTGCGCCCATTTGCCAGCGGCTGCCCCAAGGTCACCAGCCCACGCCACGGTCCCAAGGATACAAGTCCCCCAAGTCCCAAGCACCCAGGTCGACCTCGACTTTTGGACCTTACGGGTACTTCCTCCAACTTGACCTCACGAGTCACCGGTGAACTGTGACAAAGGTTGGAGCACCCAAGCATCCAAGCACCCTGTCACCTTCACCTTGACCTCTCTCCCCTCTCCCCCAAAGAGACAAGACAAGACACCACCACCATCTCAACCCACCCACACCAACAAGAACCGGGACCCTGTCGCCTGTCCACTTCCACCTTGACTTTCACACACCCGGCCCGCTGCCCCAAGGTACTTCGAAAAAAGACGAGGGCCAAGGAAAAGAAAGAGGAAAAAAACGAGAGTGAGCACAGGCACAAGCTGTTCAATGCCAGCAACCGGCTAGCCCAGCTCCACCGAAACAGGATCCGACCAGGGGAATCCAAAATAATTCTGCGTCCGTGTAACACAACAGTGTGTCGCGATCTTCCTCCGCTCCTCGACCCTTCCTTTCCTCCTTCCCTACCTTGCATCACACCTTCCTTACCTCACCTTACCTCTCACCTTCAACCTTACCCTCCACCTCCCAACCTCACCCATCGCTCTGGCGAATCCTCACCTCCGCGACCATCACCGACGATACCTTTGCCTATCGAGCGATTCTCTTTCGGCACCCGCACACGATTCTGCTTTTGCGATAGCATCCACCTCACCCTAGTCGCCGTCGCGCTGACGCACCTCCGACACCTATGTGCAATCCATCCTGTGGTCTTTGAGCTAAAAACTCGGCGCGATGGATCCAAGACAGCCGTCACAGCTACCCTTCTCGCGCAACGCTGCTTCGCAGTACAGCCGGTCACCTTTTCCTCCATCGTCGAACACGACCGCGACGTCGACACCGAACCAGTCGCCATTCCCACCCGTTTCTCACCCTCCTGCAAATAATCCTCCGTATGCCGAGCATCAGCGACGCTCCTCGGAAAACCCATACTACGCATCGGGCCCGAGATCCTTCCCGCAAGAGCCCAACTCGGGGCCTCCTCCTCCTCCCCCTCCTCCTTCGGGCCACTCTCGACACCCAAGTGCATCCTCATTACCCGGCGGTCCGCCCATGAATCGTAACATGCCTCCTCCGGGTTCTCCTCCCCAACCCGGAAATCCGCCCCCCCCGGGATCGCATCAGATAGGGCACTACGGCTTGCCTGTGCCAAGAGCTCCGCCTTTGACTGTTGGTCACCCAACTTCATTCCCAGGCGGCCGCGAGCTGCCTTCGCTGCACTCGATACAGAGAACGGGGAGTACTGGCAGCTCCATGTCTATATCCTCCATGCTGGGTGGACCTCCTACAGCGCAGAGAGACTCACAGCCACCGCCGTCGCATTTTGCTGCACCTGCGACATCCGCACCTTCTGGACCGACGTTTGCGCCGACGATGCAGGCTTCCCCGAGAATGCACTCTGCTTCTTCCGACTACCAGCCCTTCAGAAGACCTCAGACACCGGAGCATGCGCGCCCGTATGACCCGAGAGGCAGCGCCGCCGCATCGCCCCAAGGTGCGTATTCGACCACGCCCGAGATGCAACGCTATGGCACGCCGCAACAGGGCTACCACCAGCGTGGCCCATCAGCTCAGGATGGCAGAGAGTCGAGCCGAATGCCCCAAGGTCCTCCGCCGAGGCCTACGAGCCAACCAAAGTCCTTCCAGAACATGCCGCCGAGGCCTGCTGATATGGGTCGGAATAACGGACCGGAGGAGATGTATCCGAGGCGGGAGGAGATATCTAGAGGCTCAATGGAATACAACCCAGAGAGACCTGGTCTGAAGCCCATGACCTTTGACGACCGTTACCGAGCGGAAAGGGATCGCCGGGACGAGATTGAGTTTAGGGAAAGAGAGCAGGTGAGAGAAAGGGAACGCAGAGAACGAGCATATTCGGGAGGCGATAGTGGGCGAGGGCCTCCAGTGCACCAAGGCGAGTATCGGCCTCAGGAAGTCCAAAGGGGCCAACCTCCACCGTTCACGCGTCCACCCGAGCAACGTGAACAGGGCCCTTGGCCACCGAGGCAACAACAGCCCTTTGACCAGTCCAGGGTACCATACGATCCTGCTGGATTGCACCCCAGACACCATGAGTACCCCCCGACTTCTGCACCCGGCTATGGAGCTCAATCCCATCCCACACCCGCTCCTCAATTCCAGCAACAACCACCTCCGAACGACCGATTCCCGCCACCAAACCATGCCCAACAGCCGCCTCCAGGACAGCCAGGTCAGCCTGGTCAGCCCGGTCAGCCGCACCTGCAGCAGCAACAACCACAGCAACAGCCTTTTGATTCCCCCGAGCGGCGGATCAACCATCTACATCCTCAAGCGCTACCACCTTCCTCGCATCGTCGACCTGTGGAGGAAGGCCCGCCACCTCCATCCGTCGCATACAATACACCACACGGCCCGCCAATGTACGATTCACCTCGCAACCGACCAGTCGAAGAGCACTCGAACAACAATCAGAGAAATCTGTTGGCGGTCCAGGAAATCAATAGGAAAGGACGAGTGTCGCCATTGCCTCAGGCTGTTCAAGGAGCGCAATCACGACAGCCGGGACCAGCGGGTCAGCCTAGCATCAAGACCGAGTTTGGCAAGATGTTCTCCGGCATAGGAAGCGGAGTTACCCTTAGTGGTAGCCCTGTTAACACAGTAGCTCCATTACCATACACAAACGCGAGCCTTGCACGACGTGATGAGACAGACAGCGCGGCGCATGAGTCTGGTCCAGACACGACAGCGCCCAAGCCTAAGGGACGGCGGAGAAAGTTAAAGGAGGATGACACTAAGGGTGACGAGGAGAGCACGGGACGACTGACGCCTGTTGGTCGAGCAAAGCGCCCGAAGACTCATCAACATCACCACCACCAGTACGTCCCGGTTCCCTCTGGTCTTTCTACAACGACTAACGACGACAGCCATCATCACCATCATCACCATGGTCATCATGCTGTCGACCACGCCAATGGATCTACCCCTACTCCCGCCAGCGCCACGCCTTTCAAGAACGTCAAGGGAAGCACTCCCATCCCATCCCCGACGGGACTTGCGAAAGATCTGCCGGTTGCTCACCACCACCACGTCCCTCGACCGGCACATCAGCATACACACGTCAAGGAGGCTCCCGCCAAGCAGGCCGTTCAGAGCCCGACGAGCGCTCCGCCCCCCAAGCCAAAGACGATTGTGACCTCGAAGGTCGTTCTCGAATCGGTTGCTCACCTGCCGCGAAATCACTTGGGAGACGTCCTATACGAGCCCAAACTGAGGCCCGCAAGACAAATTCCCAACCTCCCATCGGGTCGCGGATTCTCCTCGACTCCTATGCCACTTCCTTGGAACGTCATCAAGGACAAGGAGAACTGCACACTCACGGTGAAGGTGCCCAAGGTGCACCTCACTTCAGCAGCGAGGGAAGAGATCACGGCTCGCAGAGCATTGTGGGGCACAGATGTGTACACGGACGACTCGGATGTCATTGCTGCGTGTATCCACGGAGGATGGATCCGAGGAGAATGGGGCGACGACGTCGATGTGGCAATGTTGGATCTCGATCGCGGTCTCAATGCCCCCGAGAAAGAAGGTCCGGCGACTAAGAGACGCAAGGAAAAAGAGAAGGAGGAAAAGGCCCGGTTCGAGGCCAACTCAGCCACATATCTCGACAAGCCGCCCAAGACGGGCCCTGTCGACGTGCCTATCGATCGCGATATGCACATCAGCCTTGTGATCCTTCCGCGATTGGATAAGTACGGCAGCACTACTCGCTTCGGCATTCAGTCTCGAGAGTTTGGCGGACGGTACAATGGTCGTCAGTCGGTCCATGACGGCATCAGCTACATGATTACGGGTATTCGCTGGGTCACCAATGGCGCCGGTACGCAGAGTCGTCTCCGTGGCAAAGGCCGTAGAGAGCGAATGCGCAAGGCCATGGGAGAGATGAACGCGGCTAGCCGGGGCCTTAATGGGGCAGCGCTGGAGCGCGAGAAGCTTCGCCTTAGTAGGATTCGAGGCGAGATCGTCTCCGGCACGTGGTGGAAGAGAAATCAGGGTGTGCGCGTCCCTGACGAGTACAAGGAACAGAGAGCGACGAGTGAAGGAGACAAGGAGAACAGACCCGACGGTGAGCCTCCTCAGAACGTGGCTCCCAAAGCGAACGACACTACTACCGCGAATGGTGCTCCGGCGGTCGAGGGCGACAAGATGGACGTGGATGGTGCCGCAAAGGGCCCCGACGCTTCGGTTGCTTGAGGCATTATCATGGCTTGATTTGCAGAGGAGAGGACTTGGAGACGAGTGATTTGTGAGAATTGGGCAGCGGATGACAAAGTTGGAGTAGTTTTGTAGGAGTAGCGCTGGTCAGAATACCCAACACTTTCGATTACGCAAACGCGGTTCGAGGTGACGTCTTTACATGGTATCTTGATGTGATTACGGTGACTAATTACTATACACTGGTTATACAACTGCGTATGGGGGGCCATCCTCTGCTCAGGTCTCGCTGGCTAGACGGGGAAATCGTCCCCGTAGCCTCACAGAACGCTACTCCGTTGTGATCTCGAGGCTGGTCATATTTTCCAAAGAGAGAGGAATGTCTCGTAGCCTTCGCGTCCCCTTAAAAGTCCGTCACGCGACCGTTGTAGCTCCAATCCCCGCCGGACCCCCAGCGCAGCGGCTCCCTCTTGGGCCCGCCGACCTCGCCGGTGCGCGGGTTCACATCGCCCTCGAACTCTGCGGGGGCGCCGCGGACGTAGTTTGGGTGCATTGTGTCTTCGTCGGTCGCTGCGATTGTGGGTGTGGTGGGGGTAGCCGTTGCTGTTGCTGTGGCTTCGGTTGCGGCTGCGGTCGTGTTGGTGTCTGAGGTGGCGGCGGCGGCGGCGGCGGAGGCGGAGGAGGAGGAGGAGTCGGCGGGCGGTTCAGACTGTTCTTCGACGAGGTGTTGGAAGGCGCTGGAGACGGAGGCCTGGCGTTGGAGGCGCTCGAACTCGGCTTGTTGGTCTGCTGGAAGGCGGGGGGGCGCGGGGCCTCGGGAGAAGGCTGAGGTGGAGGAGAGGCGGGTTGAAGGGGTCTTGGTGAGGTTTAGGAGGGGGCGGAGGCGGAGGATGCGAGACATTGTGTGTTTTTTTTTTTTTTTCTGTTAATTGGTTGATTGGTTGGTTGGTTGTCTTTTGGTATTAACTGCTGAGTTGAGGCAAGAAAAGATTGACGTCGGTTGGAGTCGTCAGTTGTGGTGGTGGTGGTGGTGACAGCGGTTTGTAGATGGACGGGGTTCGGGAAAAGGCGAAAATGCTCGGGACTGAAAAATGTCGTAATGTCATTGACGCGGGCTGGTCAGAGCGCAGAGGACAGGCGTTTGTTTGGACCCTTGGAACCCCCAATCACTCCCCCCCGTGGCGTTGGGCTTCCAGTGGCGGAGGCGGATGGGGCCGAGGTTTAACGTTAGGTTGCGGAAGCTTTGCGGGCTTACTCAGCTTTCGCTCTCTTTTTCTTTTTCCTTTTTGAAGTGCAGAATTTCTTAGGTAAGCCGGCAAGAGAGCAGGGAGCATGTTCTGAGCTGGAGCCATCACCACTTAACGCCAGTGCATCTAAGTCGATAATACCTGGTTCCTCATCAAGGGAAATGACAACAACACGTTCCATCTCAAGCTAACATAGTTGAGGAGTCATGGGGGAAAATAAAACTGAACGCTTTAATTCGAATACACTCAGCATACCAAGGTGTGACTACCTCATGCTCACGTCTGCGGAGCCGTCCATCGACATCATCAACGTTTCGTGGCAGCTTCTTCTGCCTATGGTAGCGGCCGCATAACAACTCACCAGCCATTTCCAACTTCTCGACTCCATCGAGGGGCATTAACAGATTTGCTGAGCTTTCAAACTTTCCAAGACGGCAAGTACCAGTAATCTTGATATGACTGGCTGGTTGGGTGGTCTTAAGGGCGTCGTCTGGGAGGTGGTAAACGATGTCAAGCGCTCCAATCGCATTTGCGCATTGTCACATCTGTACGACGCCTGCCACCTCCACATCCCGACTCGCCAGGAATCCTCAAGACCGACACCGCGAGTTGAGTGACCCCCGTTAAGTTTAAATGTACGACGTTATGTCCCCTGAGAATTTAAGCTTCGACGTCCATCCGTCGGTTCCAAAGGACAGTCTCCCTATACATAGTGCAGCAAGGTCTCACGGGTGTCAGGGGAACCCAGAGGAGCACGTTTTTGTCTTTAAGCCTATTTCGCAGCATGTGCGCAAAGACAGCCATATAGGCCGGAGCGCGGTTAGCCAGCCCCTCAAGGGGAAACTCACAATCCCGTCATCCATGGCCGGAGCATGGTGGTATCGTGGTATTCACTCCCGCGGCCCCCGCTCCGGCGGCTTCGACCCTTTCCCGATCTACTCGGGCGACGGCCACTACTGTTTCCACGGCGCCTCCCAACATTCCATCTACATCCAAAAGCTCAACGCAGACTACGTCTCCACCTCAGCCTCTCCTCTCTTTCATCTCCAAGTCCACCCAATCATACCCTAGGGACGCGTCTCGCACGCCCGTGAAAAAAAAAAAAAAAAAAAAAAAGACCCCGCGGCGGTCTACTTTGGCGGGAACGACGTACATTGCCTACTCTGTGTCGTACTGCTGGTTGCCGCGAGCTACTGCTTGGGCCTCTTGGCCTGGGGTTGATACCCCGTGTCCCATGCAGATGCCGCAGCGTGGATAAAGGGGAGCGGATGCGTGTTGGGCTGTGGGAACGGGCACTACGGTGCGAGACATGCTAGTTTCTTTGCGAGTCCTGTTGGGGATCAGAGGGAGATTGCGTACCATGCTACGGCGAATAGTGTGGTGCGCGTACGATGATAGTCGGGATACGATGATACAGATGGTGGGAAGATGAGTAAAGGGACTCCCAACTTTAAGACGCCTGTTGCTTTTAGTTATGTGTATGGTGAGCCGCATAATTGAGGCTTGTATGGACGGGTTGGGTGGTCTTTGATGTTTGGGGAGGGGAAGGGGAGGGCTTTGAAGAGTGCGAGACTGTTGATGAAGGTATGACGATATGAGATGTTTACGGGAGCGAATCGATTAGAGGAGATGGGCTCGGAAGGTGAAGCTCGATTCTTGTAAATACTTTGTTTTTTGGATTTGCACGTACATAATACCAGCAACCAGCTTCCGTTGGTGGAAAATTGGTATAGGTTTGAGTTGATGAACGGAAAGACAGGATCAACCATCGTGACCCTGACGGGTCTTCGGCTTTCTACACCCATCTAGATTCAACAGGTTGGAGGAACATTTGATAGAAGACGAAGCGGATCCCCGCAACAAGTACGGGATCCACTCGTCATGCTGGCAGGCAGCCAAACAACACCAATATGAAGAATTGTGCTGAGTTCCATCAGACATCCCTCGGACCGAAGGCAAAGAGAGGTGGAAGACTAATCAATTATGAATTATACCTAATCCTCCTCTTTCCAAGTCGATTACCGTGCGTCTGCCTTCTCCCATACCATTACATCGCATTCTTGCATGCGTGTGGCTTGGGCCGGTTACTCTATACAGGACATGCCATCATTAACTTCCTAATCTTCATATTCTACTTCAAGGTATCGTGTGTTCGAAACAAGTACGCTGTCGCTACTGGTGGATGGTATCTTTCCGTAATTTTCGGGGGTATTCGGCCCACACGTTGGCCATGGGTCTCTTCCGCCTTGATCGAGGCTGTACGACTTCGAAAGCCAAGTAGCCTAAATCTGGCCATTGCCAACGAGTTCTCGCTGAACTTCGACCTCCCCGCTGTCGGCGGTAAACCGTCGCTCGAGAACCCATCGGGTCTCGCCACTCTCTTCTTCTTTGATGTAAGATATGCTATCCGCGGACCCCTTATGCTTGTGCCCCTTGCCGGGCTTCCGCTGGGGTGTAGGGTCGATCCGGGGCACGATGTTCGGATGCATGGCCGTGTCCGGGCTCTTCATCCACAAGCCGGAGTGTGAGATGGTGTTGGAAATTGACAACTCGTCCATCTCGTCAGACTCGGGAACGGGGTCGAATGCCGCGCTGTGCGTGAAGTGGGGAGAGTTCATCACTACCGAGGGACTCTGGTTGAGCGGTGGAAGTGGAGGAGCCGGTGACCCTATAGTGGGCATGGACATGGTGAGAGTGGGCGAACCCGACGTGCTGCCCGCGTCCGAAGAATCCATGTCGCGGCTGCGGACAGAAAATGCAGAATTCTTTCGGCCATGGCCGTGTATACCCAGCATGTTGTGAGGCCCTGGGCCCCAAGGCGAGCTTCCACCTTCACCCCTCTCCGATCTCGGTGATCCCTCGCGACTCGAGACAAGACTGGCCTGTGAGCCGCCCCAAGCCTTGGAGCGCAGCCGCATCAGTGCTGATAGGCTCATGTTGTCGTCGCCTTCTGCCATCATCGCAAGTTGGGCCAGGCCAGGGCTCTGAAGACTCGATGGACCAGAGCCAATGCCAGGTGGAACAGCGAGGCTCATAATCGAGTTTCGGTTAGAGTACTCGGATCTTTCTGTGATGGGCGTGAGGTTGGGCTCCCGCGATACTATCCTGCCAGACTTGCTTCGAGATACGCCCGATGGCCCAAAGAAGCCGCCGTTGGCATATTCGAAAGGCTTCTCGTCCGATCCGTTGGAGCTGTCTCTGCTGTGGCGCCCTCCTCCTTCAACAGGAGCAGAGTAGAACCCGAACTCCTGGCCATACCAACCATCAGAGTCGTTGGCAAGGGCACTAGCGTTTGCCTCCGCAATGAAGTCGTCGTAGTCAACATCGTAATCATTCAGGTCTTCGCGAAAACCAGTGTCGTCATAATCATCGTACTCATCCATGTTCTCGTTGTGTGGAATGTCATACGAGGACTCTCCAGTGGGTGACATAAGCTCGCTTGGAGGGGGTGACGAGTCGCGTCGAAATCTGCCATTGGCGGCGGCTTCAAACGCTGCCGCCGCAAGAGCAGTTTGGTAAGCTTCCACCTTGTCCTGGCCCGTTGCTGAGAAGCTGGAAGTCATTACGGAGGATTCCTGGCCCTGAGCCAGGAGGTCGCTAGCCCGTTTTGACTCTTCGGCAGAGGGAGCCGGCATGCCGACGCTGAGGGATGTATGGGCCGTTGATTGCGAAACATTGGACTGCGCAGACAGTCTTGATGTGCTGTTGGATATCCTCTTGCTGTTCTCAAGGGCAGCGCCGTCTTGAGCACTAGCATCTTGGCTTTCGCCAATCTTGACATCACCTTCTTGTACACCGTTATCCAGTGCAGTTGCGCCACCAGCCATGGCAACCCTCGCAGCTTGAGCCCTGGCAAAGGCGCCCGGAATAGGGCGGCCATATTTGTCTGTGTCGTCCAGGTCAAAGATGGACTCGTCAAAGTAGGAGCCATCACCCTCTCCAGCAAATTCCAACTCATCGAGAAGGCCGTTGTCAAAATAGAGATCGTCCTTCTTAGGAACTGCGAGCGGAGCAGGTGACAAGGACGGGTTTGGGTCGCACAATGTTTCATCCTCATCTTGCTGGTCCTCACTGGCAATGTTCAAGTCCTCGATGGGAGGGCCAGCAGTAGATTCAGTCGTACTAGGCGACAAGTGCTGGTCCGGAGCGAAATTGGGACTCAAAACCTGATTCAGATCCGACGCGTCTCTCGAGACAGCAAATCCAATCACTTTGCCCTCAGCATCCCTTGGCGTCGCTAACAGACCAGCGCTGTGTGGACTGGTCAAAGCCGAGGGAGGGCCCGATCGTTGAAAGACAAAACCAGCAAAGTTTTCTTGGTCATTATCGGGATCGTTTTCAGCATCCTCCTCAGCTTCGATTTCAACTTCTGGCACCGGGTCAAGAGCCAAGGGGTCGGTTCCAGCCGCGTCAAAAGCGTCATCGGCATCAAGGCCTAAAGGATCTGTGCCGCCAGCGTCGAAATCTTCTTCGTAGGCGTAGTCATCTCCAAAATCATTACTCATCGGAATCGGCTCTTCGAAGCCATCATCCTCCATCATGGCATCGTAATCAAAGTCCTCGTCAAAGTCGTCGAACCTCGAATCACGAGCTCCACTAGGTTCAGGGTCGGACGTCTTCCTCTCGAGTTCGCGTTGACGATGTCGTTCCTCGAGAAGCTTCTCCTGCTTTGCGGCACCAACCATGTCGAAGCTAAATCTAGAGGACGTACTCTTCATGTGGCGGGGGACAGAAGAGAGCACATCTCGCCCAGACACGGAAGCATGCCTTGAGGGATTTGATCTAACAGAAGGTGTTTTCTTCGACAAGACCGAGGCCGCGCTGATTGAGGGCTTCTTGGAGACGATTGAGGCCGAGCTTGACGAGGGCGCCGTATCGTCTTTGGGCGGCACATTAGGTAGAGGTTTCGTCTCCAGGTTTAGGCTGCTTCTCGTCTTCACCGACCCGCTCCCGGATTCGACAGCCGGCTGTGATGCGACGCTGACGGAGCCCGAGCGGCCAGACTCGGAAGCACTGCTTGTATTCCTGCCATGTTGAAACGCTTGGGTCGGTGCTGTGCTCTCTCTTGACGACGTCTGGCCCAAGTCTAGCATCTCTTCAAGTATCTGTGGTTGTGCTTTCGTCCCAGGAGTCGGCGCCGCGGCAGGGCTAGG
The DNA here is from genome assembly GCF_001831195.1 of Colletotrichum orchidophilum. Taxonomy (NCBI): domain Eukaryota; kingdom Fungi; phylum Ascomycota; class Sordariomycetes; order Glomerellales; family Glomerellaceae; genus Colletotrichum; species Colletotrichum orchidophilum. The sequence continues at coordinate 310,470 of NW_019172964.1, forward strand.
ACCTTCGTTATGCGGGAGACTCCGTCTTGGTCGTGGAGCGCTGAAGTCGTGAACTCTTGTCCCTCGGATACGAGGATCGTATGATGAGTTCCCTCCAAGCGGGAGAGGTGTCAAGTCTGGCGCATTTTGGCTCGTCTTTCTCCGCGCAAGGAGCGTTGACATGGAATTTTTCAGAAAAGGCAGACCTTTTCTACCCTTGGGGGCATCGGATGCATGATTGGCCATGCGGATAGGTTCGCTCGACAGTCTCGTCCCCGCGGGGCGTCGTCCGGTGGCAGCGTAGCTTGGGGCTTGGGGAGAGCTTTGGGTGTGACCCTGGTGTTGCAGCTCGGTCGGGGTCGCAAAAGAGCCGGCATGTTTTGAGGCCTTCGTGGGTTGGGGTGGGGGTCTCGTCAGAGGGGCGGTATTTATCGGCGGGGGCGCGGGTTTCGAACTTGCGAATTGACTTTCGTGGCTGCCGTGAGGGACCGGGGACGCAACCAGATCCGGTGATTTCGCTGCCATTTGTTGCTTTAGTTGTTTCTGCTGCTCCTGCTGTTCGCGTTGGTATTTGCGCAAGGCCACGCCGCCGAGGAATCCAGAGTCGGCGTTGTACGGTGAGCGGGCCGGCGGTGGAGGTACTGGCGGCTGGTGTTTCTGCGCGTTGGGCTCTTGCGTCACCGCGATCTTGGTATCGACAGTCGGTCGCTCGAGCGGAGACGGAGAGTCGGAACTGGACGAAGTGACGCGGGGAATGGGCGGCAGGGTGGGAGGCAGCGAGGAATTCGTCGTCAAAGACTGGTGCCGAATGTCTGGGCTTAAGGCGGCATCTTGAATGAAGGGAGAGTGCTGCTCGGGGAGCGAGGGATCCCAGGGAGCAGTCGCCGAGGGCTGTTCGGGGTTTGGCGAAGTCGGATTCGATTGTCCCCTTCGGTGGATTCGTAAATGGGAAAACATGGTCGTGTCTTCGAGACGAGACGGTTGGACTAATGGATGGATGGATCAGGCGCGAATGGCGATCCAAACCACCGGCGCAGGGGTGGCGGGTGGTCGCAGAGGAGGAAGCAATTACGGAGACAGGCTGCCGGATAACGAGCGAAGGGAAGCTGGATCGAGCTCGCGACTCCAGTCCTGCAAAACAGTCGCCAGAACTAGTCAGGTGGGAGGAGAGTGGACGACGTTGACAGCGCCAGTCTTCAGCCTCGGGAAGGAGATGAGATCACCTCCTTGCAGACGAAGGCGCAGTCATAGTTTGTCTTTTCCGGCTCGGATGTGATGATATCAGCAGCGTCAGTTTGCGTCGGCGTCGGATGTGTGCGTGCAGGCGCGAGCGTTGTGTGTTGATTGGGCGGCGGTGGTGGTGGCCAATGGTGGGTGGATGTCTTGGAGATTCAATGCAAGCTATTGGCAACGGAGGCTGCTGGGCGTTGAAGTTTGAACGGAAGATGTTGGAAGAAGAAAATCTCGAGTCACACGCCTGCCTAAGAGGCTGGAAGGAGTAATGAATGTAGCTAGTGATGGTGTGGCGGGGAGGGGAGTTGTGAGAAAAGTTGTGGTGAGAATGTCTGGATTGGGATGCCAGGATAAGAAAAAGAGACTAATCATCGGTAAGCAGTAATTTCTGGTCTTGCGGCATGCCTCGCCCGGCCCTCAGTAAGAGGTGGTATCACTCGCAGCTCCTGTTGCGTAGCGGCTGCGTGGGAGAACCTTGTCCACGCCATGCCAGCCAGGCCTCTGTGTTCGTCTGTCTACGGCCTGTCCTGCTTGTGTCTCCGCGGCTTCATTGCGTCAGGCTTTTGGGCTTCAGGTCCCATCTGCTTGCTCAAACATTCAAGGTCCAAGGCCTTGGCCGCTGCTAGGACTCGCCCTCGTCCTGCTGGGCCGTGCGGGTTTTTTCCACAACTAACTACTGACAACCTACGTCTAGGGTCAAGGACTCGGGACTCCAACTCCCAAGGATCTCGGCAGGGCGAGAGAACAGAGTGAATAGAGTCACCGCTCGGGCTGGTGTGCTGCAGGCTAGCCGTGTCATCCATCATGTCATTCTTGTTGGATCTTGGAAAACGGCACCAGGGTTGCTGCAGCCTGCAGGCCATCGGATCAGGACAAGAAGGGGTCCAGTGACTTCAGTCCTCCCCTCCTCCTCCGTCGATGGCCTTGATCAATAACGGGAATAAGCAAAGCAACCAAGGCAGCAGAGCAGACATGGCTTCGCTTCTGACTGCAGCAGCCCGCCCGGCAGCAGTAAGCTCGCGGAACTGACGGCTCATCCTTTTCTATCCGTGCTCTTAACTCCTCGAGTAAGTCGAATCTCTTCCTCTCAATTCCTCCCTTTCTGTATCTGTCTCGTCTCGTCGGGGCAACCATCCGACATTGACATCCACACGACATCCACATCGCATCAGAAACCCTCCGAGGGCGTCTGATTGGGTCCTGGCAGACGCAAGGTGAAATGAGGCACCCATTCGAGAGATCCGTCTGTGCTGCCGGCCCCGTTTTTCGAGTCTCCGACCCCCACCATAAGGTACCATTGTAGGTACTGGGAATGAGAGACACTGGATTATGTCATCTCGCGCAGCAGCGCACTTGGGCACCTTCCATGCTACCTATTAATGCAGACCATCTTTGTGGGAACAAACCCAAGCGATGGGGTGTCTTATAGAAGTAAGCACGCAGTGTACGACCGGTACCTACAGGCTACAGATGCATAGGTACCCACCTTAGCATAAGCACATGTCATTCGACACTGTACAAATACCTTGGTGGAAATGTGATCCTCACTCTCTGAAATGGCCTTGAATCTGCCACAACAACCACATCTTCTTCTAACGCTGTCTCCTAAGGCTGCGGTGCCTGCGCAGATCGTCCCATCATCCCAGCATTCACACCTGAATCGTCTCAACCGTCTCATCCAACGGGACAAGCCTACTGGTGGAAAGACGAAAGGAACACGGAACCAGGAAGATGCTGCCCACATCCCGATGATCGCCGTTACCCGGTCCCAGATGAGACGAGACAGTAATTGCTCCGACTCGTAACACAGCGACGACACGACGGCAACGGCGACGACATGCTACAATCGGCACGTTGACGGCGGCCCGCATCTGGCGTTGGAACTCGAGGCGACGTGGAATGTACCAGATGAACGCTTCGAGCTAGCTCTTCGAGAACCCGAGGTGGGCGAGATTACGCCGAACGGTTGAGAGATATTCTCCTCGTTGGCGCATGCTTGCCTCCCAGGCTCTCTTTCTATGCCCGTAGCCACAGACACACGATGCAATTACAAAATTAGAAAGGGCCAAAACAAGTTTCATGGAAGCAAAAATAAACAATCGACGTTGGCCTGATTCGAACAGACGCTCCCGAAGGAACAAGATTTCTAGTCTTGCGCATTAGACCACTCTGCCACAACGCCTACTAGAGAGGCTGGACTGAATCCAGGATCCTTGCTCATTCTTCGAGGTAGGCAGCTCATGTATTTATGCAAATTAGTGGCCCTGAATCCGGATTCATTAGCCCCTGCTCTTGAGGGGTTCCGATTCTGACCCGGGAGCTTACTAAGCTCTGTTCGACGAACACTCGGCCTGTGGCCGTAACGCTTCACGATGAGTGCCGGTGCCAAAGTGATCTGAACAGTATCTGTGTTGGTTTGATATCACTCGCCCAGCTTTCCAATCTCTGGTACCGTTGGGTCATTCACATACGTTTCTGCCATCCTGTTGAAGATACCTCTTGGATACAAGACCTGGTGGTACGTTGTGTCACCAGGCATTATGACAAAGGCACGATGAAATCAGGATATGGCAAAGGCCTTGCAACTTGTCTTTTGCTTTCCAGAGGGGGATTCTCGCCAGGCTATCAGAAATAGGTCACTTCGCATAATGCACATACTCACCTACCAGAGTCAGCGAACCCAGAATAGCCATCACCGCAGACATCTTGGGCTTCAGCCCTCTCCCTCGAGGCATCCACAGCCGCCCGTCTCTGCATCCTCCATTCGTCGTCGATATACCCACCAACCCTCTGTTCCTGCGCCTCCAGGTCCTCCTGCCACTCGAGGTTCGGCCCAACGAGCGCAGTCGCCATCTCCCGCGTCGAACTCTTCAACTCATCCAGCAACTCCCTCTTGGCAATCTTCAAGTCCTCAATCAAGTCCCGCACAACAGCCAACTCCATCCCGCTGGCCCCAAAGTGCCGCCGCAGCGCCGTCTCAATACCACTCCACACCCCGTCCGCCTTCCCCGCCAACCCGTCCACAAAACCCCATGCGGCATCCCACATGTCGCGGTACGCCCTATTCATGAAATCCATCCTTCCCAGCTCCGCTCGGCGCTCCAAGTCTGCGATGATGGCCTGCATGCGGTCCGAATACTCTCCGCGGCGCTCCGCCTGTGCCTCGCTCTCGACGTAGGCCATCCGATGCCTGAGCAGGCAGCTCGGGCAGAGGGCTCTAGCCTTTTTCGCGTACTCGTCGCGGTGGAGAGCCTTTGTGCTCTTCTCGTCTTCGAAGCCTGCCCAGACGGCACGACAGTCGAATTGCGGGAGGCCCGGGAGAGACATGTGGTTACACTCTTGCTGTTCGAGGTATTCGGCGTAGTAGCCGTCGCACCCGCCGTTGGAGGGGCTGAGGCAGCGGTGGAGGACGAAGACTCTCATACACATGGTTTCCTGTGGCTTTGTGAGTTTTGGATGCAAGATGGGATTGGGTACCTTCTGGTGAGTCTCTCTCTCAAGTCAATTGTCGATCGTAGGTTCTGAGTTGTGAGGTATGGATGGGTAGGTTTCTTATTGTGCGATGTGAGTGATGCAGAGACACGACTTTGGAAGAAGGCGCCAATTCGTGACTCATATACACTAGTACGTCGCGGTACACTTTCTCAATTTCAAGAAAGACCACCAAAGGATCTCGAGACAAGGTTTCTTGAGACAGAAGACCTTCAGCCTTGATAATAGGTTTGTTCAACACAAAGGCGGCTGTCGAGGTCACAGCATGGGGAGGCCACATGAACAAAGGCGCTAAGAAACGGTGGACGACTGTCCCGGACAGTATTGTTTGTCCTCAACGAGCCAAGAACAAGGTATATCGAGACGATAGTGGAGTGATTGTCCGGTCATCAGCGAACACCCGGTCAGGGGTCGCGAAGTTGCCATGCTTCGGCTCACCTTTTTCGAGGCCAAAGGAGACGAAAAGCTTTCTCCCCAGTCCCAAGTCAGCAAAACTCAAGTTCGAGTGTAGCCTATTGCTGGCTAGCTGTTACATCAGAGCTATCTCCGGCAGTACAAAAAGCACATTGATCAATGGTCGTCCATCTATGTCCAGTGGATTCGAGCTTGGTTCGTGGTCTAGGACTGTTGCTTCTCGTAAATCGATCATTCTACAACATGCATGTGAGAACAACGCGCTTCTAATCCGTGTTCAGCACATAGATGGTTGATACACTGGTGTTTTATCTCGTAAGTTGTAACTCCAATCCCGAAACTTGTGAGCCTTCCCATAGTTTGGGAAACAATGGTCGCGAACAAAACAGAGACGCGATCGGAGGACGTGATTAAAAGCAGAGAACAGCCCTAGGTTTGACGTCTCGCTCCAAACTTTGACTTTCTTGATCAAGCCTAGGTGCCTGCTGATACATGTACCCAACACCGCACCCGCCCACAAGACAACCAATGGAAAGCACACGCCATTGCTCCAACTCCGAACAAGATATATGACTGAACCGGCAGCTTCTCTTACGTTGGAATCGAGAAACCTATCGTTGCCGCAGGCAAGACAAATCATGCTCAGGTCATGCCTGGTGTCCCTGATCGTCGACTTCCGTCTGCGAAAACAACTCTGGCGGCGGAAGAGTAGGGCTCGGCGTCGGGGAACTTTTTGGAACCCATCTGTGCCGGTATAGTTCGGATCAACGTGAGGTTAGGCAAACCAACATTCGAAGAAAGAATGCGAGAATCACGTAATCATCTGTACTTTATTTTTAGGGGGGCGTGCAACCTTCCAACGGAAGCACCTGGCGTGGAGATAGGCACTACCCTTGAGCATACTCTCGGCTTCTCCTCGATCGAAAGAGGAGCTACTAAACTTCTTACGGGGCATTCGTATGATGAATAGATTATTCGAGTTCTTCAAACTTGAAAAGCCGATGCTGCACTGCCTTTGGCTACTCCACTGACTAGCTCTTGTGTATACATAGTGGAATAGCATTGAAAGGTTGGATTCCGTAAATGCTGGCGCTGCACTGGCCACAAAAGTAAGGGTCAATAGGACGGAATAAGAGATCTGGCGTCTGGCAGTCCCTTTCGTGTCCATCTCCTCACGTTTTATTGGATTCCGAGAGATACCTATCTACGTCTCTCTTCAACGTGGCTGTAGAGCTACCTTTCCCTTTGTGATGCGTACATGTACTTATACGAGCAATATTCTTTGAACCTCAAGGTTTACCAAACTGAACCAGGCTTATCACCTTTCCCCAGAGGTTGCAAAAACTCGCCACCGACTTGAGCTATCTCTTCTCCAATGGTAATACTGAGGACAAGCGAAGAGTCTAGTCCAGAGCGCTTTTCGTAGTAGTCAGGAAAGAACCCCACACCCGGCTGCCATAATTCCACCTGGGGTACCTCTGGCGTGAGCGAAGACTGAGTTGTTCGAGATTCCCTGGTACTGGAGGGCGACTCCGAGAAAGAAGAAAACGACGACGTGCGCTCTCCCAGTCCATTGAGCAGGAGACTCGCAGCATTTTCGTGGCCACTCAAGCGAGCCCATTCGACGGGCGTTGTCCCGTCCATCCCGTCCTTGACGTCAATCGGAGCCCCGTTACTCAGCAAAACTCTGATCACATCTAGACTGCCCTGGCTCGCAGCGCTGTGGAGTGGCGCTACGCCGTTGAAGTCCTGCTTGGCTGGGTCAGCTCCCGCGATAATAAGGCGTTTGATGATCGTGACATGCTCCCTTATGGCTGCAGCATGTAGGGCGGTACCACCAAAGCGGCTTCCCGGAGCATTGATCATTTCCTTGGTTGCCGATTGGAGCAGAGACTCAACCACTTCATCTAGCCCTAGAGAGGAGGCGTAGTAGAGTGATGTAGCGTGTCTGGGATACACGTCCCACTTGAACGGGGCGTCCGCGTTGAAGACCTGCACCCAGGACATGAAGTTTTGCCGGGCAGCTTCCGAGAAGAATCTCATGGCCAGATCTTGGGTTTCTTCACTGTAGTCTGCGTTGCGAGCATGGTAGAACCAGTATTTGGTCGCATACTTGAGAAGCGGGAGTTGTTTCAGACGAGACAAGTAGTCCTTTTGAGTACCCGAGGGGCCACTAGACAGAGGCGATAGTAGTAGATAGGTGAGGCAATCTTGGGCTAGCTCCCGGTGACTCGGCTCTGCACGAAGTGAGAACTTTGCGGTCTCCGAACTTTTGGCGATCTCGGCTGAGACGAGATAATCTCGGACTGAGAGGTGAGAGAGCATCACATGACCATCCATTGAGACGGTGATGAGGCTTTTCCCAATCATCAAGATGTCTTGCGGACTTCGGAGACGTGATTCGTCATCAATGATGTCGTTCCCTTTCTCGATGGCGAGTGCTTCCCACAGCTCGTGCAGAGTGATGGGCACGGGAGAAAATGCAAGCCATGTCAGGGTTTTCTGAACCAGAGGTACGTCTGAAGGCGGCACTTTCATTAACAATCGGCTGTAAGTCTCATCTAAGCCATTTGGAAGCTTTTGGAGGGATCTTTTGATGTCGCGGATAGTTCTGCATTGACTCAGGGAGTCGAGCTGGCATGCTGCCCATTGGAATCTGATGGGGCCATTTAGCATAACGGAACTGGGCGCTTTCAATTAGAGCCATTTACACCCCACAAGACCTTGATAAGAGTGAAGATAAGATGCTTTCTCCCAACTCGGAAGACAGCCAACTGAGTTCGGCATCGGTTTGAAGCCGTGCTTCAACGTACCGCTGTATGTCCTCATCGGTATCTGAAAGATGCTCTGCCAAGGAGATGCGGCGAGCATTTTTGAATACCCTCTGAATTTGCACGTCGTTGCGGCTTGTTACAAAAATCTTAATCAGCGCTGTGGAATCCACTAGGTTGGCCAAGTGTTCCGCGAATGTTTTGCAATCCGAGACTTCATCAACGGCATCAACAAACAGGTGTATCCTCTTGGTTGCAGCAATGGACACAATGGTACCACTCAACAATTCGATGGTTGGAGGGTACCCATAGTTCTGATCCATGCTGGCTTTGTGTGCGCTTGACAAATCTTTGGGGATTTCTTCCAGTTGAGTGCACAACTGCGCCAGTATTGTCCCCAATACATTGGACAGGGTCTGCGTATCAGGGTCACGGAAGTCACAGTAGGCGAATGCGGAAAGAGAGTCCTCCTGGTTTAGTCCGGCGATCGAGTCGATGGCTTGGCCCCTGTCCTAAGCATCAGCTACTGGGCGCCATTATGCCAGAAACCTAAAGTGACGATCTGATACATGTAACTTACATCATCACTGTTTTCCCACAACCAGCTAATATTCCTTGTCAGATTTAAAGGCAAGGTAATTTTGAAGATATAGAAAATGTACTCACGGGGTCCAGTTAGCCACAACAATTTTTGTTCCCCTTTCATCCACGCCTGGAACTCTTGGCCAGCAAGTAGCCACTCCGAGGTACCATTCTGATGGGACTTTAGAGCTCTCTTATGAGCTTGACCCGGTCTCAGAGGAGAAAGCCAGTCAACAATAGCCTTCTGTTGTTCATCTGCAAACCGTCAGCATGCGTCGTCGGTTACTGATTTTCAGTTACTAAGTATTTTCATACCAAGGATTGCCGTGCTCAAATTGCTATCTATGCGCTCAAGTTGCTCTCGAGAGTCGTTCATCTTGTAGTCAAGCGAAATGGTCAGTCGTTCAACATTACGCAGCGTCACTCTAAGCCACGAGAATGTCAGGATAGGCTTCAAAGGATAGAATACGAATTCTGAACTGACGCATTGTGAGAAGTGATAGCTAGTTGCAAGCCTTCCTTGCAGCGCTGAAGGTTGGCAATAGACTTTTTCGTGTCGTTGAGCTTCAACTTCCAAGAAATCGAATTGAATAAGGCTTTCCTCTTCGATTCCAAGAGCTCGGCCACATGCTCGGGTTTGATATGAGCCTCGAGGGCCTGAAGTTCAGACAAGCATGTGGCCAGTGCAGGCTTGATCTTCTCGGAAAGTTCGAGTGAGGCATTGCCATATTCTGGCCCGGGAGAGTCAGCTGAATCTCCATGATCGAATACTGACTGGACAGCTTCAACCAGGTTCCGAACGTCACGGACTTCTTCAATGATCTGTATCAATTTCCAAGGAATCTTTTGCATCCCTGAGCGTACATCATAGCAGAAGGCAAGTATTGAAGACGCAACCTGCAACGAGGCCAGAACGCCCATGCTTATGCTCAAGGGATCCATTTGGAATGCACTGGGACTTTGATAGCCAGTCTCAGATGTTTGTGAACACAGTAGAAGGAAGGAACAATATCAATATCGCTGATGAATTCTTGATGTTTTGGGCGGAACTTTGCTGGTGATCGTGTGTCGATTCCACAGCACAAGTGTATGAGGGGATGACTACCATAGTGTCTCAAACCGAGGGACTCACCGGTGGGAGCCCAGCTGGAAGCCAATGTGGCTGTTCCTTTCCACATCAGCAGGCTGTGGTTGTTACACAACAGAGCCAGGAGACCTGTGGAGGAGGCTACGCACAGCCTCAATAGTGAGATGTCAGATGTAACGCCACCCGACAGGCTGCATGTCATCACAATGCCTGCAGGCTCGGTCACGCAAGAGAAGGTGGCCCATACCGAGCTCCAGGCGATTTTGCGGGCGAACTTGCACATCTTCGTTCCAAATTCTGTCAGCAACCACGACAAGGAATAATTGTGTTGGAATGCAATGTGACCGAGGGCTAAGGTACCAAGAAACCTAATTGTTAGCGATAAAAGTCTTGATTCTTTCCGTACACCTTCTCAGCCACTATCTCCTGTTAAATCTCATGTTCGTGATGTCCATGTAGTGAGGGATTTCAAAATCGACCAAAAGATTCCCGCAAGCACACATTTCTTTCAACGCTACCCTAACTTATATGTACATGTAATTAAGGAACAGGAAATGAAAATCAAGGGTGCTCAGATTGAAGCAGGCTGGCTTGGCTAGCTACACAAGATGATTTTGGAGGGTCAGGCTATCTACTCGGTGGCGCCCAGCTGCTTGGTCTGGAATTGGATCTTCTACTTTTCGATGTCTTCATTGGCTGAATGCTTCACATCGCAGACTGCGAGGTGCTGCACCCGCCACACCGGCTCCAAACCATTGGCCACTCCCTTACGTAGGAATCGGTAGGCTCTCTTCAGCTTTCTGCAAGCCTGCCACAGTTCTATACCTATAACGTTGCCTCCATGATGCGCCATCTTTTCGTATGTATCAGCCATACTTCCACAGTTGGTTGGGAGCCACAACGCAAGTTGGCCAGCACGCAGTGTAAAATGGTCAGACCCTTCAAGACTTATATCAAGGGCGGTGCCTCGTGTTGCTAAGCCCTCTGGTCCACTCAAATGCTTGATCCACTTCAGACATTTAATTGCTCGTCTGCAGCATTCCATCGGCCACTCAAACTTCGCCCTTTGCCGCAATCAGCCTATGCCTTTGTGCAGTCTGCGCCACTTGTTCTGGTTTCTTTGTCTGAGAGGTATCAGACTGTTCACGTACATGTATATATTCCATTCACTTCGAACCTTTTGAGAAATGTCGTCCCACGAGCGATTCGCATCGCCAGAGCTTATATCTGAACCCGGCTCATTATCAAACGGCGCAACCCTGCCAAACAATATCGACACCATGGTCAACGGTCCAGCTAGACGCCTCCCGAATGGCACTACAACGCCCCAAAAGCGAGCAAGAGGTTTTGAGACAGTAGATCCAACCCCGCCTACTTCCGCAAAAAGACACCAAACGGGAATACTTGACGGTCCGCATACTCGCAAAGACCCATTGACCAAGGGGCAAGTGTTGCAGAGAGCCGCCAACTTGTACGACAAGCAATATGTTTACAAAGACTGTCCTATATGTCAGGGAGAGATTCGACTTCTGCTACTTCAACCAAGCGAAAACCGATTCGCCGACATCGTTGTCGAACTGAGATCCTTCTCCATCCAAGAGATAATGGACAACCCCGACGAGTTCAAGTTCACAGCTCTGTCGTATAATTGGGGAAGAGAGGAAGAAAGCAAAATCGTCCTCATAGATACGTGTAACGACAAGGACCTGGTACCCGTGCCGTCCATGAATGAGTTTGCAGAAGTTGTGACTCACTTCAATCGAAAATTGAAGCGACTAAGCGTCAAACCAAACTTGTATGCCTTTTTGCAAGAATTTCGACAGCAACACAAACCCGTAGCCCTTTGGGTGGATCGCATATGTATCAACCAGGAGGACAACAAGGAAAAGCAAGATCAAGTCGCAATCATGGGTCAGATCTACTCCACCGCAGCCAACGTCGCCATTTGGCTAGGACCAGCAGATGAGGATGGCAAGACTGACAGAGCAATGGACTTCATCAGTTTCGTACTCCAAGACGAAACTGGTGAGAAGTTCAAAGCCAAGTATGCGACGAATTGGTCTGAGCTCCTGTACTTGATGCGGCGTCGATGGTTCTCCCGTCGATGGATCATCCAAGAATTGGCTCTGGCAAAAAGTGCTGAAGTCCGATGCGGCTCAAAGAAGAGGAATTGGAGAGACTTTTCAGACGCAGTCAGCATCTTTGCGCTCCAATTTGATAGCATTCTCAGGGAGATCAAGCGGGATCAAAAACTGGAGAGGTCTTTAGAAGGGATCAAAGACATGAAACCACTTGGTGCCCGGATTTTGGTCGACGTTCTTTCCAACACATTTCAACGACAGGTTGACGGAGATATATATGCTCCCCGACAAGGACTCGAGAGTCTGATCTCGTCTCTTTCTACTTTCGAAACCTCTGACCCTCGAGATACCATCTACACGCTTCTCAACCTAGCCAAAGAGACTTGCACACTGCCATCGAGTAACAGTATGCGGAAACGTCGACTGAGCAAGCAAGAGAAGAACCTTCCCCCGGAGCCTGATTACAGCCTCGATTTGCTTCAAGTCTACACTAACTTCGTGAAGTGGTGCATAGAGGAGAGCGATTCCCTGGACATCCTCTGTCGCCACTGGGCCCTGCCTGAGCTCAAGCAGAAGCTGGATGAGCATTACCCCAGACTAGTGGAATTGCCATCGTGGATCAAAACGGTACAAGAATCTGCATATGGTTCTCAAAACGAAGGTTTTGGTGGACGAAGAACAGGGGACAGTTTCGTCGGTGTGCCAGGAGCGCGTTGCTACAATGCTTCCAACGGACTTTCGCCTAAAATTTGTTTCGGCAGAGACATGAAGCTTCCCAAGCCGATTGAGGATATCTCAGCACAGAAAGCTGTCGAGGGGAATGAGCAATTCGAGTTCATCACGTCGTCTCAACAGCGACCATTAGCGGGCCAAATGAACAGAAATCTCCTCACGAGACGGAGAAACTCTGACAATAGCCTTACACTTATTGTCAGGGGACTGTGCATTGGAATCGTCTCGGAGTCCTATCCAATGCATGAAGGTATCATTCCGAGGCAGGTTCTGAGGAGCTTAGGGCATGACCAGAAAACAGAGTTGCAGAGCGTTTCGGAGACTGTTTGGAGAACTCTGGTAGCAGACCGTGATGCAGACGGAAAGGCACCACCAGCTTGGTATCACAGAGCTTGCATGACCTGTCTTGTTTCCGATACTAACGCCGGGAACATTGACACAAATGCAATTCTTCAGCAAGACGAAGCCGCAACGAATCTCAAGGCAGATTATATGAAGAGAGTGCAGGCGGTTTGTTGGAATAGGAGGTACATAGAATGCAAAGATGAGAACGGTGCGGATCGAAAATTGGTAGGCATAGCTCCTCAGGATTCCAAAGTCGACGACTTTGTTTGCATCCTATTCGGATGCTCTGTCCCTTGCATTCTCCGCCCTTTCTGGAACGATAGAGGCCGTGGATCTGATCCTGCCTACTACGAGCTGGTGGGAGAGGCGTTTTTGTTGGGACAGATGGATGGCGAAGCACTTGATGGCTTATCTGAGGAGGAGCTTGCAGGAGTTGAATTCCGTTTGATGTAGAGCGCAGCATATATTCAATCGCAATATTTTTGCAGTTTATTTTCACATCGACCCAGAAACCGATTACTAACAAAACCGGTCTTAGCGACTTTGGGATCAGAATTAGCTCCGTCCTAGCTATTTCTGGTGCAAAGGCTCGACGACGCCCGGAAGTTCGGCTCATGATGTAATAGTCTTCTGAGAGTCAAACATGTCACCACACAGACCCGCCGAAGCATACCACATCCGTCACACCACCACGACCCCTCCTCCACGGACATCCGCAAGATAAAACACCCTGCCCGGCTCCTACTTCTCTGCCAGTCGTTACGTCGGAAATTTCATAAGTGAACATTCTAGACTTTTTCTAGCTCGCCATCCTACGGCATCCTACGGCATCCTACGGACTACGAGATCCCTTCCACGAACTATTACATCCTCACATCAACGTCATCTCTCCCACACGCGAGTCATGTTTCTCTCCAACAGAGCGCCTGAAAAGGCTCTTCCGCGCTTCCAGACGAACACGCCGCTGGATTCAACATTTGACAAAGACATTCGGGACACTCATCTTATATACGATTATGATGCTGAAGACGCAGAGGGCAACCCGGAGAAGTGGCGGTACGAAATGTGGTTCTTCTCCGAGGACCGTATCGTCTACGCCATTCATGGTGGGCCCATGAACGGCCGCATAAATTACCAGACGGCGACTTATCAATGCATCCGGCCCGGCGAACTGTGGCAGGTGAATTGGTTGGAGGAGACGGGGACGGTCTGCTCGCTGGTGTACGACATCCCGAAGCAAAAGATTTCAACCCTTATTTCTTTCTCGAGGGGCCACTGGGAGAACCCCAAGGCGGCGCACGGCGACAAGCGCAATCCGGGAGATTTCGCGAGATGGAGAGTCCTCTCGAGATTTGGTAACCAGACAGATCGGTTCATGTTATCTGAGCAAGCGGATATTGTCGAAAATTTCAAGGGCAGAGGCGATCTCGTACCGATTGAGGAGCATGCGAAAACCTTTTAAGTCTTTTTGCTACGGGCATTGCCTTTTTTTTCTCTTTTTTTTTCATTCGTGACTTGTACAAGAGGGGGCAGGAGTCAAATCAAAGATCAATAAAGGCTGTTACTTTTCGGCGAATGATTGTCAATGAAAACGAATCTTCAAACAGTAGCGTCTTAATTCCATCATTCCACATACCCTGTGCCTAGGTTGATGCAGTTTGAACTGACTATCGGCGGCCCTGCAGTTGTGAGAGCGTTTGAAAAGATTGCCTCTATCACAGTCCACCTACCATATGCTAGCAAATTGTAGACTTTGAGAGAGATAATCATGTAGTCTTACTGGGCGATACAGTAGACAGCAAATTACTCTAGTCGGTATACCCACGCCCTTCTGGGCGATAAAGTCCCTTGAACAATTTCTTCCCATGCTTTCTCGATCCCATTTGTGCCCCCAACACCACTTCCCCAAATCAGTTCAAGGTCCTCGACAATTCCTTCCTCAAGAGACCTGCGGAACGTTGACTCAGCGCCTTCGAAGTATTTTCCTGCACCCTCTATGGCTATCCCGGCATCTACAACACCCGTCGTGTTGAGTTGAATGAGTCCCCACTTCTTCCACATCGCCGCTGACTTGAGAGCTTGCTCTGGTGTCTGCAGTTTTGGCTCGCCTCCGACTAGTATGTTAGTGAAGACCGTCGACTCTGGAAGTATCGATCTGATGGCCTCGTGAAACTCCTCCATCACTTTCGGAGGGCCACCAAAGTCAGCTACAACCACACGTTTTGGTTTCAGTCTGACGATCCAGTCAATGGTGTCGTTCGATGTGAGGCTGTCGTAGTTGACCGTCTTGACCTCGAATGCTGCGTTAGGTCCAGGAGTCAAGGACTCTGGCGCAGATGTAGCTTGGAGCAGAGCCAACGGCCCACTGCCTGAGGTTCTGTCCCTGGCTAGGTTCCACGAAAAAGATCTGCCCGTCCGGCTCGAAGCAGAGAGATTAACCACCACAGCCGAGCTCAGATCCGCGTCTTTACCGGTCCATTCCCCGGCTCCCTCGCCAAGAGGATGGACCGGCTTGAAATCGGTAGCGAAGGTGAAGCGGTTCATCACATAGCCTGCATTCCAGATGGGAGATACATTGGCAAACCACGCCCTGTACTCTTCCGGCTGAGCAGACTCCTCGACGAGGTTATAGCGGTTGTAAATGCTCCCGAGTCCTTGCCTGTGTTCGCTGACCTCGCAAAAATGGCCTTTGGGTTCACTTGGAACGAGAGACAAGTCGACAGGATGAGAGGAGGTGGGCCAGTAGCCGAACAGCAGACTTCTGGCAGGGATGGCCTCGATGTTCGACTCGACCACCCGTGCAAAGCCCCACGCCGGAACGATGCCCCAGTCGGTCCGGTCGCTGTACGGAGCGGGCGCATCCAGTGGAACGGGCCAAGTGTTCCACCATTGCAACCTATCGCCCAGTTTTGCATACGAAAGATTGTTGCTCGTAATTCCAATGAGCGATGTGCGGACACGGATAGAAGAGAGACCTAGCTGCGGCAGCGGCAGGTCGATTGCAACGGTCTCATGCTTGGAGAGGTCATGCTTGGAAATAACGTGAATCTCGGACACCATTTTGGCTAATACTTGCTGGGCTGAACGATGTAGGGCAATTCTGTGACAGGTCGTTGAATACCCTGCGTATGTGTTTGAGGCAAGAAAGTCCCAGGACGATAAATGACCGAAGGAATTGACGTGGATATATCACAGATGCGGTCAAAATCTACCTATCTTGGCATTGTCTCACATCAGCCTGCGGGCGGCTTCTTTGGGAGGCCCAGCAGTTTGCCAAAGTCATCACCCCACCCAACCATTACCTCGGGTCTAGACTCACTCACGCGAAATGGCATGTCAGCATCAGCCGAATCTCTCCTACCAACCCTTTGATCACTGGGACAGTGGACCGAGTCATCCGACAGGAGGCAGCAAAATTGCCATGCCAAAGGATCCTGATTGAGTCATCAGCAAGCCGCGTAGGGAATCGGTGAGCGGGGTAAGTCAGCAAAACGCGACACGCGTGGGCCTTTTTTCCACACCATCTTTTGCTACATCCAAATTGTTGAGATGATCGATGAGGATGGAAGTCTTCGGGTTTCCAATGAGGCCCTGGCTATGGACAGTTTTTCTTAGGTTGCAGAATGCGTATCCGCCTCAAGCGCCTGTCGTTATCTTCTATCTTGTACGTCGAAACAGATTCAAGCAGTCCCAAACGCCTTCTGGTGCCCGACCAAAGTGAAGCGATAATGAACCTTGTTCGCCTTCACTCTCTCAACGGCCTCTTTACACCCTGCCTCGGAAATGTCAATCGTCTCAACCCAAGGTGAGATTCCCTTCTCGGCCGCCAACTTCAACAAGGCATTCATCTCCTGATTGTTGCCAATATGGCTACCAGTCATCTTGGCAGAATTGCTGGCGAAAAGGGCTGCGGGGAACTGGGGCAGAGGCTTATCGGGCAGACCGACCATGTGGAATTGTCCACCAACCTTGAGCGTAGACAGGTAAGTCTGGAGGTCAAACTCGTTGGTCATGTCGGAGCAGTTGAGCATGAAATCGAACTTGAAGGCATAAGGCTTAGCCCAGTCCTTCTTGTTGGTGTCAATGACTTCCTTGGCTCCGAGCTTCTTGCAATCTTCGGCCTTGTCCGGCGAGTGGGTAACGGCATACACTTCCGCTCCGAGTGCCTTGGCCCACTGAAGACCGAGATGGCCGAGGCCGCCGATACCCACGATGGCGACAACGGAACCCGGGCCGACACCACCTCGCACCAGGGGTGAGTATGTGGTGAGACCGGCGCACATCAGTGGGCCAGCATTCTCCGACTTTATAGCATCGGGTATCTTGAACGTGAAGTACTCGTGCGCGCGAATGTGACTAGCAAAGCCACCATGTGCTTGGCTCCCATCTTCATACTTGGCGTTGTACGTGTCTGGCCGTCAACGTCAGTATTGCTCTCAACATCAGCGTCAAGAGAAAAGCAAAACTTACCAACCAAATGAGGGCAGTAGTTTTCATTCTGGTTCTTGCACTGCTCGCACTTGAGGCATGCCCAGACCTGAGCACCCACACCAACTCTATCGCCCACCTTAATCTCCTTGACGTTCTTCCCCACCGCAACCGCCTTACCGACAACCTTGATGGCCATTAACTTCATGCCCAGAGACCAAAATCGAGGGGGGAATAAGACATACCTCGTGGCCAACGCACAGGGGACCCTCGTATTCACCCCAGCCGCCAGTGATAGTGTGGACGTCAGATCCGCAGACACCGCAGCACTCAATCTGCACATCGATGTCGTGATCTTCAAACGGTTTTGGTGTCAGAATTTCTTTGGTGAACTTGTTCCATGAGCTAGGACCTGCGGTACAGAAGCCGCTAAACTTTTCGGGATAACTCATTTTGACGGGTGGTTCCAATTTGTGTGATAAGATTGACTGTTTCTGATTCCAGACACTCGATTAATGCTCAGATTTGATGCACATTTGCTCCTGATTTGCACTCTACTTCTACATATATACTCACTGCGACAACTGATGACGCTCGGATTGCCTCAAGCTCCCCCGCCTCACAGCTCTGACCGCTGTAGCCGACGTAGCCAAAAGGCAGTTGGACCTCATAATTCCAATTGCTTACTGTCTAGGGAGGGTGCATGTATGAATGACGTCTATGAAATTCCCACTGGCTTCTCGGTAGGCGCCGAAGTGGCCGCGCTAAGGCAGGAGATAAGTCTCCGGATTTGACAACCGGTGGCGCTGATAGCGAGCTAGCACCCCCTTTTGGCTCCCTTGGGCGAATCGCTTGCCGGGTTGGGAGAGATGCACGCTATGCTAGTAGCCTCATGACGACAGTCTTTTTTCACCAACCTGCCCCAGCAGCTTGAAATCTGCCGTGCAACAAATACTCCTGGGCCTGGAACACCAGTGCTACCGATCTAAAGTCAAATGCCGATTCAAAGGATGGCAAAAGTCCCGGGTTTGAGTCCCATCGGAGTCGACAGATATGGAAGAGGTTCTGCTAGAGCACTCATGGGAGATAACGCCGACATCTTGGCAAAGAAAAAGCCATTCTACTTATTGATGTGACTTTTCCGCGGAGCAACAATAGACTTGTTGCCTAGGAAATATTTGCTCACCCGTGCTGATCGAGGTACATGACAGTATCCAAGTTTATGGTCGCCAGAACTGTGAGGTTGATGCATGCTAGTAGATAACGGTCTAAGGAGCACAACGATATTGCCTCTCGGATTTTCCATTAGGTACACAAAGCTGAATAACACATTATCTTCAAGAAAATAAAAATTTATACATCACGTAGATCAATTTAAAATCCCAAAGTTAGTGGAATGACTAGACATTGTTATTAAATGCCTGAAGACGAAGTTTCTAAGCTACCTTAGAAATGCTAATATACATCACGACTGATGATGTATTCATTTGACCTAATACCAAGTCTTGTTCTGCTATCGCTGGATTGCCAAGCCTCACGTGGTCCCTGTATAGACATCTCGGAAACCTAGCAGTCGGAGCGGCCGACAACGACACTCCAATCATCCTTATGCCACGTTTGACCATCAATCCATTCACCATTGGTCTGACAACCTTGAACAATGCGGTCGGCGCCGTCAGCAATCTCACCAAAAGAGCCGAGCTCGCGAGGTGTGTTTGCCTGTGGAAAGTTAGCTCCAGCATGAACTTTGGAAGAAGCTGTTTCTGAAGGACTTACATGGTTACACCACCAAATGGCAGACTTCCAACTGCAGCTCACGCGAGCGCAGGTGCTGGGTCCAGGAGGCTGGTAGGGCTTTCCCTTGACACCTCTGAGGTACTTTGCGCCCTTGACGATGATGCTCTGATCGGCCATTGCATTGGTGGTGTTGCACGCAAATGGGGCGTTGGAAAAGTCGTTAAGCTTATGAATGACGGGCAAAGGAAGTTCGGAGTCGAGACCAAAATCTTTCTCGTAATCGGGGTTGATGCCGCGAAGCTCCCCAAGGACCTGCTCGACAGTGCCGGCAAGAATCAACTTCTCACCTTCAGGGGTGGCCTGGACCTCCCACTGAGAGATGACGATGTCGAAGCCATCGATAGGTGCCTGAAGCTCTGAGACTTGGTTTTGACTACGGAGAGCAGAAATCTGCGTCTAGTCAGTACGTGGGCGTCTGAAAAGGAAGGAAGGGGGTATCCTACGCTGACTGTGAACAGGGCGGTGAGGATGATGAAGCTGCTGGAATGCATGTTGGAGAGCTTTATTGTTGATGATGTTAGAAGAGGATCGTTATTGCAGTGATGTTAGGATTGCTTCGATGGTTTTGGGTGGCATGTGTTTTCTAAGAAAGCAAATGAGCTTAGTTGTCTGCTTCCTTTTACATAAGTATTGGTCTCTGAGGAGTCTTGAGTGAATTTGCGTTGAAATAAGGGCAAGGGATGCTTTATACCTCATTTAGACCATCTTTGTGTGATTCAGTAAGATGCGGCTGTCATGTTGCTAGCATCAACGAGATAGGAGGATCATATTCATCTATCGGAATCTAGCATCTAAACCCATAGATCTTGTAAAACTTTGAGTGCTTCAACCCCAAAAAATTGCATTGCCAGGGAGACAGAGGCTTACGACTGCGGTTCGTCCACTGGTTTAATCATTAGGGAAGCACAATGCGTAACGTGATGGCGAACTGTGGCTTACGAAGTGGTATCAAGGTAGGTAGCGAGGTGTACACGAAGGTGACACACGTTTATGAAGCAAGAGGCCACAATAGGGTATTCTATTGGGTTCTGTGACTTGATAACCAGATGTCTTCCGTTCTAGAAGCCATATATGTTCGACAAGTTTACTTTGGAGGAGCACAATGTCGGCTAGATTAGTCAATGATCCCAAGGTCATTGCGCCAATGCGGCATCTTTTCTTCCCTCGTCACGTCGCACACTGTTCCTAGCTGTTATCGATCGTGAAACGTTACACACACGAGGCGCTATCCCACAAGTTTATCACCAAGCAGATGCATTTCGTGGCACCCAGGCTGACAGATGCCTCCATCTAGAGAAGCGGTTCCTATTTCCTTTCTGCGTTTACATGTGAGCATAAGAAGCTCCGGCCTTCTTTGTCTTATGAGACGGACCTGCTTCCAGGGTGAGTTCCTGTTCCGGCGCTATCTTCTGCGTCCATCGGGGCGTTTAGATCCGCCATGTCGATAATCAGACTGCCAGCACGAGTAGTTTTATCGCCATCTTGCCATTCAACTGCAAGCAAGTATATCTTGTGCATAGCAGGTCTCTTCAACTTGTAGACACCAAGCACGAAGCACCCCCACAGCTAGTAGATATGGCTCAAGGAAGCCCTGGTTGTCCTTCATCGGCATGTTCGGGAGTCCGACAAGATTGAAGACCGGCAGAGTCCCTTTTTTCCAATAACTTCAAAATGACTACTGTATGATAGCCTTCAACGGTTCGACATCGAATGTGAGATTTCTAGTCGTAAAGTGTTGAATAGGGCGGAAGAAATGGTGCATTCGGCGCGCTACTGCTTCATCTGCTACCCGTTTCCTATCGAGATCCCGAGATTCTCCACTTGAATAATTGTGTCCTGGTTGGCCCATGAGGTGATTCAAAACAAAATATCCGTTCCTCCAATGAGACCATTGAACCCCACATCGATCGTGCATGTACTCGATCTTGCCCAGCACCTCCATCCAACTTGCCTTCTGGCACCCGAAGAACGCTTGATGCTCACTGAAGATGATCCGCCGACGAGAAAGCAAGCCTTCTTGGAAGGTCAATCCTCTTGTCCACCATTTAGATTCCAACTCCAGATAGCAGGCTGGATGAGGCCCGGTATATATGACTGCGATGTCGTCAGGATGGAGGACATATTCCTCGAGACATGTCGTCAGGCTGACTCCAGGAAGCCTATATGTTTCGTCTTCACCCGCTGCGGCCACAATTGTAAGCTCAGCGTTGCTGTATATCAAGTCCATTTGTTGAATTTGATCTTCTCTCTCAACATAACCTTGCCAGCTCAAGTCATATTGAATTAGAATCAATAATCCAGACAAAACAATGCAGTTAGTTACATGTACCTACTAACGGGAAACTTGTCATAATTCTATGGTGTCAACCGGCCGCAGCTGTCTCACTAACCTTCTTCTTCTCGTCAGGGTATTGCACCGACAGATATCTCAGATCGCCCGTCATGCCAATGTTTCCCACAGGGTTGAGGCCGAGCCACTCCTTGAGCTCCTCGCTGCAAGTGTCCTGGACTTCTTTTGGCAGCTTGGCGGTCCAGTTGACCTGCTGGCGCATGAAGGGGGCAGTGTAATAGCCAAACAGCAGGGCGCGGTCCTGATCCTTAGTGACATTGCTACCCGAGGTGTGCCACACACGACCGTCCATGACAATGATGTCGCCAGCTTCACCCTCAAAGGGCACCAGCATGTCTGGCGCGTTCTCGGGCACCTCTTTGCGGTACACCCACTTGTTGGACCCAGGGATGTACTGCGTCGCGCCGTTCTCCTTGTTGACGTCTGTCAGACACCAGATGACGTTAAGCGCCCAGACGTTCTGCCACGGGTCGGGAAAGACAATGCTCTGGTCCGAATGCAGAGCCATGCTCTGCGATCCAGGCCTGGCAATGTTGGCGGTGAAGTTGCTGATGAGGAAGTTCTCACCCAGCACCGCTTTGACCATAGAGATGGCAGTTGTGTGTGAGATGAGCTCCCGGAAGATCTTGTCGAGCTCTAGCAAGTAAAATACGCGCACATTGCTGGGATTAGGGTCGAGAAACGACAGATATGTGTCTTCTCCACGGGCCTCAGCAGCTGCCTTGACCTTCCATAGTCGGTCAAGAACAATGGCGGCCTCTTCTTTTGTGAGTACCGAGGGGACGCGGGCCCATCCGTGTTCTCTCAGGTGAGTCTTGGCCTCTTCAAGGTCGAATGCCATGTTGATTTGTGGTGTAGGTTCGCGTATGCCAGGAATGTACTGCTTGAACGGGTCTCTTCGAGAGCCCAAAAAGAATGTCTCAGTCTAATGAAAAAAGTATGAAATGGAGAAACAGCGATGCAAGGTTGGAAAGTTTTGCAAAAATAACCCAAAGATAAGACAGCAAACGCATGAAACCAAGGGGCAAAGGGACCAGCCCAATACTTATTATTGCCGGGTCTCATTCCCCAAAGCAGGCTCCGCCTCTGTGCATACTACCCTCACGTTGCTGCAGCTGACCGTGAGTGACGAATCGTCCCTACCCAGTTGCACTGGTATGCTTTATACATGATCGGCGTCTCGTTGGACCTGAAGCAGGGTACACGGGGGAGCCCAGTCGCAAGCTAGATAAGCAAACCGCGTCAGACAAATAGTCCAAGAAGTAGACGTATAACAACTTTTACGGCAATCACGGCAATTCTTGAGTGGGGTTCAAGCCAGGTAAGTGCGAATTGACAATCCACATGTAGACCGTCATGCAACTATGCCGACACGGAGAATGATAACCGCAATCTAGAATACCCATGGTGGGGTTGATGATAAGTCACGCGGACCTAAGTCGGTTCTTACTCTTGCAACCTCATACTTCAAAATCGAGTACTGATAACTATTTAGATGGACTGGCAATATCCGGGTGTCTTTGAGACAAGATTATGAGGTCGCAAATGCGTTGACACCTCTACAAATTCCTATTCAGAGAGATGAACGAGCCTACGAGGCTTCTCCCTCACTTTTCCCGGTCTGGGATCAAGCTGACTTGTGCCGTAGGTGTTAGCCCCCATGAAATTTGATAGACAATATACAGATCTCAAAAGTTCATTCATCACATCCACTTCATGACGCATTGGTAATTGAGGATGCCGACAATTTGAGATCCATCAATGATTGGGCGAGGTTAGGTCATCGTCGACGGCAGCATGTAACTAACGACGGACACTGTGGCTGCCTGTAACATACTCAGATGCAAGTTGGAAGAGACCGGACAAGTCCGGGAACAGCCTTGACTTGAGTTTCTCATGTAAATGAAGAGTCCTACCGAGGAAGACGCCGCGTTTCCGCGGCTCTTAGATCGTTTATGAGACCTCTCCGGACAATGATTCATCATTTTTCTACTTGCCGAATTTCCCCCCGATTCTAGCAACTCCGTCTTTCCTCCTTGAATATAGTCTGCGCGGGTGTATTATATGATGAGCATGATGAATCCGTGAAGCTTTAACTTCACTGGTCTCTCTTCAAGACACTGGTCTTGGGTCGGCGCATCCACCAATAAGTCTGTTTACGACGGGTAGCGAATTCGTCGGGAACGGGACACACGTAATGAGGGCCGTCAAAGCCCTCTGATGCGTACAGTTTTCTCCCTCGATCCGAGCCTTCAACCACCGCCTACTCCACTACATTAGCCTCGAAGTCTCTGTAACACGGGGCAATAGACGTCGGCAAAGCCTCAACTCACGTCGACACCCATTTCATCAGCGATAGCAAGGCCCGCTTTCACCAGCAGCCTCCCGGCACCTTGGCCTTGGTGATCAGGATCGCACATCAACATATCAAGCGCTGTAGCATGCGTTAGCGAATCAACGTTTAGTATGGAAGGAGGTGAGGTCAATGAGACGTGGAGTGCTTCAACGTACCAACTAATCTCGCGCCAGTTTCCTCAATAGCTCTCTGTCTCGGCGCAAAGAATCCATGAAACAGAGCTTGTGCAAACCTCTTGTCCTCCTGGTTCTCCCAGTAGTCACCATCGAGCTCCGGCTGCGGAGGGATGGGTCCGCCCTTGTAAATGTTCCATTTCGCAGCCGCGATAATCTTTCCGGTGTCCGTGTCGGTGCACTTGAGGAAGGTGCCGTAAGAGTCCCCTTGGAATATTGCGAGCATGCGCTCGCTGCCTACCTTGCGGCCTCTGGGGCTATTATGTGCTGGGAAGACAGCGTCAACGTATTCATGGTCGTTGGCAAAGGCTAAGGAGACTATTTCGAAGACGCGGGGGATGTCTTTCTCGGTGCAGCGTTCGACTTTGAGTGGCATCTTTGGGTCGTGTCTAGTCTCCATAAGGTGTGCGCTCTCGATCTTATGACCAATACAACGAACGGCGTCGATTTGTCAAAGTCGCTGTGATCGGATTGACCTAGAGCCTTAGGTGGGTATTGGTTTGGTTCCGCGCTGGAGTGCGGGGCAAGAGGTGCTCACGAGCTTTTTGAGATCGCTTGACATCATTCTGAGTTCGCTCGTCTCAAACGGGTGGCTTGCAGAACAAAGTAGACCAAGCTCCACATGCCCGCCTTTTCTCCAGTCTCGTTCGCCATTTGGATTTGGCATCTCCATGAAGAGCATGCAGAAAGTGCGGGACGCACCTTCGACTTTCCGTGTGGATCCATTGGGCGGCTCCATCTCGGCTCCGTGAATTGGGCTCAAGAGAGCCCTGAGGCGCTTCGACGTATCGCTCTCACAGCGCTCATTATCAATGACTCTCAATGAGATGGGTTCCAACGCTGTGTGATCTACGGATGGATCTGATGGAAAGGCAGGTTAAGAGGGGTATGGAATCGAAATGAAGATGCCAAGAACGAATGAACCGTTTACAGTGAGCATGCTGCGCCGTCCTAGTTGTCGATGCTGCCGTTTGTCCATTGCCATCTTCAATTTTTCTTTAGGTGCAATGCACATAGGTTCGCAATCAAATAGCCAGAATTCATACAACTGGGTCGGAAGACTCTCAACTAATTCATGCCTCATCCTTGTGCTCTTCATTGCATGTGTTGATGAGTAAGAAAATGCCAGGAGACATCCGATGTCGTGAACTCATCCGACCCGCCAAAGACAATGATTTATGCAATCCTCCTTTTAAGATTGGAAGACTCTGCGGCAGCCACCACATTCTTCTAATGGGAAGATTCATTCCCCATAAGTGTTGAATCCTTTGTGGCTGAGCGAATGTCAGATACGGCGTCGAATCGCATGATTGGCTAGTAAGACTCACATGTGCTGTTCTGGGCATCCCTTAGTCGCTTTGAGTCTAGATCACCCGGATGACAGCAGATGTTTTCATGTTGCATTGCGACCGAGGGCAGTCGTAAGCCTCCTCTTAAAAGTGCCCGTCCTTTGAGTTTGTTGACTCGACAATACCGGCCAAGCAAGAAATACTAGAGCCCCCTGTCCTGGGTGAGATTGTGAGACAGGGGGGCTGGTTGTCCTGCGAAGGATTCTGCCCTACAGCGCTAGTCAACCGAACCCTTGACCATAGCCGGGACTTCGGAGTGATATCTAGCAGGCAGTGGGATTTGGGGTTCGTTTTAAACGGGTTGTCCCCCAGAAAAGCTTGCTCCGGTTTTGATCTTACATGTTTGTCGAAATACACGCTTTGCATATGCAACCACAGTCCTCTGCATCCGGTTTCAATTCAATGTCGTCGAGTCCAGACCCGGCCAACCCAGGGCTTGCCCCGCTGCCGACTTTGAATCGTGGGAATAAGAGGTACGCCGTATATATGTGCCAATGTAGCTTCGTTCGAGTCTAACCTCAGAGCCCAGAATTCCAGGGATGTCTCCTCAGATGGCTACCTTTTCTCTAGGGAAGCGACCACGTGGTAAACGAAGTTGCACAGGCAAAGTCCGGTCGGGTTGCATTACGTGCAAGTAAGTTTGCCAGAGCCACGGCTCGGCTCGTAGTCGATCCTGACCTTGAATTTCCAGGCGGCGACATATCAAGTGCGACGAAACTCGCCCTTACTGTCTGAAATGCACCAAGTCGCCTCGAGGGCCAGGCATATGCGAGGGCTACCAACCCGGAAAGAAGCAACCAGATCGTCACGCTCAACCACGCCTGATTACCTCCAAGGAAACTTGGCGGATCTGGCCTGCCGCTGTCCTTAGGGAACCCGGCTACGAGTCCGCTTTCTTCAGTAATCCTCAGGAGAAAGTCTACTTTGACTTTTGGCAGCATCTAGTGGCCAACATCTATCTTTTCCCCAGCGACATCATGATCCGCGTTGTCCCACAGCTTGCGCGTCGCGAGCCAGCCATCAAGCACGCCGCTCTCGCCATGGCCGGGATGGCCCGCGCGCTCGTTCCGTCGCTCATCAGGCGGTCCAGGAAGCAGCTCCATGCCAACGGGCCGCACTACGAATTTGCTCTACAGCAATACGGCCGCGCGATCAAGCTTGTGCGTAGTTCCCAGCCGTCAAGTGAGAACATGCTCTGGGCTATCGTCTGCTGCGTTCTCTTCGTCACGTTCGAGTGTCTCCACGGTGATCGCGACGCGGCGCTATCGCATGTGGATCATGCCTACAAAATGATGGAAACGTACTTCAATCAGCGTTCCCTGCTCGAGGACGGTCCCGTGACGGACTCTATCCGCGCAGTGTGTGACGATGCTGCGTGGGTGTTCCAGGGGCTGACGATGCAGGCCTGGTCACACAATGTGTTGCACTCTAAGGACGCTTCGCAAATCAGCTGGTGTTGTCGTGGCAGCAAGCGCGCTTACGCTGTGGACGAGATGCCCACTGTGTTTGCAGACGTCCACATGGCGCGGCGTTGGTGGAGAGTCGTGCAGCATTACACGTGTCATAGATGTCCCATCTACACAGAGATGTTTGTTGATGGACTTTCGAAGGAGATGCTTGTGGGCAGCTATGTGCGGCCGGCTCAATTTCCGAATCACCTGGATGAGCTGGCCGCTGTGCTCCCCGACTTCCTTGGCCATCTACGACGTTGGCAGAATGCCTTCCAAGGGATCTACGACGACCTGCGGGCGAATCAAACCCAAAACTACAAGGCATATGTGGACGCCTGCAACTTGCACATACAATATCTCACTCTTTGGACCGATGTCTCAAGTCTAAGCTACGAAGACATCAAAATGACCATCATGCTGACGCCATCATTCCGCCAGATGGTTCATCTTAGCCGCATCGTCCTCGCAGCGCAGCAAAACTGCGGCGGATGCACAGAGACCTTCAGCATGGACAACGGTCCCACTCTACCGCTCTTGATCGTCGCGTGCCGATGCCGCGAGGACAGCGTGAGACGAGAGGCTACAGAGTTGCTGGGCAGATACCACCGTCGCGATGGATTATGGGATAGCAGAGCTTTCCACAGCGTCGCGCTGAAGAACGTGGCGATCGAGACGGAGAACACTACCGACGGAGGCGATGGTGAGCAGTGGTCACGCATGTCGCGACGTGAGGTGCACTTCAGCCGCGAAGGAGATGTGACCGGCAGGACGTTCAGATGGCAGCCAGATGTGGAGTGGAAGCGTGTTGAAGAATCTTTGTCAATGGTTTATTAACCCTCAGTTTCCTCATGACAACGTAACTGTTGGCGAGGCTGATTTATTCCTGTACCGAGACTGCCACGTAGTCTGCAAAGCCCAAACTCTCAATGCTTTGTTTGTCAGCAAGACTGGTGAACTATCTAAAGCCATCGCGTTGAGGTTTCTCATCCCTTGACAAGATTCGTCTACCATCATTAACACATCTATTTATCCCATCTACCAGCTTCGAAAATCGCTGGACCCAAGACTCCGCTCTTCGTCTCTTCTCCTGGTGTACCTCCATGTCCTTTTATGTAAATTGCCGGCCCTCCGCTATGTCCAGAACTTCCAAGACCAATCCTCTCACCTCCTATGTAATGAGAGTTTGATCAGAACTATTGCGGCTTGTCCAAATTTCCATGGAGTACTCCTTCCTTCAACTTGAAAGTCTTTCCTTCGACTTTAATGATGTACCTCAGTTGGAGTGTATGGCGCTTGAAGATTTCTTCTCGTTCAGTAGACGATTCCTCTAGGTTTCTATGGTGTATATTATGCGAGCTAATTGGGATATAATATCCATCACCTTCAATTCCATCTGCTCAGCAACTTCGCGTATGGAAGCGTCACAAATAGTAGGATCTGTCGCATCTACTTTTCTTCTAGGCGTCTTGAAGACGTTTGAATAAATAGTTTCTCATCTGTGTTAAGTTTGAGAACTAGGACAGTAAAGCTTGAAGTGAAGTAAAATTAAGATTCATGACGCGCGCGATATGGATAAAAATCTGCTAATTTCGGTGAAGCAAGATAAAATGTCATTGGTGGCGATTTATCGAAACGCCGAGGAGTATCGAGTGGTGATTAGGCGAAGATGAAGAAATTAAGTGGAGTGAAGGGATTAGAGTGAAATGTAAGCAGGACACAAGGCAGCTATGTACGACGGCACATGGTTTTTGCTTCAGTCAGCCAGTCTGCTGCTTTTGCAACCCGACTACTAAAGTAGCATCAAACTATTTGACTAGGACTCTGTCAAGGTGCATCAATCTATTTGGGAATTTGCTATTCTCCTCAATGTGGCTGGGAACGCGATAGATTCGCTCCTCATATATGAAAATTTCAATTAAAAAGATACAGAGCTATGGAATTTAAACTTCTTGCTAGTTTGTATTCATTGCTTTATGGACGATCTAGAGCTTTCATTCAGCCGTCGTGGCGGCCCAGGGGGTGGCGGCCCGATGGGGTTCGATCCTTGATTCCGGTAAACCAAATCCCGAAGCTCGACGCCATCTGCTTCAAAAAGGACTGGTAGGCACTCTCCCAGGAACAGATAACTACCCTCTTCTCTGTTTTCTGTCTTCAGGCGTCTGAGTTTGGATAAGATGAATGAAGAAACAAGATATCTGTCAGGAGCCCTATACAACTGGCTTTCTCCTGGCCACCAAAAAGATATTGTATCCTTCTCGCAGTAGAGCCAAATATTAGGATCAGCACCGTGAAGTAGGAATAGCTTGATGAAAGATCCCCAAGGCATGGATCTATACATCCTTGAGCAGGAAAAAATGATCCAAACTTGCCAGCAAGTAAGGCTAGCCCCCGAAAAACTTCTCAATAGAGATGCTCCATTGGGATCTGCCCCTGCTTTGAAACACTGGGATATAAAATCGCAAGCCCTCTTCTTATATGATGGTTTATCAAAATATTCTTTGAAAATCCAGGTCAACTGTGGCAAACAGACGTCCAGAAGCACGTTTTCATAATTTTCCCGTTTTCTTTGACGTCCAAGTTGGTAGAACCCACCATCCAAGCTGGGCGGCGTTGAGACTACCAAAAGATCAACGAAAACAGCAATGTTAAGACTCCCTATAATCTCCAATGCGTAGATCAACTCTGAATCATCAAATCGGCCATCAAATGCATCAGCCCCAACGCTTGTATTTGGGTTCTGAGTTTCCAGAGTACGGATTAATTCTTTAATGGAAGTCGATCGACGAATCTCGGCCGTCTCTTCAATACTTCGACAGTATTGGTATAGAAAATCCTTGATATTGGAGCCTAAGCTTCTCTTAACGAAGCCTATGCAAGGGCGGAATATTTTCAAAGATGCCAGGAAAGCCTGGAGGCGGAAATCAGCTGGGTTGAAGGACTGAGCGTTGGTTACAAGGAGACTTTTGATGTGTGGCTGGTACAAATACTCAACCACAGACCGATGTGCAAATCTAATCACCTGACTGGACGGATGCTCATGATTCATCCTATGAGAGTCTTGGTAAAACGCATGGGTGTGCAGGAATATATCATCAGCCTCGTCGATGATCTCGAGATTGCCTTCCCGATGAATTCGGGCGGTGCCGTTCTTGAGGCAGCTCTCAATGTCGCTAATCAATTTCGCGCTGATTTCGCGCTCCTCCTCTTGAAGTGATTCGATTTGTTTGGGGTAACCCATAAACTCGAACCTGCACACGCCCCTCATCAATCGTGGTCGAGGATCCGAATCATTGGAGTGTACCTCAAGAAGACCCATACACCGTTGATAAACCGACCGCCTGGCCCTATCTTGTCTGTAAACGCTTGCTCCTTTGTCGAGGGCTGCAATTGGAGATTTCAAGGCAAAGTTGGGGTCTTTCTCGTAATCGTTCAAGAACCAAGTTTCCGTAAGCCGCAAGGGCCGTGGGGAATATTCGGTCTCCGCTGCAAGTAGAATCATTCGCATGGCCCTCATTCTATCCACTTTGTAGGAATCGGTCCCATTCAAAATGGAGCCAAGTATTGACGCGTAGAGTTGTTCAAGACCCGCGGGCAAATCGTCGAGTCTTGCCTCAAGGTCTTCTAGTCGCTCCCCGGAAAGAAGGCCCCCTTGAAGGCCGCTCAAGGTAATTTTGACCCAAAGAAACACGCCTTCGGCTTTATCTCTGATGATGTCAATGAGATCCAGAACTTTTGGCTGTGTCAAAGCCAAAGACTTGAACTCTTCATTGTCAGATAATACGCTGTTGACGTACGCCTCAATGTCTCGTCTCGTGATGTCCTGGAGGCGAATTCCGGGGCAATTGATCAGCCTCTGTCGGAAAACCTCCCATTCTCGGCTTGAGACACACAATTTCATATTCCCCGAGCTTTTCTCTATCCAATTGCGAAGCATCTTCGTCATCTTGTCATGGTCTCCATCAAACTCATCCAGGCCGTCAATGAAAATTGCAACCTTGTGTGAGGAAAAGAACTCTGTTTGTTGCAGAAGACTGGCAAAGGCCGACTCAATCTCGGAATTTTGAAAGTTGAATATCTTCCCTTGCTTGGCCATCTCCCACTGCTTTGGTAGTACGGATTCAAGAAGGGCGGGTGCCTGTTCCATGATCGAGTATAGCAGAGCCCGACGTAGTCCGTCCAATGACTTTTGAGCCGTAGTTCCGAGCTTCCAGAAGAAGAAGTTCGCCGAGATAAGTGTCTTTTCTCCGGCCCAGTCGTGGAGGTAGTCTGCCGTGGCCGGGCTTTGACAGAGGTATTTCATTAGTGTGGATTTGCCAGCTCCAGGTTTGCCAGAGATGTGATAAATGCCGCCACCATGGGCTAACCAATCTATCAGACCTTGTCGAGCTAGAAGTTCTTCCTCTGTTCGCTCCAAGGACACCTGTGATTCATCGTCGGATTCCTCGTCGGATTCTTCATCAGACCTTGCATCAAATCCTCCGCCGGGGTCCGAACGTGCCAGATCATGGCCAGACTCGTGGTCATCGTTGTTTTGAGGAGACTCAATGTCCGCTTGAGAATCAGCGTTCGATCCATCGCTGTAGCTCAGTTCAGACCCATCGGTTGAATTGAAATCATTACTTGACGGTGTTTCCGAGCCCAGGAGCCAGGAATATGTCTTTTCGTGGGCGGGTTCAACCTCGTCGAACCTCTTCGTCATGTCGCCAACATAAAGTTTCTCCAAAATCAAGCGCTGCGCAGTGCGTTCGACGGCCTCTTTCGAGCGGGATAGGATTTGGTGAGCACTCTCCACCAAACCGGGCACATTTTTCCACAATTCTACTTTTGATTGCAGTTCTTTGATGTTTTCGCCCAGACGCTGCACTTCAGTTGTGTTGATGTATCCCAGGGCAGAAATCTCATCGAGACGGCGGCTCAGTTCCGATCTAAGAGAGATGTTAGCGGGCCTAATTGCTACCTTGTGATCTAGCCCAGACAGCCTTACCTAGTCAACTGGGTGAGTTGCAAATGGATCCTGGACCTGCAATCATCCAAGTCCCTCTGAAGTGTTTCCTTTTCATCCTTCTTTCGGAAATCTTTGACCATTTTTGATAAAATGTGGCGCTTCTTGGTTGACTTCAGCCCAGCCAACAGGGTCATCAGCTGCACCGTGCGATTCTTGTACTCCTCTACAAGATCCAGCAGCTGAGCCTCATTTCCGTCCCTCGCAGCACCAACGTGCCTTGTGTTGAGACCCGTGACGTGTTCCTCGACGAGTCTGACGCGACGCTCCAGGTCGGCATTGTCTTTGAATGTAGCGGATCCGGACCGCTCGATCTCTCTCGCCACCCCAACGTTCTCGGCTGCGAAGTCGATGAACGTTATGATGGCGCTGACGAGGCCGATGATCTCAAGAGGTGTCATGTTTGTGAACGGGGCATCGCAATGGAAACAAAATGGGAAAGATGCCACCACGTCCCAGGAATTGAGGACAAGAAGCTACGTCGACGGCCTGGGAGACCAGGCGCACGTGTGAATAGCTCGTCGCGGGACCGCTATGATGATGCAGCCGCAATGAGGGGTTTCTGGGAAAGCCAGGGACGGGATGGGGAGAAGATAAGAGAAACTCGAAGAGAGCCTGCTGTCAGCCCCCGCGATTCTGCCTGCCGCAAATGCCTTGGCTGAGCCAATGATGGAGACTGCGTTTGCGGCGAGGTTGATGCAAGGTGCTATTTTGGGTCTAGATCTGACCAATCGCAGCTTCCATACCGAAAGTGAGGCAGACTCTCAGGAGACGCCAATGACGAGAGGAAACGAGTAGGGCTTCATTGCACTGCCAATTCCGTCATCTGATACCACCAGTCGCGTTGATACTTGGTACCATCATGGTCGATATTTATGCTTTTCCTATTGGAGCCCTGAGACGACTGTAGGAAGAATGTGAAGGTACCTCCGTATGGTTATTATAAGTCAATAGCGTGGAAGCTACTGGCGTTAAAGGCATCGTTTTGGGTGCAACATTAAGGTACATGTATGTAAAGGCGCCCAGAAACATATCAGATTATCCGCCTTGTACCTATAGCGGTCGAAATTGCAACGTAATAACGCTTAATTTAGGTGTCTTTAACTCAAAATACTTGAGTATGGTTTGGAGCTCGTTAGGACTGTTCTTTGATAAGTCCAAGTTTGTATTAGATCCCCACTGTTGGTGATATGTATGAGTCTGGGAGGTGCGTGACAAGATATGACTCGTTTATGCTGTCTTCATGACCGGTGTCGATTCTTCGCGACTGTTTATAAAACACTTTGCAGAATAGAAGTCATCATGACGGGCAGGGAAATCGTCATTCCAAAGCCTGATTGGATTCCCCTCCGGATCACTAACTGAGTAGGTAAGTAGACACATGCAGTCAATCAACAATCTCTCTATAGACCTACACTGCCCATGTGTATCAACCATGAGCTTTTCAGTCAAAGGTCCAGCAAAGAAGCTTCGTTGAGCTCCGATATCCACGGAAAAGGCAGTCACAGTAAGAGGAATTCCCAAGAACCTGCAATGATTTCAGACGAGACGAGCCACGAACACAAGAAACAGCGTTGGACTGCAATTAGGGAGTATTAGTAACGATATCATCTATATTAGATGCGGGATTATATTAATCGATAATGTTGTCTATGGTAAATACTGTCATCAAGTACGCCGTGTTCACCACGCAGCCAATATACTAGCCAGAGAGAACACGGGATGGAGTCATCAACCAACCCCTCTCCCTCTCTCAGTCATCCAACCCACCCCTAATCAATCACAATAACCTCAACATCCTCTTTCAAGGCCCTACCCCCCCGAAACTCGCTCCTCAACCTCGCATCCAACCACCCTCGATACCCAGCAAACATCCCAACCCCCTTCCACCCCTCACAAAACCCCCGCATGATCTCCATCCTCTTCCTCTCAACCTCCGCCATCCTCCCTTCCACCCATCGCCCTCCCCTGCCCCCGTCGACAATCCCCATCTCGCCCAACCCCCAGATGAACTTGGCCTCGCACACAGGACAAAAGTACGGCGGCTGTCTACCATCCTCGCCCAACCCTCCCGTCCCTTGCATGACGCAGGCGTAGTAGACGCAGTGATCCATCCCCAGGCAGTGCCCAACCTCGTGAGCCGCCGTCCTCGCAACTCTCGCGAACCACATGCCCTTCAAGTCCTCCTCCGCCTGCCTCTTATCCCGCGATGCCTCCCTCGGGACGAGCACATCCCTCGAGGCAGCGATAGCACCGCCCATCGCCGTCCCCTTCACCCTCTTCAGATCAACCATAATCTCACCACCGCCATCCTCCTTCTTCTTCTTCTTCTTCCCCTTCCCCTTCGTCCCCCTCCCCTCCCCATCCCCATCCCCCTCCAGCATCTCACCCTGCTCCTCCCACCACTCACACGCCTCAACCACAAACGTCCCGCAATGACTCGCAGGCCACATATGCTCCCTCTCCACCCCAACCACAGAATCCAACACGGGCCGGTACCGAAAACTCGACACCGTACAAATCCGACTCCCGCCAAACGCCCGCCCACAGCAGAAATCATCATTCTCATCCTCATACAGGTCCTGCGCGACAAGCATGCACGCCGCATAAGCAGCACCCGGCAGAACCCCCCGCAGCGCGCTGAGAAGATCGTTGAGGTTGAGCTGCATCCTCGCCAGGCCGTCCGGCCCCGGCCGACAGCGGATCCCCACCACCGGTACGCCCTCTCCGTCTCCCATGGCGAGACCGACCACCATGGGCTTCGGTTTCTTTGTTTGTTTCCCGCTGCCGCCCCGCGGGGTCCGCGGGGGAACATTCTCATCATCCCACTTGACGAACCGCAACCGCGTCGGGAGAACCGCCACAGGAAGAGGATGATAAAACGCGGCAAAATACGCCACCACGTCCTCGACCCGCGGATGCTCCAACACCGCCGCAAACCCAGGCGGCAGCGTCGTCACCCCCGACAAATCAGGCAATGCCCACCCCCTCATAAACGCCGCGCTCTCGTCGATGCGCGGCACATCGGCGACATATAGCGTCTTCTGCGCCGGCGTGATCGGATTCCGCCACTGCCCCATCGCCCAGGACCGCAGGCTCTGCGGCGGATACCGCGGTTCCAGCGCGAGGTCGTCGTCGGGGAGGACGAGCGGGCCCGGAAACGTAGATGGGACCGGTGGTGCGGGGACGTTGAGGTTGTCCGATCCGGATCCGGGGCCGGGGCCGGGGCCGGAGGAGGAGTTGGGGTAAGGGCGGCTGGTGTTGGCGGGCATCGGCTGCACCCTTCCGGAGAGGGTCGTCCCCGCGACGCGCTTCTCGGGTGGGACGCGAATGAAACCCGCCTTGGCACGGCCGTATTCCGAGGCGTCGACGATGATGGCCTGGTGCTGGCATGCCTTTGGCTTCCGGGGTGCCATTTTTGTTGGAACGGTTGCGAGATGGAAAAGTCACCACTTGGAAGACAACCAGTGAGTGATGCGCGCCGTCAAAGGGACGAAACGAGTTGGCTTCTATAGACGTTGTCCCTGGCCTCTTCCGTCACCGACTCTTCAGGTGTGCCGTAGAGAATGAGTCACACCAGACAAGATGCCAAATACAGGCGGCAATCTCCTTCTGAAGCAATTCACGAGAGAAAAAAAACGGTCGGAGACCACTTAGCGAGGGGGTGTCGTTTGAACAACCCCGCTTTCCGCGCTGCTGCCTACGATCCAAAGCCCACGAGGGCTCCTTGGACCTTTCTGCTTTCTTTCTCTTCCCTCAATTAACTCCACGGATCCATCAATGAGGACGTCGTCGTCTACCTGGAACCGTCTG
This sequence comes from Colletotrichum orchidophilum, assembly GCF_001831195.1. Classification (NCBI taxonomy): domain Eukaryota; kingdom Fungi; phylum Ascomycota; class Sordariomycetes; order Glomerellales; family Glomerellaceae; genus Colletotrichum; species Colletotrichum orchidophilum. The sequence continues at coordinate 345,905 of NW_019172964.1, forward strand.
CCTCGTGAACCCCAATGGCGCACCACGCAGCCTCGCCTTACCGTCGAACGCACCAAGCCATGCCTGAAGTTGCTCGCGCGCAAACGTCAACTACCTGAGTGTCCGGGTTCACCTCAGTCGCCCAAGGACATCCGAATCGACCCTCCAGTCTCTCCCTCGCTTTCTCAAAGCTGCCGGTCACCTCTCTCCCGGCGCAGACCATACGTCAAAGTCAACAACAGCGAGCAAACCAAACAAGTCATGCCCGCTGAAGGGGGGGGGGGGACGTCCGAAAAGCCTCCTACATCACTTCCCACCCGAGCAAACCGCCCCCTACCGTCCGCAAGAACCCCCTCTCGAAGCTCCCGACCCTCGCGCATTCCTCGGAAAATGTCACCGCTCAACCTCCCTCTACTTACTGACCCTTCGTTCGGTTCCGGCATCCGCGGATCTGACCAGGGGCAAAATAACTGCCCAAGGCCAGATAGATACAGGCGCATACGGATAGTTCGTCTTCGAAACACCCCGTATCAGTCTTTCAACCTGCAGCCCAGCTAAAAGAACGGAAATAAGGGCCAAGGGAGAGGACGCCCGTCAAAACGTCCACCAGCGAAAGAAGAGGGATGCCCGCTCGGCCAGATCTAGACTTTTCCCCCCCACCGTGCTGCCATGCACTCTGGTGCTGGCTGGTGCTGGTGTCGCCTGGCATGGCCGCGGTTCGACTTGTCGCCTCATTGTCGCGCTTGCGCTTGAACAAACAAACCAGCATAGGCCTCTTGGCCTACCTCCTCCTCTTCCTCATTCTCCTCTCCGACAAATGCTATAGACGCACAAAAACCCGCGCCCGCACCGCCGGGACCGCAAATCCTTCCTCCTGCAGACACATGGACCGCGCGACCACCACCGCGGGACACCGTCTTCCCGCATCCGCGTCCGCATCCGCCGCCTGTCCCATACCGACCCCCATCTCCCTGGTCGCGCATGTTGCAGAATCTAGCATCGCTCATCGGGAATAGGTCCATCTTTTGTGGGATAATTATCCCATGGGCCATGATCATATCAAAGCCCCGCCTTCATGTTGTCATCACTCACCGGGTCAGGTAGTCTTTACGCCCGCCCTCTTCGCCTCCCGTCTTTCCCGGACCATCTCATCCATCAATCAATCACCGATTGCGCGCCCGCGTCCCATCACGGATTTTGCCTCCCGTTGGCCCGGCGAATGACGCGACGCCACACACACACATACATCCATGAGGAAAACGGCAACCAGTCTGGATCTCCAACAACGGCGATCCCCCTGCCTCCACTGCGTGTTCGCGCGCAAGGAAGCTCTCCTCCATCCAGTCGCTGCAGCCTACCATACCGAGGTAAGACACTTTACGCGTCGTCGTCGCCGTCGTCGCGTCAAAAAAAGCCAGACCGTCACAGAGTCTCGTGTGAAGATTTCGCCTAGTGATGGACCCCGGGAATACAAGGTGAAGGCTTCTTCACCTCCCATCGCGCGTCATCGCCCGCCCGCGTCGCGGTTCGAGAGCAAGCGCAAAGCTTCCCCGTCTGAAACCAGCCCGTCTTTCCCCGGAATCCCACCTCCGCGAACCGCGGGACCACCACCAAACCACACTGACCGAGCGCGTGCGCCGCCAACCCGCTTCACACCATCCATCCATCCTTACCACTCGGTATCAACATGAACACCATGCACACCCCCCACGGAGAGAGAGAGAGACGAACGTACCCCAACGACCAGATGCAGTCTGCAGGACATAAGATTATTTCCCTTCTGTTCCCTGCCGTTCCTCACCATATCGGGGGCGCAAAGTCCAGTTTCGCACTTCGCGCAGGGTTCTGCTCGTCCCTGAACCCACAAGGCGAACCCTGCCTGCATCCGAGGCACAATCAGACGTGGCATCGCTGGCCACACGTGGCCCAATGGGGGGGTCATGGTTCCTGGCGACGCGACGGGATGTGATGTGATGGGCGCGGCAGCAGCATCGGCAGCAGCATCAGCAACAGCAGCGTCGTGCTCGAACGACATCCCTCAGTCCCAACATTCTTGAACGGCAAGCTGTGCGTGCGCCTGACAAGACGTTGGGTAATCCTTTCCCGGGTTCCGCGAACTATCGTCAACGGCCGCGTCGCTGCATCTCAAAGGTGTCTGCCAGCCCGCCCGTTCTTGGGGTGGGAAGCATTTGTGTCGTCACCGTTGAATCTCCTCCCATGCCTCGCGTGCCATTGAAATGCAAAAGCAATGCCATTTCGCCTTGCCAGCCGGCGATCTTCTACAACCTGTACCGGCCGGACCGGAAAGTGACCCCAGCTCAAGGTGCCTTGTGTTTAATCCGTTCAGTATTCCCCGTCAGTGCGCCCCTTACCCCGAGATCACATCGATCGATTCCGGGGTCCGAATCGCTCGCAGCGAGTACATTGTCTCGAGAGTATCCGTAGTGAGTGTTCGGTATTAGTCTCTGGCTTTATTCTTATCGCGCTGGTTGACGGGCGATCGCGGGTCTCAGACATGGTGGCGCCGAACCTTTGCATCAACCCGCAGCATTCCTCGGGCCCGAAGAAAGTTGTTTTTTAAGAAAAAAACAAAAAAAAATTGTCCTGGCGGCGTCAGTCCAAGCTGCCACGAGGGTGCGCCGTGACGGTATGTATGGTGGTTGTTCAGAATTAGCCTCAAATTTTGCTTGCAAGCGCCTCGGTGTAAGTCACACCAAGAGAAGAGGCCCAACGCGCAAAACTCGGCCGTTCGCGTCTTCGCGCGCAGACGGGCGTTGCTTTTCTTCTTTACTGGCCAGTCCTGACCTCAATGCCATGTTCTATTGCTCCTTCTGTCAAGAGAGCAAGGCATTGGCATTGGCGCCGCAGCGCCATACCTTGAGTGGAACAAATTGCAGAGAAGAGAGGCGTTCCGTGGCTCCAAAGCGGTAATGACTCCCTCTCCCCTTTCTCCCAATTGACCACTGAGCTCTCACAAGAAGCCACGGAAGTTTTCGAGGCATCAGACCAGCGCCGCCCCCAAGATTGAAAACCCTTGAAAATTGAGTCGCAATCGCCAGAATGCCCCTTTGAAGTTTTCGACAGCTATTTGCATTCATATGGCAGTGCAGTTGTCCTTCCGCTTTTGGAATAGCTACCCGTGCATACACACTCGATCGTGACACAAACAGGTGGCGCCGATGTCTCCCGCAACGCCTCGTGGCATCGTGCGACGATGGCCCAAAAAGGAATTCCCATCCTTTGCCACACGCCGCACCATAACGATGGCCTGGGAAAGCGAAACACCTTGGAAGCGCACCGAGGTCTGTGGAAGGGCTACCGGGGGCTTGGCTCTTCTTTCTAGACTTTGTGTTTGATCCCAACTCACCTGGAGACGGCCATCTACCTGAGCCTCCAAGAGAAAGGCATCATGGAATGGATGAGTATCGACAACCAGGTGCCAGGAACCGTAGTAAGCTGCTTCGACGAATGGCTTGCTATGAATAGGCAAAGACGCCACGCCCCTCACCAATTACCCTCTTGCATCCCAAATTCAGAAGTCTCCTACCGCCACTGTATCATGCAACCCGCTTGCCGTCGGTACTGGAGGAGAATAAAATTCTGACATTTTTTCTGTTGAGATTTCAGAGGCGGGGTGCCGATGGTGGCTTTACGCCTTTACGGTGGTGATGGGTCTGCGGCTTGCCGCTTACCGATGACTTCGAACTTCGAGAAAAACCTTGCCGCATGCAGACTTTTCTTAACCGCCGACGATCAACTGTCAGAACCAGCCAGGTTGCCACACTCTTTTTTTTTTCTTTCTTTTTTTTCCCTACTTTTTTTTCCCTACTTTTTTTTCCCTACTTTTTTTTGCCCGAGTCCAGCCCGGTCCAAAGGCACCGGTGCTCCAGGTAGGCTCAACTCAAAGGCCCAAACCCCACCCGAGCCTCCGCATCGGCCTCCTGTTCGGCCATAATCCCCCGTCAGAATCATCGGCCCCCAACCCGGCCAGCCGGCATCGTCACTGACATGGATGTATGCAGCTTTTTCAGTTCACATGTGAAGTTGTGAAGTGGGCACTGCGAAGAGCATGTTGGATCCTGTTCCTGTCGTCGACGAGGTGGGCTCTCGATGCAACCGTACTGCCAGAGAATGGGATTAGGCTTTACTGCAATCTAGGGCTTCCACGCGCGCTTCTACCGGAGCCCTAAGGCGAGAGCCAGGCACCGGATGATACCCGTCATGCCCGTCACGGTGTCACCCGTGTCTTCCCCTCTCGCTTCCGTGTCTTTTGCATTTGGCAAGTCGGCGTCGGCGAATGGACTGCCAATCCAACCCTCCATCAGGGCACGACTAATGCAAGGGACGCAAGACCGAAGGGGGAAAAAAAACCTCATCTTCAATCCAGGTACCACACTGGCGGGCTTGGGAATACCGACTCAACAAGTGCAGAGATTGTGACGCTGCACACCCTCTTCTGTCGGCCCCGCTGCACCAGTCAGATGCAAGCTTTTGGTACAATCGATGGCTGTGCTCTCACGAGGGTGTCGAACCCCAGATGCCTTGGCCGGCCTTGGCCATGACGGACCCCAAGATTGTCGAGGCTGGCCCGTCTACAGCGCAGCCTTGAGGACTATTGGCTCAAGTGCCCACGGGGTTTGCGCCGCTTGCCGGTTTCGAGGGGCGAAGAGGTGAAGAAACGGTGCAACAGAACTCATACTTTCGTTGCGCACTTGCCTGATGACGAGCAAAAGGCAAGAGAACCAACGAAAATAGAAGAGTGGATTCGCCGGGCCGCAAAAGGGAATTCCATCCATCGTGCTCATGATATAGTCACATCTCACTAGACCGATTGGCAACAAAATGTCGTCAGATCTGTGGAGGCATTTGTTAGGCGTGCCTATCCAGGATTTCGTCGGGCCCGGCCGGATTTCCTCTTCTTGAACCATGCCGTTTGCTGAGTGAACCTAGGGCTTGAGCTTGAGCTGCGTAGGGTGAAGCCAGTGTCGGGCATGTACCCAAGCAAGCCTGTTCCGCTGCAACAAGGAAGGATTTGTTACCCCACCCTGGATTTCCACCGGCAGGTCCAGATGAAGTGATTCGAGAGACGAAAGCATCCGATGTACTACGGCGCAGCAGTAAGAGTTTTCTTCATGCTTAGGGGTGTTCGCAAAATCCGCCGTAAAGGGAGGTTGACACATGCAGAAGTCAACAACCGATTACCAATTGATGACGGAATACAAAGTCTTGCAGCTTCCACCTTAGCAGCCAACGTAGTGATATCACCCGATGCCGGCGACCAGTGAGGATGAGACAGGTGGCCTCATTCGACGACTTCGTTGGGAAAGATGCCCCTCTGCGCAAGAAAGTTGCCGCGAGTTATAGCACGAAGCATACGGATCCTTTTGGTGTCCGATAAGAAAAGATAGGCTCCTAACAATTTTAACTGTGACCCGGTACACTCTGACGACTCGATTTATCGGCCGTTGCCTTGCTGGACTGGAAGTCAGGAATCCAGGCATTTCTACAGTGAAAAAGCTGCCCAAATGCCATCCAGTGAGATGGACGGGACCCTGCAAGACAATTCCGACGTACAGGCAGTCCCCAGAGACAGTTGTTCTGTCGCTTGGAATTGACAATGGCTCGCGCCTTCGTCATACGACTTGGAGGTCGTGCCAATGCTGTGTCATCTGTCCTCAAGGATGGAATAACAGAACGGAAAACGGGATAGGGAGGGCGAGCCGGCTAGCGTTATTACCCATGAAGCCACTTGGTAGTGAGAACTGCTTCCCAGATCGCGATGTCTTTGCAAAAAAAAAAAAAAAAAAAAAAAAAAAAAAAAAAAAAAAAAAAGCGAAAGGGAGGGGGAGCAGGGGAAGCTGAATTACCAAAAGACAAAGTGGGAGGAGAAAACACTTCTACGAGTGCGATTTTTTATAAAAAAAAAAAAAAAAAAAAAAAAAAAAAAAAAAATTCAAATAAGGTTTGCATCGTCGTATGTGACCATGCTGAAAGCTCTATGTGGTGCCATCATCCGAGGAAAAACAATGACGGGCCGGCTAGAACATGAGGTTGCATTTCAAGCGGTGGTCAAAAATTCAAAATTTAGAAGTTGGCCAAAGTGGAGGGCCCTTGTCAAGATGTTGGTGGAGAATGCTCGACACACGTGGTATTGGAGCTTTCAGACTTTAATTTGCTGCAAGTTGACGAGGCCCTGCTTCGTCGTCTTTCCTCAATGGGCTAAATCCGATGTTAATGGTTTGGGGTACTCCTTTCCCCAAAGCCGTGGAGGAAGCGATGATGAGGCCAGTGTGATACACAGATCGACGGAGAGCTACTAAAGAAAGGAAAATGGTGGGGCTTTTTTCCTTTGAGAAAACGACGTTCGAGTTGATGGAGAATGCGGGTTTCGGTGGAGGCAAACTGACTCTCAGTGCTGGCTAAGTGTGGCCATCGCAAAGGCACGATGTGACCGTGATGCCGGCAAGCTGATTCAGTTTAAGCCTCGTCACCACGACCAAATCCCCCAAAGCCGGTGCGCTTATTCTCAGAGTCATCGGGACTCGGAAGTCATTGTCCAGTGCCTTTAACACATGAACTTCCAGAGGCCAGGAACAGGAAGGGATCGACAGAGTGCAAGTCAACGGATGCCTAACGACATATCCAATGAGGCAAGGTGGAGTGGGATGGCCGTGCGAGCATGGCTTTTCCATGTTAATATTTGTCTGAGCGAACTGGGTCGAGGCGCTCTGCCGGAACCTGGCGGCTGTACCGCAGCGAGCGGCGGAAGCCAGGGTGTCCGCCTCTCGGGGCCTACCCCGCCCCGGTAGCAGGCGTACGGCCTATGGGAAGAAGAGTGCTGAGCGCTGTTTGGGACAGAGATCCCGAACTCAGCCCAGCAGCAGAGTCAGTCAAGCACCACTCATCTCGTCAGCCTCAAGGCAAGCGTTTCGTTGCCCCGAGTGAGCACTGCCGGCGTTTCGCTGCAATGCTATGAACTTGCGACAATGGTCTCGCGCTGTTGGGTCTCCCTGTGGCAATGACGCTTGGCAGGCCGTACGCCAAACGGACGCGAAGCGCCGGCTAAACCGAGTCGAATCGGGAGACTGGACCTGAGCATTGCCAGAACTTTGATAGGTCGGCGATTCACTGAATACAGTTCGATCGACAGTTTCCCCAAGCCTTTCTTTTCCCACAATAGCATTTGTCAGAAACATCGGATTGTCAATCGGGCGGCATATACCTTGGGCCAGGATGTGTCGGGGTTCGAAGACCAGCGGAGGCCGATGAGCCTTGGATAAATATAATTCGTTGCATCGGAGTTAGGAGGACAGTAGGCTTCAATGACGCAATCCGAGATGCCTCGTTTGCTGAAAGGATCAGACAGTGTCCCGTGTAATGGCCCCTGGAAATGAAAGCCTCCGCTCCTGACAGCCGTGGACATGCAGTTGATGCACCGTCGTCTCTCGATAGTGTTTGGGCGAGGGCGTGCGACTATTCTGTTATGACAACCACTGCCAAACAAACAGTGTTTACCTAGGTAGTGATGGGTGCGATTGTTTGTTGTGGTGCATTGACCTGAGTGGAATTGCCGGACATTGTAGCGACATCGCAATGGACTATCGTAGCGACAACGCTACCATGACCTTTCAGCCCGACTGTCGCGGGGTTTGTGATGGATTGTATTGGCAGAGCAAGGATACCTACTGCAATATCAGACCAGGGTGCGGCATGTTATTCGCCAATTGCGTCGTTATGGGCCGCCGATAGCTGACTGGGTTCACCTTGACCAAGCTCGACAATCGTCATTCCCCAGCCAGGCCGTGGTAGCTCATCGAGATTACACTGATTGCTCAGCTCCATGTCAGACTTGTCAGTTGGTCTCCGCTGCGGGCTGAACTGCTCAGAATGGTCCAGGCTCCTTGAGAGTTGGGGTGTTGGGGGGTGTTGGAGCTCGCTATAAGCAACCGAAAACCCTTCGAAGGCTTTTGTAATGGCAACTGTCGTTGGAGGCTTATGGGTGGGTTGTACGAGGTCCAAGTCATTGATTGCCTAAAGCAACTCACTTACAACCGTTGCCCAGAGATGTGGCCCCCAATTCCCAGCGTACCGTTCCATGCCATTCCATCGGCGCCCATCCTCTAGGGCCAACTACTGTTCCTTAGCAGGAAGGAGGGAAGCCACTCGCCATTGCTCCCCGCGCCACAGCGTTGCGTTGCCCGCCGACCTGGAACATACCCGCTCGAAGGTTCAGGGGACGACGGCATCCCGACAGAAGCAACAATTTTCGCGTGCCGAAAACGGACTGAGGGGCCGCCGGGATCCTCCCTCTGAGAGCTTTGTTGTGTGCGATGCTCGCTTGGAAGAGATACCAACAGTGCTTGATTATGGGTCTTTGGAGAGGTTAGACTGCTTTGTAAGCAACCAATGCTCAAGTTGTCCTTGAAGGCCAGCACCAGCAAATCTCATCCACGTTCTTTGTTGTGCTCCGAGGCCCGCAGGTTCCGGGACTTCAGTGCGACGAATTCAGGCTAATGATACAGCCCTTGGCCGCTTAGCAGTGGAGTTTCTCGCCGCCGATATCTCCCTGGCCAGGAAGTTAACCAGGCCCTGCCCAGTGGACTTTGAACCCAATCAAACAATTGAGGAGCTGAGAACAACTTGAAGGACGCGAGCGAGGTGTCACCTCCAACCCACATCGAAGCAGACGAGGAGCGATGGAGAATGGAGATGGCTAAGGAAGAGCCCATCTGACGAACTGTAACGGTCATGCGGAGGGCAATAAGAACGCGAGGGGGAGCGCATTGCGGAGGCGAAAGATTTGGGTTGCGCTGAGGCTTCGAACTCATGGGATTTGGGGTACTCGGTCGAGTCAGATACTGCTCCAGACACAGCCTCTTCGCGTCGTCCGATATTCGCCTGAATAGTCGGACGGCAAGGCACCGGTCTTCGCCTTATCTTTGGTGACCTATACCAAGAAATCTAGGCTCGATGGTGACTTCTGAAAATCCAGACTTCGAAGTGCCGGACTCTGCTCTGAAGGGCGGGCAGACTGGTGGGCGAATCATCATCTGAGCCAGTGCGGCTGCGACCTCGTAATGATTAGATCATTGTGCATGCATAATGCAGCGAGCGTATCCAACTCAGTTATGCAGATGCTGCGGAACGTTGCTCAACTGCCATGGCCAGCTGTCGTGCCCACCGGGCTCTTGGGCTCTTGGAGCCGGTCCCAAAATTGACAGGGCATGATCCATCTATGGTGGGGAGGGAAAGGGCCCAGAACACAGCTGTGTCCCAGCAGAGCGTGCCGAGGGTGCGTATCTTTGCTCAACCGCGGCGCATCGGCAGCAGCTTCTGTGAATGTGATGGAGCCGCCCATTGTCGATTCAGCTGTCAGTGGCTGGCGACTTGTAAACGTCTGCCGCGAACCCTCTTCCGGCCAACGGGGATCACAATTCGTAGCAGGGGTGAGGAAGGAAAACCCAGGTGATGGGACCTTGTGCGAAGACGCTTGGCCGTTTCTGTGGCCCCGGTCAAAGCAGGAAAACGTTGAACCAGATCCTGGCACCCTGGTCGAACCGACGAGGAGGGGGAGAGGAGCAGGCCGAGCTGTGATCCTGGATCGCGAAGGAAACGAAACGGAATCGGGGGTAGTGTTCTTGGAGCAACTGAGGCAGTGCCAAAGCAGGGCTAAAGAGGCGGCGGAACTTGAGCCGAAGCGGCAGGAGGGCATGCCGTCGATGTTGACGGGTGGATGCAGAGAAGACGTTTGATAGTTCGAGTTCTGTCCGCCGGACGAGAAAATGCGGGCTAAGGAGAGGAGAGGGGACAACGGAGGAGGCGTGGAGGAAAGTCTGGAGGGACAATACCCGCGAGTTGTAACCCAAGAGCCAGCCAGGATCCAGATCCGGATACCTCAGGCCGATAATGAGCACTGAGGCTCCTAGGCATTCCCAGCAACGAAAAACGTGAAGGCCAGGGCTGGCGGGCAGAAGATGGGGGGAGAAGCCCTGAACCCTGCCCCGTTCCCTGTCTGTTCTGCTATTGACCGGCGCGTGGCCATTGGCGTCCGTCGCTCCGCTGCAGCAGCGTTGCTGTCGATGGACTGGTAGCCGCTCACCCGCTCAACTGTTGTGCAGAGGTTGCAGAGGCTGCAAAGGGCGTAGAGGACGGCCGATGGACTGGACATTCGACGTACGGTTGGCTGCCGGATGGTCTGCTTTGCGACGTATCCTACTGTACTACATAGCAGTTGGCGGAAGAATAGCCGGGTGTTGTCGAAGTGTCTCAAAAATCCCGTCAATGGCATCATGCTGCTTCTCAATTGCAACTGGTGCCCACGCAGAGTGTCCGTCCAAAGCAATGTAGGCGAATGAAGACTCCAGGGTACGTATCAGTTGTGCCAGCAAAATGTTTCCAATGATGCTGCCGGTCGACTGACAACACCAGAAAACCCCGACGAACTACTCTTGCGAAGCTAGCGGACTAGCTTCACGCACCGCGTTCTGCCGTGCCGTTGCCAGAGCAGTGACGCAGCCCAAGTGGTTTTAGAATCGCCTCCCTCTGGTCGCAGAGTCAGGTTCAGCGTCTCCAAGTGGCGGATTGAACCGACTGCCACGGAAACACGAGAGTCAAATCAGCTACATTGTGTTGCTGTGTTCCGCCGGTTTCTTGAATGTCGGAACGGGAGTCAACCCCAGAAGCTGTCAACGACGGCGTCCGACAATTAGCACTGTCGGAGCATGAGTATTGACTAATGACTCCCGACCCTCCATTGCCTCTGCCGCAGTGTTGGAGAATCTCGTCGGTAATGCCTGTTAGGTGGTCGGGTACGTACTTTCCCTTCCGAATGTGCCCCGCCAACGTCGAGAAGTCGAGAGCAAACGAACTTGGAGCATGTAAACGTGGCTCCGGCATGATACACGCCGCCAGGGACCGCCAAACCCTGAGAGGCTTGGCTGTCTGGACAGAGACTTCTGACCGCCGCGTCGACGCTTCGGCCTAGCAGCCGAGGCGGAGACAGAGAGGCAGAGAGAGATTCGAAGAGAAAGGCATGGAGACGTTTGAGGGACCTCCTCCACCCTCCTCCACTCTCCTCCACACTGCGCCTGGGGCCTTGGGCTTACTGTATAGTCGGCGGCGGCACACGGACCAGGAGGATGAGGTTAAGCTGCATCTGGCGTAGAATGGGTGTCGGGCAGTCGGACGAGCTTGTTGTTGGCAGAGAGAACCAAAAGGCGGATTCAAAACAAAAGGGGACCTACTTTTCTTCTTTTGCCTTGAGACGCCTGAGTGGGAAGTGACTTTGAAAGAGAGGGAGGCCGACCGGGGGGTTTGGCCGTGCCAAGAGGGAAACAAAAGAGAGACAAAGAAGAAAACGAAAAGAAAAATCCCACGAAACCACAGAGGCTTGCACCAATAGCCCTGTTGCAGCAGTTTCCGTGCCTCCCCGTCTCGGGTGATAGATGGAAGAGGCAAAAGCGAGAGAGAAAAAAAAAAAAAAAAAAAAAAAAAAGACCTTCGGCAGAGAAATGGGAATGCGCTGATGTGAAAAGAAAATGGCAGAATCCGTCCGTGTCTGCTGTGGGGGTTTGCTGCAGGATGAGAGGAAATGGAAGTGCATGACAATGACTCCCACCAGAAGTGCAGTCAAGTCCCTCCCTACATTGCCTTAAGGTACCTTAGCAAGGTAAGAAGGTATCCGTACGGATAGTTGTTAACCATACCAACGGAAAGTCCCCACCCTCGATCTCGTCACCCTCCTGCGCTCTTACCTTGCTGTTTGTCGACCTCGTCAGCCGTCCTTCCTCTTGCCATTTTTGACAGACTTGACAAGAATTCTTGATCAATGATGACTTCCTCCTTCCGTGCACTATCAGACCAGATCCAGCAATGCACTCTGCAATGATACCGAAGAGGAGGGAGTAGGAAATACGACAACCTGGTCTAGGTACCTAGCCTTCCTTCCTTCCTTCCTCGCATCCATCGCACCTCGTCCCAGTTCGCTCCTTCCCTTCTGCAGGATGCCTGACCTCACCACGCAGAATACGTACCTCCTCTTTTGGCCGGGATCAGGGCCAGAAAGCCCAGAACGCGAGGAAGGAGAAGGCTTGAGAGCTACGTATCTTCCGCTGTCGCTACCGTGGTAAGGTGCCTTTCCTTCCCAGTCTGTGTCTGCTGCAGGCTGTCCCATTCAGTAAAAGTACCTAGGTATCTTGGTTTGTCTTCCCTCCTCCAAAGAAAAACATAAGCACTGAAAACCTATTAGCTTGGATCTTAGGTTGGGTTTTAAGCCAAGACAGGGTATGTAGGTTTCCCACCAAGCCTTTTCATCCTAGCTCCCGGCCACCGACTGCCATACCCCCGGTCTTCTCCTCCACCCCCCTGACTCTTCCACGCCGTCTCCACTCTCCTCACCCACTTCGCCCACGCAGTTCGCTCGGTGCCTTCCCATTCTGCTTCGTCGCCCCCCCCGGGGCCCCCCCCCCCCCCCCCCCCCCCCCCCCGCCCCTTCCCCCCCGGCCCCCCCCTCCCCCCCCCCTTCCCCCCCCCAGTTCGCCCGGTGCCTTCCCCTTCTGCTTCGGCGCCGGCGCCGGGAAAACCCGCCCCCCCCCCCCCCCCCCCCCCCCCCCACCCCCCCCGGTTCCCAATCCACGCCCGCCGCCCACATCCACCCTGCCTTGCCTCTCTACCTTGTCTTCCTTGCCGACTGCCACCCGTCTGTCTTGTCCAAACATTTTCCTTTCCCACCCTCCTTGTGGGAAATATCACCTGGCTGGGAACCCTTCACCCGTCTGGTCTTGTCCCGTCTCGACTTCTTGTTTTCCGTCCGTCATCTCTTCTCTTGTCGAAGCATACCTAGTCTGTCGCAAACCATACGCTAGCACCCCTCGCCAGTCGTTCGACCCTCCTGCTGTTGTCTAACCCAGCAACCTTCACGGCCTCATATATCGACGACCGCCTCACGTCTAGGCCTCTGTGTTACGAACCCCCATTCCCCGCAACCCTTCAACGACTCTGTCGTCCCCTCACGTGTGCGCCCTGCAGCAAGACCCGGAAGTATCAATTCAAGTGTCGCATTGGGTCCATCGTCGACTTATTTGATTGGAAGAGGAGGCATCTGCATCGAGGGAACAACAACGCACGCATATCCAAATTCCTGCTGGACCCCCCGTACCAGCACACTCGCGCCCAACCACCGCCAGCCAGGCCGAGGTACCCTGCACCAGTTTCGTACACGTGGGACGAGTTACCGCCCTTGACAAACGGCCGCCTCGAACATCTGATTTCACTTCATTGGAGAAACCCAGGGCTTTCCCACAGCGCTTCTGGAGAGCCGTCAGTCAGTCAGTCACGACAACCATCACCGCCTCCGAGGAGAGAAAAAAAAAGAGTTCAAAACAGCACAGCGCCACGTCGCTGTTGTCGCCTGGGGAAAAGAGAGACAACATAAGCAGCCAGAACAGAATCACGAGAATGTGGAGAAGATCCGGCTGACAGGAACCATCTGAGTGGCCTCGACGTCGACCAAGTATAACTCAAAGAGTACTTACACCAGACAAAACCCCCAATACACCCACTTCGCGACAACAACGGCAACCTTGCACGACTTGAACTCGGATACTAAACGGATGTATACCTGGAATGACACCGGAATAAGACTACCTGGCACAAGACGTTGCTTCATCACATCATCACGGCAGCATTTTCTCGTTTAACCTTTGTGTCGACCTACTCCACCACGGCGGCCAAGGCACAACCAAACAGCACCAAGTCCACATATCCAAGCTCGACCATTGACGCAACATTGCCCCAGAAGCATCGCCTCGAAGATCATCAAACCTCCAAAATCTTTGGACAGACATTATGTCTCCCAAGTTGAAGCCATTGTTACTACCCCAGCTTGTCGAAGAGCGTCGCAAATTTGAAGAGCAACAACCGGATTTCCCAGAAGGCGAAATGGATCGCCAATACGTCTACTACACGACCAACTCCTCGTCTTCTGACGTTGCATCACCCGTCACACCTACTTTCTCAACCCGGGGGCATCTACGCTACTCCAGCTCAACTTCCTCGCTTGACCTCCCGCCCACTTGCATCAATGAAAGCCCTTCGTCACCGACATCAACTATTCACACCAAGTCCTCCAAAAGGCCACTTCCTGATGTGCAAGAGGAGCCATTGGAACGGGACGAGCTCGATGAAAGCACCATCCTGGCTGAACCATTCGATTTGTACAACTGCTTGTGTAAGTCGGCTTCTAGTTCCGGTTGCTAACTCGGCACTAATCATGACTCACCAGGTGACGAGCCCTGCATTCACCACAAGAGCTCCGAAACGCTCAATAGTGTGTACCCTGCCGACTTCGACATCGACTATGACCTTGGCTTTGCGAGCGATGGCGATTTCACATCAACATTGGACCGGAAGAGGAGTGGAACTGAGTCTCCCTTCTCCGGCTTAGCTACACGCTTAGGATCGCGGTTCCCACAACTCTCGAGATGGAAGTCTACAAAGCGATCACAGTTGACTGCTTCGCCAACCACCGAATTGACCTTCGAAAACGCCCACTCTGTCTCCCGCGCGGCTTCAAGTCGATCTTCGTCCTTGTCTGGTCCTTCACGACAAATGCTTGACAGACTCAACGAACATCCGATCCCAACACCGGCCACATCCTTTTGGGAAAGCAGCGAAAGCGTCGACGTCCCGGCTCCTATAGACATTGAAAAGGCCAACAACGAGAGGGAAAGCATTGAGCGTGATCGAGCGCTCGCCACAACACCTCTGCTTCCTCCCCTCTTGATGAACAGCCCACCAACAGAAGTCCCCCATCCCAGTCCTCTGCAGTCTCCTAGCGTGGATCCGTCAATCCTCTCAATGGAAATCCCCTCAACTCAAACCCTTCCTCACATTTCTACGCCGTCGTTGAGCGCGAAGCCGTCAGTGTCTTCTTTCCGCCATGTACAGTCGAGCCAAGAGCTACCAATTGGGTTTCCCTCTATTGTGCAGGACCATGATGAGTGGTCAGATCGCCTTGGACACGCCAATTTCACCATCACGCCCCAACCTTACCAACCTGTCGAGGCCGACATGGAGACTCTCCGTCTGCTGCGAGCCGACTGGGAAGCTGCCCGCGTCAGCTACACCAAGCACCTTGTGCGAACTGGAGAAAACTACAGCGAGACCTCCAAGATTTACGCTCTGACTGAGGCGAAGTGGGCCGAGACTGAGAAGAACTGGCGTGCCTTCCATGAGCAGACGATGGAACGCATCGTTGCCGCAAACAAGTCGAGCAGCCAACGGCCGGGCAGCTCTCGCAGCCGCAGTCGTGGCCGCGTTCGCGCCAGCAGTGGCGGCTCTGCAATATTGCGCAGACCTACCCAAGACGATGTCTTTGCCAGTATGCAATGGCGTCGTCTCGAAGACGGTTTACCCACCGCAATCCCTCGACTCGTTGATGCCGAGGGCAAGTTCCCTGAGCGTGGCGACGAAGACATTGTCGGGCCTATGGAGCGCGACACAAAAATGATTCGCTCCAGGAGCGAGGAGCGCAAAGGAGGCCGTTTTTGGCGCAACTTGGCTGAAAAGGTTGGCATCCGCAGATGATCCAGCCTGCAGTCGAATAACGCCTCATCATACACAAGATCCAGAGCGTCACTCCTGGCATGAGCCTGGCGGCTCCACGATCTACTGATACGATTTACGACCCCGAAACAACGATGACGATTGCGTATCGCTCACATCGGCGATCGCTACCCTTTTTTCGAGTTTATTATTTACAAGATACCCGACTATCGTCGCTCCTTTTAACACCACGCCTCGACTAGGCCACGTCTTGTACGACATCTAACGAACCAAACTTTCCTTTCACCGTTTTCTTTTTGGGTTTAAACCAACCCAAATTTTATTGTTCATTCTTATTATCTAGTATCCTTATTGTCTAAAATAGCCAGCGCCCAAGTCGGCGCCTCGAGGCCTGTAGATCCATGCCTTCTCATGGAAGGAATATATGGAGTCACTGGAAGGAGTATTCAAAAAGATGGGAGAAAATCATTAGACTTGGGGAAAACCGCACCGGAGTTGCAGATCCAGGCCCACGGGATAAAATGGCAGCCTGTTTATTGGATTTACTTGGGCGTTTCACAGGCGCAAAGCTTGGCGCTACGGTGGGACCGAGCCCAGCCGTCTTGTATGTACAGACTTGTTCTTTTGCTTTAGACTCAACCATATTGGAGAGTCCTGCTGCGGCCGTTGTTGGCCACAGCTTCAAGCCTCCAGCCTTGAGCTGTAGGTGACGGATTTCAAGTGGTGACAGCCTGCTATCGCATGATGGCTGAAAATAAACCTACTTGAATACTATTCGTCTTATCCTCGGGTCGTCTTCCTCCCGCCCCTGTTCGTGTCTTGATCCACCCCATGTCGCGATCTATACCTCGTATGAAGCCTATGGTGCCATGGAGAGCGGGGGATCACGTCGTCGCATCCCGTCAGCCGCTGGGCACATTGAGGAATCACGACATCCTGCCCCCCCCCCTCCTCTACTGCGTAGTAACTTGCAAGTAACCCGACCCCTCGCTTCGTGCCTCGCCCACCGCCTCGAGATCGCGACGGATGTAACGCTGTCGATCGCCGGGTGTCCCCGCGGCGAGCGGGCTCATCGACCGGCAGGTCGCAAGTCTTCCCGTCCCCCAGCGCCAGCACCACATACCGTGCAAACTAACGAGTACTTACTATCTATCACAGGGGGTCCGTCAGGTTTTTGGCGTGCGTTGGTTCAAGTTTTCTTTCTTTCTTTTTTTTTTCCATCTGCCGCTGACAATCGCGCGTCGTGCATTGCATGATGGGAGAGAAAAAATAGATTACGAGGATGCGGCGGCGGCAGTGTCGGAGACGGAACCGGTGTAAGGCGGGGAGGGGGGGGCGAGGAGGTTCGATGGCTTTACATGAGGGAAGCGTGCATGGTATGCTGAGGCGGCTGTGGAGGACTGGACTTTGCTGGGCTGGACTCGATGGCTTGTGATGGCTTGGGATGGCGGTTTGTGGGCGTTTCGACGCCACGTTTCAGATGCAAGTCGCCGTCATTTTCGGTGGAAAGAGTGGCAGATGGATGGGCTGGAGAGTAGATGCTTTTATGTCAAGGTTGGTGGGAGAGAATTGGGGGAAGGGGGGAGTTGAGGGAGTCTTGATGATGGGGGGATGGAGGCGGCTCTTGTGGTGGGGTGGGTGGTGGGTGGGGGTGGTGGGTGGGGTGGGGTGGTGAGTGGGTGGGGTGGGGGGTGGGGGGGGGGGGGGGGGGGTGGGGTGTGGTTGGGGGTGTGGGGGGGGGGGGGGGGGGGGGGGGGGGGGGGGGGGGGGGGTGGGGGGGGGGGGATGAGAGGTCTCCGGTCAAAACGGGTCAAATTGGCTGCGCCTTAAGGGCTCCTGGGTAACGTGCTAGCCTATGATACCAATATAATAAAAACACAATGGTGCAGACCACTAGCCATGAAAGAGGCTTAATACAGCCCAACCTATTCATACCACGAACGAGCAAGATCTTAGCTTCCTCAGTCCCCCACGCGACCATTGAACAAATGTCCTCAAAGCAGCTCTTGCCGAGTACAAGTGAAAAACGCTCCGCGATAGTCTGCGACCTAAACTCCATTCGCCCACATCTGTACCTCTGGGTACTCAAACAATATCATTGCACATCCTTCCTCCCTCCCTTCCCATGTCTGCGGGGAGAAGCTTCCTCTACGCATCACTCATGTCGGTATCCGGCGTGACGAGGAAATCCGCCTCCTCGAAATCGTCAACGACAACGTTCTCTTGCCCCTGCGAAGGCTTGCGGCGGCTCTTCCTCGGGACGGCCAGCGGGCGGGCGTTTGCCCATCCGGATGGGGCCAGGCTGCGCGGGCTCACCTCGCCCTCCAACCACGCCGCACGGTCCGCCCACATCTGCACCGGCTCGTCGCTCTCCTCGTCGGCAAAAAAGCGTTTCTTGCTCCGTCCGTCGCTGGCCGTGCTTTCCACGCTCTCGACGCTCTCTTGAGAGCTGCACAGGCCCGGCATCTCATCCAATCCGGGTACACCGCCGCCGTCGTCTTCGTATTCGTCGTCATCGCTAGAGTGGACCGGTTGGCTGGACAGGCCCCCGACCTTGTTGATGCCGCAAAAGGGTAAAAGTTCGCGCTGGGAGGCGGCAGCGGCGTTGCGGTTGCGGTGGCTACTGCTGGCGATAGAAGTGGTGGTTGTCCGGACGACGGGAGTCCGGCGGTCCGTAGCATCGGTCCACAGCTTGAAGCTGCTGTAGGAGCCTGTCTTGTAACCCTCCGGCACGGACTTGCGGATGCGCATGCCGACGGAGAGGAGGTTGGATTGAACGTCCGAGGGGATGGTGTCCTGAACATTGGGCGAGGGACCGGCTGGTGGAGGAACTGGGCCGGAGCGGGTGGTGAAGAAGGAGGTGATTTGGCGCTGGGAGGGGTCGCTTGATGCGCCGGCGAAGGGACGCTTCGTTCGCGGAGCCGACATTTTGTGCAGCGGGAGAGGTCAGGGAGATTGGCCAAGTTCCCACTGATGGTGTCTCGAGAATGGTTGAAATCGACGTCGAGAGAGGTGAGGTTCGTTGTGGTGGCTGTGGCCCAAGCGTTGGCGCCCTTTTTGGTTGGCGCAGGGGAAGTATCGTGAGATGCGGGAGCTCGGTATTGGTAGAGTGGAGAGTTTCGATCCGTCGCCCCAAAAAAGCAGCAAGAGATGGAAACCGTAGAAACAATCGCAAGCGAGCAATGACGTACAGAAGCGAGAGGATATGTCGTGAGAGAAGAATTGGGCGGGGACGGAGGTGGTTGGCAATGGAAGTGACGGGAGGTTAAGTTGATACGAGAGAAGGGGAAAGGAAGGGGGTGAGTGGTGGGGGATGACGGACCTATGCCGCTGCGTCAGGCGATTTCCCAAGGTTGCGAGAGAGATGGATGGTCAACGCATGGGACATCCGACGATCCGCGGCAGCCATTAGGCGGCCGAAAAGCGCGTCTGGGCGTGTTTTTTCGCGAGACTCGCGCGGCCGGAACCCACTAAAAACCACTCTAGCTGGGCTGGTGGGGGACCATGTGCCCTGAAACTGACATTGACCGGCGGATGATTGGCGCCCGTACGGTTCCTTTCTGGTTGGGGCTCCTTCAGGCTGGCTCCATACCTCAAAGGACGAGAGTCCGTTTGACAACGGGCGACACGGGCGACACGGGCTTTTCAGAATCGGCCGAGAGAGCAAAGGGACACGGATTCAATCTTTGTCGTGTTTTGTGTTATACTCTGATTTCGAACAACAATGCTTCTCCTTTTGCCTCCCTCTCTTTTCAGCATCAAGCGCTGCAGGATACATAGGCCTGTCTCTGGTATTGGAGACTATGTCATCTAGCATGCCACCGCAGCAAGGTGACGCATTCGAGAGGCGATCCTCATTGGAAGCGGTCTTGATATGCGCCTCTATTGTCCAATTGAGACAATACACAACATGGCAAAATGCAGGCCGTGAGGAGAAGCTCCAGCGGTGTAAGAATGGGAGTGTTGTTCATGACTCAAACCTTGCCCATCGTCTTGGGGTGTCACGGTTCTTACATGTCTCCTTTGGCAGATTCTCTGTCCAAGGCAAAACCTGGGTCATGCCTTAGCTTATCCATTCGAAATCTAAGCACCAAGCTCTCCCAGGTGAGCATCTGACATGTGGCGCTTAGACTTTTTCTTTAGGTTGCATAGACAGAGTCGCGCAAAGTTAAGATATGGACAATGATCCAGCCTTTTGGAGAGCCGCGGAGAGACCGGTCAGGTGAAACAAATCGTAGGTCGAGACACACGAACCCATCACAAGAGCATCTTCACCAGGAACTTCATGATAGATAAAGTGGGCACCTAGTGGGGGTCGTCGCAGAACCGTCAAGGTACACACGAGCACGTCACTTCACCACAAACAGACAGATCACGAGAGGAACACGTCTTCAGGGGTCGGCCGTGGCGTTTGTGGAAACCATTGAATTTCGCAAGCAGTGCTGATTCCTCCGAACTCACTGCACTCCGGGTATGAAGCGATCCTCAACCAGCGGTTCCACGTCCTCACGTCCAGGTCATCCCGTGGACCACCCAAACGCTCATGTGAAAAGCCATTTCCAGCTGTCCACCCCCATGCAGAGAGACGACATAACAAACTCCCGTTTTCGTGTACTGACAGAAAAAGCGCAGCGCAACGCAGCAGAAGAGACGGGCGTTGGGACGAGAGAGAAAGGGGTTGTGAGCGATTGGTTGACTTTTTGATTGTTTGTCGGCCGCGAGGAAAGAGAAGAGAACTGAGGAGAAAATGCGTCGATTGGTGATGCAAAGGATATCCGGAGACCCCAAACGCCCCTGTGTTTTTTGGTCAAGAGATTTTTTGGAAGCTCCATCTTCTATCCGCAAAGGTGTCTGATTATGTTCTGTTCGAAGACAGCAGACTCTAAGAGCCCGTGCCAGGGTTGTCTATACGCCCATGCCCAGGTCGCTTGCTTTTGCAGATCCGAGATGTCCCACCAGTGATGAACCGTCCAAGTCGTTAATACCCAAGGGCTAAAAGAAAACCGTCGAGGCGAACAGTTTACTTTCTGCGGAAAGAGCAGCCCTCAGTGAGTCTCGCCTTACCACCGGTAGGCTGGCAGAGGACGGTGGTGCATCCCTGGCAGATGACGACGGTCTGGGCGTGGGAGAAGACGGTGGTGATGGTGAAGCAACCGGGGCACTTGACATCCATGAAGAAGGAGCGGGGCGCGGGCACAAGGGTCTGTCCGATGTGTGAGCATAAGCATGTTCGAGGTGGAGGGGTAGGGTGAGGGTGAAGGAGTTGTGAGGGCATCGTGGGTATATCGTACCTTGAGCTTGTGCTTGCGGGCCTCGGCGGCCGGGGAGGGGTTGAGGAGATCAACGGCGAGAACCTGGGGGAGAAGCCATCAGCATGATGGTTCCTTCATCAAATATCGCATGCGCAATCGTCTTGTCCTTCCTCCACAGCCCAGCCGTAACCTTCTTTTCCTCCTCTTGCAATGATTTTTTTTCCCGCCACTCGCGTGTTCCCAATGCGGTCGTTTTGTTCGGGTTTCGTTTCGTCGAGGAAGAAGACAACATCACACGGGTGTTGCCAGGCAGCAAATACCGTAGCAGCAGGAGGGCCTTACCATCTTGACTGATCTGATCGGGAGTTGATTGATCGGTTATCGGATGCGAGTGCTGTCGGGCTTGACGGGAATCTGGTGGTGTTGAGAGAGCAGATTGTAGCACTCGCAAATGAACGGTGATGATGGGGTGGTGGAAATGTGAGCCAGAGAGGGGACCCGTCCGCCAAAAATCCTCTCTCCAACGACCCACTTTAAAAATTTAGAGGAGGAAGGTGTGCCGAGGAGGGCTGGATCACGGGACTTGACACCAACCGTCTCGCCCCCCCTGTGATTGGCTGCGGGCCTGTTGCTTCAAAGCCTTACCTAAGGCAAGTGCACCCGCCAACAGCTTGATGAGGGCGGGGTGCTGGTGTTAGGCTGAGCCGCTTCCATATTCCATGTCATTCTTTCCAGGCAGTTGGGTACTTAGGCATCTGCGACATTAACCCGCAGCCTGAAGTCACTGGCCATATCATTGCCAGCCGTAACCACCAACTCAGGTTGTTGGTCCTCGAGACTTGCATCTCTCACCTACCACTTCCACTCACCCTTGTCGCATACAAAACACCGTCACAATGGCAGCGCCGATGGACCAGAGGATACAAGTTCCGATCGATGATCCCAACGCAGACACCGAGTGGTATGTTATCCCGCGGCAGCTACTCGGCAACTCCTGACACGTGCTGCCAGGAACGACATCCTGCGGAAACATGGCGTCATCCCAGAGAAGCCGCCCAGTCCGACGCCCATGATTGAAGAGGCCATCGCGGAAGGTCGCAGATTAGCGCACGAAAACCGACTAGAGGGCAAGGATCTCGACGAACTTGACGAGCTGGAGGATGATGAAGACGAGGCATTCCTGGAACAATATCGTCAGCGCAGGATGCAGGAGCTCAACGAGCTCACGAAGAAGGCTCTCCACGGCACCGTCTATCCAATTTCGAAACCCGAATACTCGCGTGAGGTGACAGCAGCGTCAAATAACGGCCCTGTCTTTGTCAACTTGACGTCATCTCTTGGAACCAACGTTGAGTCCCGGGTGCTGTCGGAACTGTGGAAACAGGCAGCCCAGGAATATGGAGAGGTCAAGTTCTGCGAAATGCGCGCGGACAAGGCCATCGAGAACTACCCCGAGCGGAACTGCCCGACAATCCTGGTCTACAAAAACGGCGATATTGCCAAGCAAGTCGTAACACTGATGCAGATGGGAGGCGTCAAGATCAACATGCTCAACATTGATAACCTGCTGGTCGAGGTAGGCGCTGTGCCTGCGACGGACATGCGCGTGGCCAAGCGTCGGAGACAAGCAGAAGATGAAGAGGAGGAGAGAGCGATGGGCAAAGGCATCCGGCAAGGAAATGTGTCAAACTCTAAAGGTCACGACAGCGACGATGATGACTGGGACTGAGATATGTCTCTGGATCATTGTCGTCATGGCTTTCGTGATGGGCAGTGTTGGCACGGATGGGATGGCTAACACCTCTATCATTCCTTGCATCAACAGCATCCGCAAGAGAGCTCATTGTGAGCCTTGCGCGACCATCTTTACGAAGCCGCGGAAGTCGTATGGCTTGTCTGTACATAGGGATCGAGGCATCAGAAGCTAAGGTGTAGAAAGAAGCCAACCCACTAAAGGCTTGCCTCGAAGAACAGAGCCACGCCACACGTAGGTGCGCAATCGCCGATAGTTGAGAACGAAGACTTCATCAACATGCGACTCTAGGCCGTCCTGATGCGACAATAAAGTGGAAGAGAGCGTCGTCAACAACCAGTGCTGAGCCATCACCGTACTATAAGCAAGGGGCTAATCTTGGTTCCTGGATTTCGTGCATCCAATGCCCCGCGTGTTAGGTACCGCTGCGGACCCTGAAGATAACGGCTATCGATTGGCCTGTGCAGGCGTGGGGTCCAGGGTGTTCCTGACTCCCGGGGAAAAAGCAGGCTAGGCCGCTTTTGGGTAGCAGCTTGTCACCCGTGGAAGGGCCACTGGGTAAGTATTGGTCGCGTCTATAGGTAAACAAGGTCTCTCCATAGTTCATGAGAAGGTATGATGAGATGGACAACTCCGATATCTTTCCAGCTCGGAATCTCCAAAAGTCCTGAAGCTCAATGCAAGGGTTTTCGGAGCTATCCTCGGAGATCGTGTGAGCGATAAACCCCTGTGGGACTCGATCCTGGCTGAACGCGTTCGAGCCCCCACCTGCGTCACGACACGCGCTGTCCCACTCGTGGGCCAGGGTCGTGGTGGCGGATCTTGGAGCTTCCCGTCCCAAAGGCTTGGTGTCGCCTGGCCCTCGCGCCCACTCCAGACTCATCTTTCATACATCTCCTTTCCAGTCTTCGCCATGGCCGACGAACCTATTCTCCCCAGCCTGTCACCGTCTATATCATGGAACGCCCAGACCCAGAGTTTTAGTAACAATCCGAGAAAGCGGAGGTACAACTTTAAAAGCCAATCTGTCGCGCCGCCGTCATGGTCCAACTCGAGTGACCCTGCCGTCTTTTCCAGCGATGACGACCCAGGTCTGGACAACTACGTCGAAGGACGGCGAAAGAAGAAGAAGAAGTATGTAGGCTCTTGGTTCCACCAGCAGCCCGCATCCTCCGATTCTGCGACCGGGGAGCCGCGGCCGGTGCTGAGGGGCAAGCGAACCTTCAAGCGCGATCTTGACAGTGGTGTCTGGATGGGCAGTGACAGTACCGATGGCGACGAGAGCGTGATGATGCCTGATCTGCCGACGCAGTCAAAGCTACCACAGCTCAACCGGGCAATGACCCGGCGGCGCAATGTCATTTCGGCCGAGGAGCTAGAGGCGCGGGAGAGAGTGCAACAATGTCTGGACTCTGGTACCGAGTACATTGACCTATCGTGAGTGTGCGGTCAATTACAGATACCCAATAAGATCTGACCAGAAACAGTATGATGGGACTCAAGACTCTCACCGATGCTACTATTCGCCCTCTCTCCGAGTTCTCCTGCATTCCGGTTGTCGCCGAGGGAGTGCCGTTTGAGCAGAAGGACCCAGCTTTGCAGCTGTACCTATACCGCAACCCTCTGCAGCGGTTGCCGGGGGCCATATTTGACTTGGAGCACCTGACAGTACTTTCACTGCGTGGATGCCGACTGCGAGAGCTGCCACCTGCGATTGGCAAGATGCGAAACCTTCGCACCCTGAACCTCGCACAGAACCTGCTTAGATATCTTCCGGCCGAACTGCTGGATCTCATGGCAGCACCCTCCGCTTTGGAAGAGTTGCTTCTGCAGGGCAACCATTTCTTCCAGGCGGCTGAGCGACCTATCCTGGCTGACCTGGAAACCCTTGAGAGCGACGCTTCGAGAGGTACGGGACTGGCCGAAGTGTGGAAGCCTGGCTTCAACGGTGTTGCGGCTAGGTTCTTTGTGCGATCACCAGTCCACTACCTAGACAGCTCGGGCTTCCCGCACTCTGATTTCCGCCTCGACCCTGAGGCTATCATTGTGCAGACGGAGCGACAGGAAGACGCGGTGAACAGCACATCGCTTATCTCCCCGCCGTCATCGGCGCCTTACCACTCCAAATCCGTTGGAAGAAGCGTCCCGAGTGCAAAAGGGAGCCGCGTTCCTAGTCTGATGGAGCTGGCGCTGCGCAGTGCCTACAAGAGCTCTGAACTCGGCGAGCTGCCCGACTACATTCCCGATTCGCTGGCTCATTTGCAGGCTCTGCTCGAGCGTGCTGCCGACCAGCGTGAGGTAGGCGGGCTCACCTGTTCTGCGTGCAAGAAGCCCTTCGTGGCACCCACGACCCAATGGTTGGAGTGGTGGCAAGTTTGCCTTGTGGAGAGCAGGCAGAACCAAGATGGTCACGTCGTCAAGGCTCGGCCATGGACGGACCTGGATGAAGAGAACGAGGGTGCTGTTCCGTTCTTGAGGAGAGGATGCTCGTGGAAATGCGGCCCTGTCAGTTTTGAGGAGGGACAGTGGACGCTTGTCCCCGCTGACAAGGCGGAGTGAGGACTGGGAATTCAGACTTTACTTGGGTGTTTTTTACATGGTGCCTGGAGTTGGCATGGAGTTGGAGGCAGACTAATATGTGTTGGAACCTTTTTATTCTAGTTCCAGGTTGCGTTTCGATATCCGGTTCTCCTAACTGAAGCTTATTCCCACGCCTTTGCATATCGTTCCCTTGTTGTACCACTCTACCGACGGCAGGATTTCCGACGCCACCCATCTCGCCGTCTGAGAATGCAAGCTGCCGTGTCCGAATGGCTTGTCCGTCCTGTCCTTCCTCATCTTCTCCCCCAGATCCAACTGCGCCACGCCCTGATTCACAACCTCCACGTCATTAGCACCACTTATCGGGGCAGGGGCACGCGGGAACGACGTCGTCCCATCCGCCAAAGCCTGGAAGATGACGAGCTGATCCTGCAAGAACTCGTCCATTGTCGAGCCCCGTATAGAAAGCTCCTTGACCAGGCCGCCGACGACCTTGCGGCTGACGAGCGATACGACGTCCTCGTTCTTGCCCCCTTGCTTCCCCTTTTTGGGCGTAGACATGAGCACGTCGCGGCCCCAACGCAACGTCCCGGAGGCGGAACGGGCCACGAGAAGCGTGTACACTCGCGCGTCGTGACCCGAGTCCTCGACGACCTTGAAGTCGATGTCTGCGTCAGGGAAGGCGCGGGTAATGTCCTGCGCCAACTTGTCCTGGAGGGCGGCGTGCATGTGCGCGGGGACGATCATCGAGACGTCCACGTGCCGTACCTCGCGGATGCCTGGCGGTCCGTCCTGCGTGCTCTCCTCTGGTGGGTCAGAAGGCACCGCGGGACGCAACGTCTGGCCTGGTTTCAGGGGACGGATCGTGAGCGCGATGGCGCCCCTGCTCTGCGGTCCCAGACTCCATCCGCGCTTGACCAGTCTCCGGGCGACGTGTATGCCGACAAAGGAGGATTCGAGGCGCGGGAGGAGGACCTGGTCGAGGTACTCGTAGGAGAGGGACCAGCCTACGTTTGTGCCGCCCGTGATTTCGAGCTCGATGGGCGACGTGGACGAGGCATTCCCGGGCTCGGCGTCCACGTCAGGGTCAGCGGCTGCGTAGAGGAGAAAGGGGAGGATGGCCTGGAGGATGAGGAGTGTGCTTGCGGCGCCCGTGTCCGCCGCGATCGTAATCTTGCGGGACTTGTTGTTGTTGTTGTTGTTGAGGGCGGCGGAGGGCGGTAGTCTAGGTGTGAAGGTGAGGGTGCTGCTGCCTACGGAGAGGCCGTCGACGTCTGCTTCTGTTGCTTCTGCGAGCCAGCGGATCGCCGTGACGTGTTGCGCTTTGAGCCCTGATTCGTAGGCGTGTCAATCGTCAATTTACGACGTTCATTTGGTGAGATAGGTTGATGAGGAAAACAATGCCTGGTGCTTACCGCCTCCTTTGCTATTGCCCCCTCCGGCCCCTCCTCCACCACGGGCAGGACGGTTGCCGCGTACATTTGTGATGCGGACTGGTTGTGAGGTGACTGCTGCGAGGGCTATGGCGACGCGGACTAATTGACCACCTCCTTCGCCGGTCCGTCCGTCGATTTCAATGGGCTTGGGCTTGCGGGACATGGTTTTCTCTGATCCAGATTGACTGAGTCTAATGTATCGTGGGATTTGAGAGGTCGCACCGGGGCCAAGTTGCACTGGTGGTGATTGGGTGCAAAGTCCGAACTTCAACGAAAAGAACCGTCTCACTTTTGGTGAAAAGTATCTGTCCGAACTCTGCTGGCCTGAATAAGAGTCAGATGGTCTGCTTGATGTAGATGAATATTTTGACGAGATTCCGTAGAAAATGGAGGTTTGGAACCTGGATTAATACGAGGACCAATTCTTGTCAGCATTGAGTTTAGACGCCAGTTGAGTCACACACCGAGCGGCACGCACAATCATCTCCAACAATATCGGTTAGGTCCCTTCCATGGCCTCTGCGCCTCCCTTAGTCGGGCGGCTGAGTACAACCAAGGTACGTTGAATTGCCACGGTAAGTATACATCCGTTCAATACATGCTAAGGTAAATGAGTCAAACTCAATATTAAAGGATCGTGAAAGAAGGAATCATTTCGCATTCGTCTACTAATTGTAGCAATGCTCGCCCCCCTAGGAACAGCGACAGTGGTTGCGTGTTCTCTCAGACCTGCGGATGGCAAGTTACAAGAGCAAAACGAATTCTTGCTTCAATGCAAGCCTGTGTCTTTCATTGATCTTTTATGATCTAACGGTTTAGCGCATTGTTCCCCCGTTCTTAGCGTTGGCTTCCCTTCCCCCTTGTTTGATGGATGGATGGGACCTGCCGCAAACAGGACCCGAAAATCAAACTTTCCGTCGGCGTCGAGACCCGCCTTGGATCGGGACCTCGCCGGGGGTTATTTCGACGTCACCTCGAGGCCTCCTGCTTGGGATTTTTCTCGTCGCTGTATTCTTGATCGCGAACCCTGGTGATATCACAGGGTATGTCTTCGACAACAGCGTTTTTCTAAGGCTCTGCCGACGCAGCAACGAAGATCTTGCTGCAGAGACAGGGGTTCAAAGAGTCGATAAGCCACGAACCTCACGCCGTCTGCTTATGATCTGACCGATTTTGATTTGACCAGCGCCCTCGAAGAACTCACGACAACCTCAGGTGAATATTCTTAGGCAGCACGACCTCAAAAAAGATGCTTCTTGGGCTTCAACACATGACAGTGCAGAGCCCCGCTGGTTGACTCACTCGTGTAACTCACTTGCATGGCACGGATCCATCAGAGTATGAAAACACGACTCGTCTCACGCAAGGACTAGCGATGACGCAAATACTTTGCGGCGTGTCATAGAATTCTGTTGATATACAAACTCAAAGACAAAAAGAGACAATCTTGTTCGAGATAAAATACTGCTAAGAGAACCCATGTCGTGAGCGTTTTTAACGGAGACTAGTCTGGTCTCAGCAAGCACTGGTGAAGTGGCTATGGGAAATCAGAAGGGGTATTGAAAAATATGGACGGAAAAAGCGTACCCAGGCATATTGCCACAACGCCGAACCTATTCATCGACCGCGATATAACGAAGCGCATCGTCGATATTTTCCCCGGGGCCGAGGGTGAATGGACCACCTCATTCGTCGTCGTTACTTAAGGAACCACCCCATCTATCGTCATTACTACTTTGGGAACGGTCAAGATTACCGACAAATCATTGCCTTTGAGAGTAGTCAATACTATGGGGGAAACGGGAAGGTAATGTTGGTCCATTCAGTTGAGTAGCTCAAGACCCTGTCGGTGGATTTAGCGGCAGTATTGGTTCTCTGACTGCATCGCGTAACGTGGCGAAATCGAGTTGAATGGTCGATAGATACCGCCAGGGGGCAGTCGCTTTCCGACCACGGTACTCAACCAAAGCCTCACAGATTGTTTTGAATAATGGCAAGGCGATAATGGCTAGGATCTCTTCCTAGCCTGAATTGGGGATTGTCGAGTTGGTACTTGATGGCCAGTAATACAACCACAGCATAGTATCTTCGTGCTTCCCCTCAAAGAAACGACAGGGACGTTGAAAGAGTGGGCGATACCGAGAGTCGCATTTGATGCGCTTCAAAAAACCATCGTTGAAGAGTGATATGAGGTCATCTGTTTGGTCTTCGCGACAATGGACGATGATTGACGGCTTAGCCTCGAGTTGAGTAGTTCCCACCATGGCTGGCTCATAGTTGATTTTGTCTGCTGCATCTTGAAGCTTGCCGTGTCTGTCGACAGCTCCCTTGAGTTGTGATACCTGCTATCGACTTGCCTGCTTTGATACGGTGCTGAAATCATGCTACATAACCTGCATCTCGTCCGGCGTTCTTGAAAATCGAAGCCTGATCAAGACTGGGTTGCCTTGAATCTCTCGATGCTAATAGGCGCACACAACGACAGAGCAGTGCTTGGTTCATAGGTTGTCATTTCGTCTGCTTGTGTTCAATGACTTTCTTTCGTTCTACCTTATTGAATAGGTAGGTGGAAATCGATGGATCGTAGTGATACATTCATTTACTGAACAGCAATATACTCACTCAATCTTTGTCTGCGGATCAATATGGATGACATAGACACCGGCCATTAACCCCGAATTGCTCCGTATTCGAGTAACTACTTTCCAGTGCGGGATGAAGCCATAGTGTAGTCTACTTGTGGCTTGCGTAACAACCTCGACAACGGAACAAGTGAATCATTTGTGCCTACCTTCCAAGTAACTTCGTTGTGAGCAGGTAGATTGTCCATGGGCGAGCCCCCCTTTTCACTGCGCATCTTCCTCTTTTCTCCACTGACTATGCTCGAAGACTCCGGTCATCTTCTTCAGATCAATGTGGCTCAAAAATCAGTAGGTAGCACGCTCTCACTAGAATCAATTTCGTCCTGATGCTAGAAGTGCCGTTAAATAATCGGTCCTGCTGCAGCAACGACCATGAACCAAGACTGATCTAATGCTCAACAACAATGAGTGAAGCCATACCCCCATGGCTCAAACCCTGCACACACCCATCAGATCCCGTCAAAGTATCTGTAAACATACCGCCTATCATCTATCAAATCCAACGCTGCCTGCCTTCCCTTGGCTTCCATCCTCGACTTGGCAATCTGCGCATCCAACTTCTCCTGCGAAGTTCTCGCCAACCGTGCATTCCCCTCATCCAGTCTCCTCTTCATCTCAGGTGGACACTTCTCAGGCAATACATGTCTAGGAATTGGCCCCTTCCCCACTTCGACGCCATAATGCCTCAACGCATTATTCAGTCCCCTCAGTAGAGTATCCGGCTCGTAAACCACCTCCATGGCCATGAAATCGGTGAAGCCCGCAAGGGACAGAAGAGGCATACCACCCCAGGGAAGCTGATGCGCGGCATTCGGATTCCGAACTACACTTTTGTGGTCAATGTAGAAAGCCTCCAGAAGCCATTTGAGTTCGGCGTCGGCGGTGTCTTGGGCGCTGAACATCCAATTGCCCTTGAGGGACTTTTTCCAGAGATTTTCGTCGGTGGGGAAGCCAATGTTGTCGAGCCAGGAGGACCAGACCTCCGGCGTGATATAGCCAGAGCGCTGCGTGTCTAGCTTGGAGAAGAAGAGGGACATGAGGTTGTTGAATGCGGGAGTTGGATTCCCGTTGCTGTAGAAGAAGTGATCTTTCCACTGGGAGGGGGGAGGTGGTGGTTGTGTCGGAGGGGGTCCGAAGCCAGGTGGTGCGTTCGAGTTCCCTCCCTGTTGTGATTGTGGCCGAGGTGCTGAAGCTTGTTGTTGTGATTGTTGTTGCTGCTGCTGCTGTTGGAACTGCTGGAACTTCAGGAACTCTTGCCACTGATCCCATTGGGCTTGCTGCCATTGCTGTGACTGTGCCTGCGGAGGGGGAGCTTGGGAGTTTGGTTGCTGCGGCTGTGGCGACTGCTGCTGCTGCTGTTGCTGCTGAGGCGAGGTAGGTGATGGAACGGCCTTTCTGCTCGGTGGGTTCCGCGCCGGCAAAGGCGGTGGCCCCCCCCTTCCGATTTCGTATCCCGGAGGCCGTGGCGGGATCGGTGGCGGAACATCCATGTTGTTGGCCGAAACACTACGTATCACCCACGACTCAGTTTGAGTTCCAGTATAAACGTATGAGGCGAGTAACTCACGGTACAAGCAGTCTAGCAGGGTTCACAAGCGGAAGCGGAAGCGGTGGCGGGAAGGGTAGTGCTAAATTCTTTCGCGTTCTGGATTGTCTCAGAACGTCGTGTAGAAGCTGATAGTGAGGTCCGTATAGAAAGTAGTGTCGTTAGTTCTCGAATTCGCACCGTTGTCTCTCTTCTAGAACTGACGTAGGAGCATCAATATTGTCGACAGTAGAATTGAACTAGAAATCACGCCCCTCGCGGAAAAGAGCCTAGGCAAAGGTCTTTATGAAGAGTTCCAGGCTTAGTATTCGTAGAAAGCTGACCGGTCGGAAGGTGGGTCAATTAGTCTATATCCTTGAACCCCTCAACCTGGTAGGCAAAAGGGGCCTATCGGCTACAGAACTCCATTCGTAAGGCAGATTCGGTCTCCCCTTGCAAGCTAAAAACTTCCTAGTTGGGGATACCCTCAGACGCTAAGACATGTCTCCTGCCACACCTTGCAGCTCGCCAAGACCACTAACTAGCACTAGCGATTGCAGCTCCTGCACAGAAACGGTTAAGGACCTTGTCGGCGCGGAATACATACCGCAAATGTGTCAAGAGAGAGCCAAAGCCGTGAGGGCACCTGATTTCACGCTGAAATCCTGCTGGTGAGCATTCATAGAACCGTCTTTTCTCTCTCTTTTTTTGTCACGCTCGCCGAACGGGTACTACATGTACTCTATTTCATCCCTCATATCATCAGCCTTGCGGTTGATAACGAGTCGCTTGCCGTGGGCCATTTTTACTTCAAACTGAAAAGTTGTTATGGCTCAAGAACACCGGGCCTTGCATACCTACCTTACTAGGTGGAAAGTTGAGTGACTGAAGCGTCCTGTTTTCCGTCACTTCGACGGATCCACTGTCGCGAGCGATGGAGCACCTATATATCGGAGACTGACGGATGGATGCCTTAGCTCGGCAGGGTCTTGACACGGGGTTCGAGGCGGCTTTCAAATGTGAAAAGTTCCGTGGGGGTGCAGCCAAGCAGCGTATGCGGTCAACGACGAGTCTCACATACTAGCAGGTCAACATCGCACCGGAGGCAACCCGGACGTTGATAAGATTTAAAGCTTTGCAAGAAGATCCGGCAGGACGTGGAACACGGTTCGAGACTCACTCCCACACAGGAGCATGGGGGGTCCCATAGGGATTCGATGATGGGCCAGGCTGCGGACGAACACGTTACACTCTGTCTCATGCTATCCGTACCAGGCTTTCTCGAAAGGCATCATGGTTTTGGCTACCTTGGTAGGACAAAGCTAGGGTGGAGTGATGTCGAGAGCCCAGCCTGTCGTTTTGGCGATGAACGGGGTTCCTTCAATAGCGTGGGCTCAGCTATCAGCGCTAAGCCGGTTGCGAAGGAAATGCCTGGGCTATCCTTGTCTGCCATACGAAACTTTATTTCTGGGGTATGTAGAGCTGGACTGCTAGCGTTGGAGAACAAACCGATGGGAATACAACGTCCCGGGGTTTCATACGTTAGTGCGGTACTTGCGGGGCGGACTTTACCGTAATCGGAACCAACCTTGTAAAATAACTATACTTTCAATTAATAGTAAATTATATGAGTAAATTAGTACCCAATACTCTCACCATTTTGCTCAATTACGAGCCTCAGTCGCTGCGGCATCGTATGAGCCAGCTCTTTCAACCAATTTTCAGGTACTGCTTCCCACGCTGCCGATATAGCTGCTCTTAATTCCTCTTTTTTGAGGGATTGTATATCGAAGTGCGTTTCAACCCAATCTTTCATCCAGAACCACACATTTTCTATCGGGTTGAGGTCAGGACTGTTTGCTGGCTAATCCAATACTGGCACCCCAAGCAACTCTAAAGCAAGACGTGTATCTCTTGCCTTATGGGCTGGGGCATTGTCGTGTTGAAACAGGCTTAAACGGTGCTCCCGGAAGAAGGCGATAATCATCGGGAGTATATAGAAAAGGTACTTTGAAGTATCGATTCCTCCCCATTCCTTTTCCCAGAAAAAACCTGGGCCCTTTTTATTGCCAGTAAAAGCCCCCTAAAACATCCAGCCGTAAAGTTTACGCCGTAAAAGGGCGAAAGAGGCTAGGTCTTCTATATCATATACCGTAATCCACTTCTTCCACATAGGGTCACAAGTAGCCCAGGTCTCATCTGAAAAGATCACATCTTCCTAATCTTCTGGCCGTGGTCGGAGCCGGAGGTACGTATAGGCAAAAGCCACTCGTTGGCGCTTATTGGCCTCGGTCCGACGGATTCGACGTGGTCGAATAGCCCGGCGGAAGCCCAACGAGCGTAAGGCAGTAATAATAAAAGCCTCCCCAAAGATCGATAGATCGGGCGGTAAAAAGAAGTGTAGATCTGCCCAAGGGATCCTTCTATGAGCCTCGTCGGCCAGGAGCCACTCTCGGAGGCGCTCTTTTTGGGGCGTTCGAATTAGCCCTTTCCGCTGCTTGTTTTTCCGCGGCGTGACCGGTAGAGAATCCGTACAAGCTAATTGAACCTGGCGATAGGTATAAGGGGTAGCTTTAGCTATATCTTCGTACGACCACTTCAAATACTTGCGGAAGGCGCGGATCTCGATCTTTTGGTCTCTCGTAAGCTCTTTACTGCGGGATTTGGTGGGTGTAGAAGGGATAATAATATCCTGAATAGTCAGGCCGCGAGAAATCGATGGTAGCGTAGTAGGCGAAGTAGGCGTAGTCAGCGTAGTTGACGTAGTTGAGATAGTTGACGTAGTTGAGATAGTTGACGATTGCGAGGCAGGCGACGAAGTGGTGGAATCCATGGCGGTTGGGTTGGGTCAATAGTGGAGGAAGGTAGGGAATTTCGGTGGTTCGGTTTTTATTTTGGAAGTACTGTCCCTATTTTAGCCATAGAAATTGGGCGAAGAAGATAGAATTGGTACCTTGGGCGTAAGTGGGCGTAGGTGGACCGAACCCCCTGTCAATTCACTGCGCTAACGTATGAAACCCCGGTGGAGGTGTACGTTTGCTGAATTTTGTCTTTTTAGACATCCCATTCATTGCTTTCTGGGAAAAGACCGTCCGTTCTTACCGTTGCTGTTATCAATGAGCCCCTGGTAGCGGTTCACGATGTCGCGACATCACCTTACAATCTTTGCCACACGGCTCTCTCCACCTTCACCCTGAAGACGCCGGATGTGTTTTGACTCTTACTGATTCCTGCTAGAGTTGTCGTTATTACGTCGCAAGTGCCGTCCATAAGAGCTTACTCAGCGTTCTTATGTTACTGACTGAACAGGCCCAGCACGCCTGCCCGGCTATCCTGCGCCCGGCTCTCGTGACTGATGCCTATCACATAGACAAGAATGACTTCATGTTGATTCAGCCTGTTGGTCTCAGTAGCTTGGCTGGGAAGACATACGATGAGGTAAGGGTTTCTAAGGCGCTCTAGGGGCGTTGCCTAAGTAATTCTTTCTGGCCCCAACGAAGAGACTCTTGCTCACTACCTTAGTTGTCTGTTATACATCCGTATCTGTTTGCCTATGCCCCGCTGCTGTCTGATGCAAACAGATGTTCTTTAATGGAAAAGCGTTGATATCAACATGAAGCGCGAGTCTTTACAGTTCGTCAGAGTCCACCACCTTCACTCCATTCCAAACTACTTCCGCCACCTCCTGTGCTGCAACGACTTCCTTCGCAATCTCAGTCCAAAAACCACACGCCGACTTCGTATTCTGGTCGTCGGCATCGAGCGCCAACGCGGAAGACACAAGATCTGGCGGTCCCACTGAGAGCACGTTGCTCAGCTCGTCTCCATTCCCATCTGCCACAGTCCAAGTCGGCGGCTCCCAGCCCCAGACTTTCGACATCGAGAGTGTATTCGGGTTTCCACCCGAGAGCGCAAAGGACGCAAAGTACCTCTGGTACGCCTCGGCCAGGTCGCTTTTAGTTCGGAGTAAAGCATAGCCCCAAGCTTCAACGGTACTGACGCTGTTCTTCTCCAAGATGGCCTTAGCTTCGATAAAGTCGTTGGAGAATAGGGGCACTAAGTCTGAGGCGTGGCGGGCATAATAGGCGGTCGGGAACCCATACCGCAGCATGTGAGATTTGCTCGGATATGCGGAGTAGAGGTCACGGGTGTTGCAGGTGAAGCTGGCGTCGCGGATGACTGTCGCGATACAGAGCCGATAGTCGCCATCATAGGGATATTTGGTGCAGGGGTATTGGGCAGCTATCTTTTGTCGTTGAGACGCTAGCTCGGCTCCGGGGAGGAAGACATCGAGAAACTCGGCGAATGTGTCGGATGAAGTAACAAAAGACGGTATGAACGAAGCAGTCTCGTTTAGGACGTGGGAGATGATCGTAGACTGGATGGAGGACTTCCAGTATTTACCTGAGAATTTGTTGTCAGCCAGTAAACGCTATACTCAGATGACAGTCACGATAACTCACCATTCGCGAACGAGATAGTTGGAATTGTAGTGATCCACTTGTCGTCCACGGCCGGCCCCACTGGGAACAGACCAGTCTGTTTGACAGTGTCGAAGAGCGCCTGGTTCGCCGCTGTCAGGTTGGTAGACTCCTTCAAGCAGGTAAGGTTGAAGGCTAAGCCACAACCGGCAAGACTAGAGAAGTTCTGATAGACCTGGTCCAGCTTGCCCATCGGGTTTTTGTCCCAGGCCCATTCAAACGCCGGGCTCTGAACAGCAAATGTCTTGAATGTGGGATCAACAGCACCGTCTTCGCGAACCAGGTGATGGAGAATGGACCCAGCCCCGGCCGACTCGCCCCAGGCACTAACCAGAGATGCATCGCCGGATACCTTATTGATGTACTTCTGTACCCATTCGAATAGGAGAGCCTGGTCATACAGTCCCGCGTTTGGCTGAGCATTCTTCTGCATTTAGTCTCCCGAGAGCCAGCCGTAAGCACCAAGACGGTAGTTGCCAGCGACAAAGATTGTTTGGTAGTTGCTTGCCGCGATGACTGACTGTCCGGTATATAAAGGACCGAGCTGGTTCTTGCTGCCGAATGCGAACGCGCCGCCATAGATCCATACGACCACCGGCAAAGCCTTCACCGGAGGAGTTTCGATTACGTGCTTTGGCACGTAGAGGTCGAGGAACAGGCAGTCCTCGCCTTGCGGAGTGACCTGATCATCAGGGGTATCGACTGGGCTTTGACCACCTGGTGCGTTATGGAGACCATTCGGGTCAATCTGAATGCAGTTGCGTCCGTCGCTGACAGGCTGAATGGCTGTGCTTGTCGACGTTGGGAAGGCTGGGGGGCCGAACCGCAGAGGGTTGGCACCGAAACGGACGTTCTCGAATAGAAAAATCTTTTTTGATGTCGTCAGTAGAGCCTCTGGGAATGGATCAAACATGTCGGCGTTTGTCTGTTGCCTACATCTGGATCATCTGTCATAGGCTGGCCTTCGTATACTCCCCAGGGCAGTATTAGTGTTGGTGGCAATGCTGCCTCTGCACGCAGAGTCGGTAGATGGGCAAGGCCCATGAGGCTCCACACGAGCAACTTCGTGAACATGGCGAGGTCACAGTTGTAGACGAGACTGGACCTTCAAAATTCAGGCACTGGTGCAGAGTTTCCGTCATGTTCAACGTATCTCGGTTCGATTTGACTATTTATGGTCGTTGAAGCAGTGCTCATCTGCATGAAATCCTAAACAGCTGTTACTGTGCCATCAAAAGAGGCGTTGAGCTGAAAATCAAGCGTGGGCGGGCAAACACCCTTCGTGACGGTTCCGAGAGTCGCCGTGCGTGAAGGCTGGAATGCGATCGACGGATATGGCCAAGGTCGTCAAAGGTTCAGCCCGCCGTTTCCCTCGCCGGCAAACTTGGTGTCATATGCACAGAAGTATTCAATTGCCAAATTTTGCCAACCCCGCACCTGTGTCTAGCGGGACGGCACGCAACTAGAACCAGCGGCTGCAACCGTACACTCTAGCCAAGCGACCATGTGGGTTCCAGGTTGGCGAAAACATGAGACCTGAATTCCTCAAGTCCCTCAGCTAAGACTGATAAGACTTTATCTCATGGAACCTTCCCAATGAAGCCTCCTTACCGTGAAGAAAAGGCGGAAGTCGTGACATGGTGTGGCGGTCTCTTTAGGAACCCTGGCATGAGCATGAATTGTTGCCATGGCGACACGCGAGCATTCTTGCCTATCCATTCTCACATGTCGCAACATCAACACTTCTGTTTGATAGTTTCGAACTATACTGTCTGCTGGCAGGATGGCCCTCGAGCTATGGAGTATTTGCTTCTACCCGCCACGTTCATAGTCGCCCACGCTGAGCAACTACTAGTGAACGCCACGGAGGTCTAGAATGATCGACTAGGTAATTAGCACTTTGTTCCCCGGAGATGACCGGGGACGCTATTCGATCGACTGGAGCCGCGGTCCTGTCAAGGTTCGTTTTTTCCAAGTCTCCCATTACAAACGAGAGGCTTTGCAGCACCACAGCAATTGCACTATTGATCACACCCAACCATGATCCATACTTATGTGTAACTGGGTATCTTAATCAACACGTCACTCTTACTTTGTAGATCACCGGCTGCATCGATATCAACTTGTTTGAAGTCGGTCTGACAATCTCCATCGCGAGCATCAATATCGGAAACATCTTTGGTAACCTTAAGGATGGAGTCACCTTGAAGGTCAACCTCTTGTCAGCAAAGGGCGAGATCAGAGTCTATCTCAAGAACGGCAACAAGGTCTGGGTTCATCTAGATGTTTAGATCATCTTTGACGGCTACTACGAGGGAGATTACAAGATGATCACTATCTGAGTGGTGATGTTTTTGTTGGTAGTGTCGAGAAGGGCACTGATCATGGAGCCAGGTGTACCACACGTTGCGA
Source organism: Colletotrichum orchidophilum (assembly GCF_001831195.1). Classification (NCBI taxonomy): domain Eukaryota; kingdom Fungi; phylum Ascomycota; class Sordariomycetes; order Glomerellales; family Glomerellaceae; genus Colletotrichum; species Colletotrichum orchidophilum. The sequence continues at coordinate 383,490 of NW_019172964.1, forward strand.
ATGATCCACAAATCGGACCCTAACAGGATACCAAGAAATTGCTTCCAAAGTCTTAGTCCCGAAACCTCAGACGAATTGCGTTGAATGTCTTATATTGGTAGATCGGCGCAACAGTCAAACCTGATTTCATATATCAACTACAGTCACGTATTAACAACAAGTTGTAGTCCTTGTCGTTATTTATTGGCACGGAATTGTAAAACTTCACTTGACATCTTAAGATTGCGGTGTAATCAAGTAGATGTATGAGGGGCGGTTGTTTCCTTTGAAGATGGCGAAAATGCTGTTCTTTCATACAACAGTTCAAAACCAAACTTCTTGAAGGAAAGTGAAGGCTTGGTCTGTGTAATATCTTATTCCTCGGCTATTCTCACTCCTTCAGAGCCTCCAGAGCGCGACGAAGACCTAATCTATAGCAATGGCTCAATCTGTGTCGGATCACAGACAGACTGCGGCGCAAATGAAGCTCACACGGCCACATGAGACACTACGGTGTGGAGCTTCTAGCATTTGCCAGTGTAGCAAGAAGTGGCTTACTACCTACTAACCCAATTGCTCGTCGAAACTCTGCACTCGCTTCAATATGTGCTCTTCCCCGTTGAGGATGACAAGTTAATGAGCATTCTGGAGAAATGTGTTTCCAAAAGAAGGAAGATCTTTGACCGTGGATGTCAAGAGTGCAACGGCTATCTGCCATACGACTGTCTGCCCGACGACTTTAGCTTTCGTCATTGGAGCGAGAGAATAAAGCGACTGTATGACCACATGCAAAGCCGGCCGTCTCGTAACAGCTTTGAGCGTTGGCTGCAACAGAAGAGCAACGAGGCAAACGTCCTTGTTGTTGCACTAGTTGCGCTGGGCATTTCAATCTGTGTAGGCACTGTCAGTATCATACTGTCTGGGGTCCAGATCTGGATTGGCTGGATGGCATGGAAATACCCAGTCGGATGAACACAGGACTGGGGAGGGGAAGGGAGTCTTGAAGGAGAGCTTTCTGAGGATGGTTCATAACCCTATGATGCGGTATGAAGAAGTCGGATATGAGAGCGGGAGTGGATTCGCGCGATGGAGATGTTGCCATGTCCAAAAGATGTTGCCATGTCGAAATCTTGAAGCAAAGCGTTTCATCGGTACGTTTGTGAAAATGGCGCGAAGTGCTCGCGATGAAAGTGAGGGTACCCCAAGCGTCAATCAGCTCCTAAGATCCAAGGACCACGGTGCCCGGTTGGCTTGTTAAGGACGCGTCATGGTCAATGGTGGCAGCTGGCGGAAACACTGACCCTCTCTTCACCTCCGGATACTACAGATACTACAGGTTCGTTCCGGACAATAGTCTCATAGCATTTGCAAAAGAAATAGAAGATCAGCCATATTAATAGGCCAGAGGATTCTGTGCTACAAGAGGACAACGTGGCAGGGAGTGTTGGTTGGGCTATTTGAAAGTGGAACGACGAACACGTTGTCGAGCGCTTGGGCAGCAATGGTTTGGAAAGCCGTAACATGCGTACTTATTCTATTCAAGTCTCCAGTAAACTTTGCTTCTCTTTCATACTGGCTGCTACTGAGTAAAGTGAGGGGACATTAACTTACGGCAGTCGCTTCATGTTTGTGGGAGGATCCATCCTTGGTTAGGTAGGTACCCTGTCCTTGGTTCCATCCGTTATTTGCTTCCGCAAACAGAGTTTCGGGTCTGTTCGCCGTCTAATTTCGGCTTCCGGTGGTCCGTGGGGTTGGTCCATTTAACCTCACCTCTTGCTTCATTTTCCAATGTGTTCTTCCATCTTTCCCTTAATCATCGCTTTCTTTTTTAAATATCCGCAGACTGGTCAAGAGTCTGGGCCCCATCGCCAAACGGGCCAGATTTCTTCTTCCTCAGCATAGCCGAGACTTCCTGCCAATCAGGGCCAAGAGGGTCGATCGCATGCCGGCCGCGGCGGGGCCGAGGCCGGCAGATCTACCTACTTTGCTGGGCCAAGACTGCGATTCGATTCAATCAGAACGCCACCCATCATCGCACTGCCTCGAAAAAATTGGTAATCATCTCTGTCGGGGCCAGTGACTGTAGATGTCTGTCAACGCGTACGCCGATGGCGAAAACGCGAATCCGGCGAGACCGACCATGGAGGCGAAGAGGCAAATTTCTAGAAGAGGGAGGATGGGGCTTTATAAGAACAGCACGGCGCTGGCGACCGCTTACACCACGCAATGAAAAGTGATTCGATCTGGACAGCCTCAAATTCAAGCTGCGTAACTGCCTAAGACGCAAAAACATCAAAGGCCGCTCAGCAAATCAAGAGAGCCTGGGCATGAAAGCCATAGGCATCAAAACGCCAAACACCATGCGTGCTACCGGAAAGACGACGGCACGCGACGCCTCCTTGTGTCTGAGTCAGGCCAGGTTGCCATGAACGAGTCACTTCCCATCATCGATTCTGGGAAACCCTAGAGTTATAAAAACCCTAGGCCACCCTGCTGCACATGTCGCTGTCCGGATCCAAATCTCAAGTATGGTCTATTGCAGTACGGAAACTCAATGACATGAATGATGGCCAAGGAGATGACAGCCCTAAGCAAACCGATAACCGACGACAATCTAAATGAAGCTAATTCTATTCCGACACCGCTTCCCATGAAATGCACCTACCAAGCACTTGGCATGTATCGTTCTGTGTTTCCTTTGTTGAGCCTCTTGTCTGAATGATATTTTCCCTTTTCCCTTTGCGGTAATCATTTCTATCGGATGGTCTCGCCAATGCATTCCTTCTCAAAAAAACTGTCTGTCACACGGGTATAGAAGATCGATGGGGTTGATGGAAAGAAGATGGGATGGATGAACTTGATCATCAAAGCTGAGATCGCTGGCTCTTTTTTCTACAGATGACGTCAGTCCGAGTATGAAGTGGACGGTTGGACCAACACCTACTCTGCCTCAAGCGATGCAAGAGAGATGTACTCTCCCCAAGGTCTGTCCTCTCAACGCCGAGGTGCGCGACTGCTAGTATCCCGGCGCGATGACGAGCTTCCTTGGCGGCTTTTGCTTGGGACGTCAACGTCAACTTCGAGCTGTGGAGCATAGTGATATGTCGGCGGCGCTGGTTGTCTCTGGCCGTAGCCAAGATCGTTGACGGCACCCATTACTTCTGAGTAATTCCGACGGGGCTGCTGGAGGTTCGACAGGGGCACTCCAGGGTGGTTCCAAGCGGAAGCTGCTCGCTCTGCCTGCGATATTCCTTGGTTGTGCGAGCTTGGTTCATTGTTGGAACTATTGTCAACCTGTCAGCGTCGCTCTCCGAGATCATGATACGTGTTGCGCTCTTACGGAAAGCTTCCGGCCACAGAGACTTGGGAGGAGTAGGTGACGCTGCCAGACGCATTTGAGTGGTGCGAGTTGGTGTGATGCCCTGTCTGCTGCTCGTAACCACTCGGGTAGGAGGTGTACGATGTCGTGTTGCCTTTGCTGCCTTTGGCCATGTTTGGATCGATGTGCGCAAGTGACTTGGGCAGGTGCGGATGGAGTTTGATTCTTCTGTCCCGATATCTTTCCGCAGCGGAAGTCGAGGGGCTTGAAGAGGTGCCTTCAAGTCTACTCTTGTCGAATAGGACGTGACTGTGGGGTATTTAAGGATCGAGAGACGTGCCTGTCTTATAAGGAGTCATCTGAAGGCAGCAACTAGCTTTTGGCACTAGACAAACCCAGCAGAGGCAGAGAGGCGCAGACCTTGTTCAGTTCTTCTACTTTGTCCAGGGTCGCCTTGGGCCTTCGCTTTTGGAGGACGCCCGGCCGGAGTTGGCCGGACTGGTTCTTGGCAAGCTGCCACCCAAGAGTGTGCTCAGTGGCTGACGTTTCGCTTTCAAGGGCGCGGCGGCCTGGGAACAGAAAGGACATGACTAGGTAACCGCAGGTAGCTTCGTCGAGGCGAACAGCCGCCTTGCGCTGCTGGCTCGCCAGAGGTTCGCTGCGCAAGGGTGACGATTACAAATTCGGCCCCCTAGGTGCTGACAGGTCAACAGATGATTGGTCGCGCCGAGGTCGACACAGACCGCTGAGTCGAAGGCATAAATATGCAAACGAGTCCAGAACACCTGGAGCAAGAGCAAACCTAGGTCCCCCGAAGAGGAGGAAAGAGAGGACACACCCACATGTGGCTGAGACTGTTTCCAATTCCTGCCGAAGGTCCAGTGTGGCATCTTACGCAGGCCCAGCTGGTGCCTGGGACTAAGCTTCACCCAACAGCCACCGCCACACGTCGTAGCGGTGTCGAAAGCATCTTGGGCACCAGGAAAGGTGCGTGCCGGCCCACAAGAAGAAGAAGAAGCCCGGCGGAAAGCCCTGTGTACAGCCATGCTGCTGCGGCGATGACTCTTCCAGCTTTCGTCGTGGCAGAGTCGAATAGTTCGAGGACGGGTGGCGAATATCACTGACTGCATCAGAACAGTCACAATGGCGGATGGGTGAACTTTTTTATGTCCCATTGCTCTCTTCAAGGAGCGGGGTTCCGTCACGAGTGCAATAATTAGATTGCATCATTCATGCCAAAAAAACGCATACCTGCAGAACTGCACAGTACCGCGACCATTTGGATTGTCTTGGTCAAGCCATGATCGCCAGCACAACCGCTGACAGAGGGGGGGTTACGGACGTTATCGATAATCCAATCTCAGCAGTGAGATTGAGGGGTTAATCATTCCGTTGCTGCTCGCCTTTCAGCAAGCTAGGTAAGCTACGCACCCACGGCACACTGAGGATTGAGACATGTTGCTCCCCCCCAAGGCAGCCCAACCCAACCCTCCCGACTGCGCCGGAACAGCCATCCGCTCACCGCTAGCCCCATATCAGATATCCCCTCGAAGCACAGCCGGCACGGAAACGAGAGCAGCAGCATCATCGAGCCATCATTTCTTGGGCTCCACGATGACGAGTGCGGAACCTAATACTACTCACCATTGAATCTCTGAGCCCGGCAGAGCAGGCTGCAGGATCGAAACCCCTGTCAATCATTCGTCTGTTGTCAGGGAATCCGCGAAAAGAGCGTGTATGCGACGGTGGACTCGACAGAGGTAATGTGCTGAGCCCCCCCGCACGCTTGCTTTTTTTCACGATGGACTGCTGTCATCTCACCAATACAGCAGTGGGCCGAACACACGGGGGTAGGCAAGGCACAGCATCAATTGCATGAACACCCTGGGGGTTGGGCATTGGAAGCACCGAACCGCAGCACGCAGCCGTCTTCTGCAGTGGTTCCCAATGCTCACGTTGACCGGGCGTCGGGCTGCAATGGCAGACTGGATACGCTGTGTCACAAGCTGAGAGAGCATGCTGGTTGAAGAGGGTGAACGCGGACCGGAGGCGAGGGACTCCACACCGCGCGGTCTTATCGCCGGCCATGGCGTTTCAATCAGTGATTGCTTGCTCAGGGACGGGATGTGGAAATCAAAGCCCAGACTCCGGATCGAATCTTGCCAAATTTTCGACCTGACTTTTCCACCCCTGTTGTCATGAAATATATTTCGTGACAACAGGGGTCGCTGTTCACATGCAAGCCAATTGTTACCTCCGTCGTGACTGTCTGCTTGAACCTGTCTGCGCAAGTCTCGGAAAGCGTGTATGATGGAGGCTTGCCGCAGGGAACGAGACCAAAAGAGGGGTCAAGGCATGTACGATGACGGTGGGAGACGGGTTTCGTACCCCCCAATGCAACCAGAGCAGACTTCAACAACGCCCGCCCTTCTTCACAATAGGGAGTCGATTTCGGGTCACCGAGCCCCTTCCGTGTCCTGATTTGATATCGGTATCATCCGAAGCAGTGTAGGACTTTGGCGTTGACTGAGCCCTTGGGATACCTTCTGTCACCTCTCGGCCTGACTGCACACCACCGGAAATTGGCGTGGATTGTCCTTCTCCCGCAGACCCTGAGAAGATGAAGCTACCGTGCTACCTACGTCGGACAAGGTGAGCTTACATAATGCAAAATCACTCATCAGCATCTTCGGCGCTGAAAGCCTTCAAGTGCTCATCTTTCTTGACAATCAAGACACGTTATAAAATACGGTGAGCCGAGTTGTTAAAAGAATCATTGAAAGTAAACAGCCGCCGTTTGCTGGAAAGACTCGTTGGCTCCTACATGGCGATATGCCGCGTTCACGACGTGCTGCTCAGGTAGGTGAAAGCTCAACGCTGCCAACGTGAGTACCTTTGGTCTCCGGGGTGGTTCAGTTCAACTACTGACTGAGGATTTGAGGGGCAGAGACTGAAGCTTGGGAGGTCCACTGACTGAGTCAGTCATCTTGAGTTCTACTATTCCGTAGACTCTCTTCCCCACTGCCAGCACAAGGCGATTTCTCCAACATGCACACACAAAGCAGGTACAAGCTCGCACCATGACGATAACAAGCCTACGTCTTATCTCACACCCCACTTACTCGCTATCTCAAAGTTTAAAACACCAACGCGCGACGCGTAAAGAGCAATTGACCCCATCACGTCATGACCAGCGCAACGATTAGCGAAATGAGACCATGGAGCCCGTTCTGTGGATCCCTCGACACAAGAAGGTATCCACAATTTCTGGGATCCGAGTCGGAAAGCTTGAAATCAGTGAAACATAGATAGGGGGAAAATTTCCGCCTTCTGGCGTAAGCTTCATCCACGATACCTAGCTCTTTTCTTCCGTTTCCACCTCCGATTCCGCAAGATAACATCAGACGTAACCGCCGCCGCCGCCGCCATGTCTTCCACCGCCTTTGTTCAGCGCCCTGCTCCTGCCTTCAAGGCCACCACCGTCTTCCCCGGCGGCGAGTTCAAGGACATCCAGCTGTCCGACTACCTGGGACAATGGTATGTGGATTCACGCTCAAGTAGCCGTGCCCCAAAGGGCGGGCCAAAGATCAAATAAAAAATAAAAATAAAAAAAATTGAGACAACCTAATCATACTAAACTCGTCTATTCTCCTCCGCCAGGGTCGTCCTCCTCTTCTACCCCCTCGACTTCACCTTTGTCTGCCCGACCGAGATCATCCAGTACAACGACGCGCTGCCCCGCTTCCGCGCCATCAACACCACCGTCCTGGGCGTCTCGACCGACTCCCACTTCTCCCACCTCGCCTGGACCGAGAAGCCCCGCAAGCAGGGCGGCCTCGGCGCCGACCTCGCGCTGCCCCTCGTCGCCGACAAGTCCCACAAGATCTCGCGCGACTACGGCGTCCTGATCGAGGACGAGGGCGTCGCGCTCCGCGGCCTCTTCATCATCGACCCCAAGGGCGTCCTCCGCCAAATCACCGTCAACGACCTGCCCGTCGGCCGCAACGTCGAGGAGACGATCCGCCTGGTGGAGGCCTTCCAGTTCACCGACGAGCACGGCGAGGTCTGCCCCGCCGGGTGGATGAACGGCAGCAAGGGTATGAAGGCCGATCCCAAGGGCAGCTTGGAGTACTTTGCTGCGCAGGGCGAGACCAACGGCCACACCAACGGAAACGGCCAGAAGAGAGCGCGGGTTGACTAGGACTCTTTCTTTTCTTCTGCATGGAGGAAAAAGAGTGGCGGAGCAAGGGGATGGGGTACGAGTGTGTATAGACTATAGATGTAGATACTAGAATTGTAGAACACTAGAACTGCCGTATGCCAGATGTACAGACTACTACTCTGGGTCAATCGAGCCGCAGCGGATGTATACCGCGCCAGACGGTGCAAGTTTCCTAATCGACATTCAAGCAAATCTGACGTGATGTGTCGGGGATGGGTATAAGCTACTTGCCAAGCAAGGTACGTGAGTTGAGTTAAAGGTCGGGTTGAGGAGAGGGCTGTGTTGGCATAGCCCCACTGGTGACATCCCAGACCCGCGTGTCCAAAGTAAGAAGCTACTAGGGCTATTCAAAATAAAAGTCTCATTGCCTTCTGTTAAAATCAAAAGAGTAGATGATGACGCTATGCTGTACAGGTATAATGAAAGTTGTGCATAACTCCAAGCAAAACAAGTAATCAAATGTTTAGGAAACAGAGTTGTGCGAACCACGAGGAGATCCCATCCAATGCAGAGAAACAAGAAAACACCCCCAAAAAAGTAATGCCGCATACTGTCAAACAATGTGCCCTCGTCGTGTATACTTTCAGCGCCCGCAATTACCAAAAATAAAAAAAATTACTCTAGTGTGCTTGACTTTCCCCATATCCCCTATACCTCCATTGCCTACTTACTACCGTAGAACGGCTTCAAAGTTTCAGCAATCTTTTTCTCAGTCGCCTTCTTGTGTCTCTTGCGAGACGATGAACTGCCTCCGCGCAGCGCCTCCCGCTGTTTTTGCTCCTTCTCTTGCTTCTTGACATATCTGGCCGTTTCTTTTTCTCCCGTTCGAGTGGATGGAGAGGCTGCCGTGATGTCGTCCTCGGCGTACGAATTCGCACCTCCGTGGAAGCTATGGGCGCGGTAAGTCAGTCTCGTAGGCCTGCGGAAGAGAACAAGAGACAGTGTTTTACTAAGGTACCTTCCGGCTTCTGCTGAGTTGTCTGCATACTGCTGGTAGCTTGGGCGTTGCTCGACATGTTGGCCTTGATGATACCCTTGCGTCGTAGCCTGGGTTGTGTTTGAGTAGGATGATATTGTAGAAGGATACCATTGCCCGTCGCTTGCTTTGTAGTACTGCTGGCCATCGACGTACTTGACGTGTTGGACGGGGGTCGACATGGTGGGAAAAGTGGACGGGGGAAAAGCGACTATCGAGTTTGTTGTTGAGAACTTTGTAGGAGCTGCGTGGCAAACGCCTTAAAGAGTTGTGCTGAAGCAACGATAGACGAAGGATGAGGTCGTGGTCGATGGACGATGCGTCACCTTAATTTATAGTCCAGCGAGCAACACCAAGCTTGCGTTGTGTCCATGGTAACCTTGGGCGTCCTCTTTACCCATCGCTAGAATTATCAGGACCCCTTGCGGGCATGGGTCATCGTACTTGAGCGATGACATCGAATCGGCAAAGCAAGGCCAAAGGCCCTTGTCAGGTATGGAGGAAAATGTCGTTTGAAGTTAGGGATTACCCTGCTCTCTTGCCGGTGTATAGTCGTCAAGCTTTCTTCGATCGAGTGTGGCCATGAAGGAGCGGTATCCACTAATAGGTAGTGATAGGTCAGTTTCTTTTGAAATGCAAATAAGGAGACGGTGTAGAGGCGTGGGATAGGGGGGCCTTACCGTCATCGTACGGGGGCGAGGGGGCATCAACAGCTTCATTTTTAGATGCACCGCCGAGGCAGACTGGCTGCGGCGCCTTTCAGAGCGACGATGACATGGCAACGCTTGTCAGTGCCCCCATCTCCGGAGCCGAATCGCTCTGCTATGGAAGGGTTTGTTCTCGTGCTTGCATCAGTGGAGAGGAAATGTCCATCACGGCGCCGACATTTGTGGATCTGCCAAGTTGCCTGGGCTGCAATGGCGCTGTAGGCAGCTCCTAACCATGGTGTACAGATGTCTGATTCCCCCCTCAGCGTGAATAGTGTGGCTTTGCTGATGCTCTTTCGTAGGTATTACAGGTTGGGAGAAGAATAACGGCGACGACTGGGGGTTCATTGCCGAAAAGATTCACCGAGTTCCCCTAGTCCGCGATACCCTCGGTCCCGAGATGCTGAGGAGGATGGGGAGTCGGCCTCCCCGAAAGGTGAATCAAGAAAGAGAATGTTGCAAACCTGGGGCCGTTGGGGTCTAATATTTTCAGAACAGTAAGGATTCGGTAAGCTTTGCAGCCAGTGACTCGGATGTTGTGTGTACAAAAACAGTCTATCTTGCGGCAGGCTGGGAAGGGATTTGGGCTGGCACCCTCCCGAGGATGTTTTCTTCCCTGCCAATGTCCGGATGGTTGACCCGTCTTTGGGCAGTCTTCCGACCTGAATGCTCGGAAATCTTGAAATCGACTTCTTGCCAACGACTGCGATTCTTTGCGCACATGCAGGGAACAGTCAACTTGGTCAACTACGGTATACTGATCGTTGGTGGTGTAAGGTAGGACTGGTACCCAGGAGGAGAGTCAGACTTGGCTATGGCGGCACAGGAAAGGGCACAGCAGGGCCCTCATAACTGACTGGCAACCACCTGAATTACTCTCAATGAAGATGCTCCTTTGTAGGGAGAGCCTCGTTAGGTCCATCTCAACATACTCCGGGATTCTTGAGCGACAATGAAGCTCTCGTAGTCAGTCACCCCCGCATTGTCAAGGTTTGTCTCTCAACGGCAGCTGCTCGCGTGGGAAGCCGCCAAACTAGCTGACATTCGCGCGCCACATTTTCTCAGCTACCTGCAAGATGTCGGAGATCCTTGCCTCTATAGGCGGGTTGATGATCTCGATTGAAGTAGGTCAATATGACATGACCATGAACAATGGAGTCGAGACAGTCTTTGGATTTCAGATATCAACTCGAAAGGCCCAGTGCCATGACATCGGTTTTTTCTCCAGACTTTTCAAATTGAACGAGCGAGGGGGGGAGAGGGTAGATTTTCTCCGGGGCCGGGATCTTTACGACCTCCCTTTTTCGCTACAATCCTATGCAAACCCACGTAGTTCCCGACAAAACGGGCCGCTATTTGTCAAGGGAGCAACGGGCCGACCGCCGCTACCTCTGTGGTGCCGAAATGAAATGTGGAATAGACGCAGGCAGAGCAGTTCCATCACATTTATCGATTAATTGGGGGCTGTCTCATTAGGGATTTTGATGCAACCCCCCCATCTGCAGTGATGGTGTCGTTGTGCTTCCAACAAGCGGGACTTCCATGCACTCCGTTCTCCAGCTTCTAGCTTCAAAATATGACAAAAAAAATGCCGTGCCTTCTTCCGGGTGCTGGGACTGCCCAATAGACATGACATTGAGCGCTTCGAGCCAGGTAGGTGGTCGAAACATGTATCTAATTCATCTTGACAGTTACACCACCGAGTACCTCATGAGACTGAGGCGTCTATCAGAGGATGGATCTCTAGCCACGCACCTTGATCCCGGCAAACAAGGTGGCTTCATCCACACCACTCTATTATAAGCCTCCCTTGAGAATGCGGAGTCACATTGCATTCCAGCCGTGCTTCCCCTCTCGATGGCTCCGTTCCGTATCCCCTCCCGTGCCTCCATGCGAGCAACTTGTAATGACGCCAAAAATCATGAACACTAAGATTGCAGCTGAAATATTGAGCTGAATGAAAGCAAGGTAGTGAAGCTCTGCATTGCAAGTCAGTTTACCAAAATTCGAGCTCGCTCGTGCAGTGTGTGCTCTTGCCGGAGTATCTTACCTGCCTGAGCTATCTCAGCCTGATTTGATGCGCCTGGCAGCATCATTGCCCTTTTTTGTTCCCTCGCCCTTTTTTGCCCTCCGGTGACATCCCTTATCTTTCAGCGGTTTGGCAGATTGCGAAAGTGAATCCAAGCCGGGGATGGCGCTCAACGCGCTTGCAGCAGCACATCTCCCTGCCTTCTTGGCCTGCTTCCCAGAGGTGCCTCGATCTGCAAGCCTCTCATGCGAGCCCTGCACGCCATCGACAAAGTCTGTGAGGAAACATGTAGGGCGCCACATCTCCGTACACCCATGCTTGCCATGGCCTGTATCATCCACCATGGTACGGATATCCATTGATGATCTAGAAGGGGTGTTAGACAAGCGTATTCTCAAAGAAAAGGGAGGTGTTACCCACGCTGCGGATCCAGCTTGCGCCCCGGTACAACTACCGGCGCTGAGTGGGTGGCCTTGTGAGGCCGGCATGGAATGACGAGTGCTCACCATCTTCGCCGCCAAAAAGCTCGCGATGGTGGGTGAGCAAGACTTCTTGGGGTCCAAAAGAAGCGACCTGCGATAAAAATGGGTGTGGAGGGGTTTTGTAGAGCCAAGCTGCTTGCTGCAGCTTGTAACCACTCGCTCTACTCGAGGAAATCCGAGCCTACCTTCCCGCGACTGGAGAGTGCCCATGTCTTCCCGATGGCGGAGGGGCAGGGGACGCACACCCACCATCTTGTGACTGGAAATTGCTTTGTGTCGAGAGGGTCAGAGGTCTTTTCTTGACCACGTCAGTGATCAGTGCCCAAGTCCTGCTAGAAGGTGACCTGGCAAGAAAGTAGCTGGACTACTGAAGGGAGTCACCAAGGGCAGTCTTCAGACAAGAACGAGTACGCCAGAGGCCGTCGAATAGGAAGTCACTGCTCACCGTATCTGTAAACTACCGCTTCCATGCTACTGGCTCAAAAGCCAGGCATCATCGAGCTAGTGTCAAGTTGAGCAGGCGGCGTTGTGTAAATAGAATACGAGAAGGTTGCCTTGTCTCGGAATCCCGAAAGGTAAACTTGTTTGACGGGGCGGAGGTAGAAGTACACCCTGTCAAGCACTGCGCCTGATGACAGACACAGAGAGAGCGCTCACCGCTCCCGTGTGGTGTTGCCATCTCATCCCGTCGCCCCTCTGGGTTGTAGACAACAAGTCACCACAAGAGCCTGGAGGTGCGGTCGGTCGTAGCTCCGAGTCGCCCGCAAGCTAGACAGCCCCATTATTCTTCTTCATACCAGACCACTTCGAGGGACTGAGGGGTGGGAATGCTGCGTGCCTCGACGCATGATTCCAGCGCATCACTGAGACCTGTCTGGGCCAACCCGAAATGAACTCCCCGACTTGGACCACGTTCAGGGCTGACTTTGTCGCGCTTCTCGCGGCACCAAGCATGGTTGCCTTGCTCTGTCGAGGTTTCCCGGGGTGTATCTGGTTTGGCCTTGGCATTGATGAGGTGCGTGACTGAAATGAGGCGAACTGTTTCCTTCCCTGACTGGCCATAGGGCAAAGAGAGGATAACTTTGGGGCGCTCGCTGGTAGATAGTAGGTCCGTCAAGAGGGGTGTTTTTACGCCTGGATTTGCAACGACCGATAACACCCTACGGTCGTCAAGTACCTAGTTACGGTACAGTCCTCATGCGCTAGCTTTGGCGGGAGAGCAAGCGAGGGAAACGTTATTGCACTTTCTGACCCGAGATGACCAATCATACAATAATAAACTGGCTTTCATCATGGGGAGCAAGCAAGAGGACAAGGCTATGAGCACGAGGAACGAGATACCCGGGCCTACGATATCCATTAAAGCATGATTAAATATCCGTAGAACCTTTTCCAAAGGATTTCATACACCTCAAGATCGCTCTAACTAGATTATTCATGGCATTCCTATAAGGTGCACAGTTGAGATTGGTTTCAGGAGATATAATGCCTCTCACACTTGTTTCCGGATCAAATGCTGGAGTCCACCCATGTGCCACCCTAAACAGTCGGTCATGACTGCGAGCTTACTACGTGACAACCAAAGTGCCAAATTGTCTTTGGCGTCTATGGCTTATGAATCGTCCAGTGGAACCAGTAACAAAATGTTTGATCGAAGACATCTTCTAGTGGCCGCCACATTCCAGCCTTGCTGATAAAGTAAGGGGTGATTTTGATGACATCGCAAGGGCGTCACGGCGTGTAGCACTTCCAAGGTTGTAGCGAGTGCCGTGGGTGCATTGCCTGGGAGGGAAGCCGCCGCCAATGAGGTTTTCAACGGCGAGCGAGAGGCTACCGAGAGCCGGGGTCGTGCTTTCGATGGCCCAGTAGAAGACGATGTAGTTGATAGCCAGACCGTACAACGGGTCAAGTGGAATGACGACACCCTTGTGAGCGACGCGCTTGTAATGCTCAGTATACGCCGAGAGCGCATTCTTGATTGCACGCTTCTTGACGTCGCATATCTCGAGATGGACAATCTTGTCGGCGTCCAGTTGGGCGACTTCTGTGGGGCTGTTCCGGGCTGTTCCGGGCTACGCCGGCGTGTGTGGGTCCCGGCTGCGCCCGGACGATCCTGCCACCTTCTTGCCGTGGCCTAATTCAACTACTAATTAGGTACTTAGACTCTACTCTAGAACCCAGAACGAATGTTCTTTAGAACGAGCTAGACCTGCTTGGGAACTAAAGTATACAGTTCATTAGGTATCTGGACCGGCGACTTTTGAATATTCTACATGCTTAGCCACTGAACTGCGGGTACCTCCTGCCGATGTGCAGAGGCCACCGCCGTCGCCGTCGCCGTTGCCGTTAACGTCGCCGACGCTCGCTAGCCGACGTTCTAAACATGGCCTGGGCTCCACCGAATGGCAGCCAAGACATGAACTCCAGCTGCCCACGATGATGAAGCAGATGATAGTTCGGAAACGAGCCCTTTCGGAACTTCTTTTCTATACCTACACAGGCCGACCCTCGCAACCCCCACTCATCGGCAAGACCGTGAATAGCGACGGAGTGAGTACCTTACGGTCAATTTGACCAGTGAAGGCCTTGGATTTGATTCCCTAGTCTCAAGCTTGACTGGAGGCTTGATTGAAGAACCTTCGGATTTATTTAAAGATAGCAGTTCATTTGATCATCCGGACTCGGGACAACCCTGTTCAGCCTAATATTCCTTATCTACCGCCAATTCACTCGGTACTGGTGGAAAAGATTGCCAGATAGGATTTGATCCTAATGTATTCGGCAGTTTCATAGTGGTAAATTCAAGCAGCGCCGCTAAGAAGTGATCCAGGAACATGATTGATAGAGAGGAAGGTGGACTGGTTTTTGAAATGGTTGTGCTCTACTCTGCAGGTAGGAAAGCTTCATAGGAATTGTATTCGTAATGAAGGAACGAGTAAAAATCGAGTGCGGATAATGTACCTGAAAAGGACAGGATCGCTGCAGACCAATTTCCCATGGAACCTTTGTAGTCACGAAGTACTCCTGCTACAGAGTTCTGATTTGACGCACCGACAAGGGCTAGAAAGTGGGCTCGTGCTTTGGCCAGGCCTCTAGAGTGAGTCATTATTGATCCTTAAACATCGAAATCCATTTCGTCTTCGTTCTTGCTTGACAACAGCTGTCAATCATGTGAAGCTGTGTCTTGCCATCGAATGTTGACAACCGTAGGTTGCGTACGGACAGAAAGCATTGAGACCCTTTCTATCCAGCCTCGCACTTTGGCCGACGTTGGAGTGATTGGCAGACCCCTGTGTAAGGTTCTCTAGATCACATGATTCATGCGTCCAGTGGCCCTCGAGGGGCCCCCGGAGACTTTGCTCTGGTTCTCCAGGGGTCGGATCTGGAGTCCCGTGTCCTCCATGTCACCCGGAGCTAGACGAGGCATTACCGCGAGGTTCGTGTCACTCTTTCTTACGTACCGTTCCCTGTTTTAGACCTGCACAATGCAATGAATGCAGTGTGAACAAGGACTTGTTCACGGCTGTGTAGACAGGAGAAGGACTTTGGCAGCAAGGGCTCTCTCTCGAGAAGGTAAAAAAAAAAGCCCACTAATACCTGGGCGGGAAGGGCAAGGATGGCGATGCAGACGAAGTCGAAGCCCGGGCAATGATTGGGTTCCCACCTCTGTGTCCTGCCTCATGAAAAACTCCGAGGTGGCTTCTGCGCCAATGAAGTAGGTAAGGTAAGAAGCGTCCTGCAGATTGCGAGAAAAGCAAAGATCTTTGGTTGGGACGAGTCGAACTACCAGGGCGGAGAAGACGTAGTAGTATGGACTCCGCCTCACTTTCGACTAGAAATCCAATCAATCAACGTTTGACCTCATGGATCCTCAAAACCTCGCTAAGGCAAGGAGCCCTATTGGACACTCCCATGCGCTTGGCTGGCAGTCGCTTAGAATCTGTCAGCTTCATTTGTTTTGACCCGATATCGTTAGGAGCTGTGCGAAAAGCTAATGGGTCGTATCACTCAGGGGTTTGATGGAAAAAGAAAAACATACTGAAGCTACTCACGCTTTCCAAAAACATACTACTCACAGAACTGCATTTTGGAAATGTTTAGTATTACCGACATCGGAAAAGAGTCACATTGCTCTTCTAGCGAAACCGAATGGAATGGACTGGATTGTGACGACAGAATCGGAAGCGATCTCTAAGCAGTACTTCTAGAACCCGCCCAACAGGGAAAACCACTGATCAAGGAAATGCGTTGCAAGATAATACGAATCAAACTGGGTACGTTCTTGTCTCACATCTGTCCAAAATTACCCACCCGTATCTGTTCGGCGCCAATTCCACTTTCATCCATATCGTCCTCTTTGCGAGGGCAAAAGTCGCTGCTCTTCTGGTCATCTTTGCGTGACTTGGACGATTGGCCGCCGCGTCTCTTGTCTGGAGGGACTGTGGACCAATTAGCAAGTACTGGGGGGAAAATAGTCAACCAGAACATCACTACCTGCTGGATCGATGCACCTCTGTCGATTCCGATCGCGACGATTTAGGTGGAAAATCTTGTGATTTACAATCTACGCCCCTCGCGACCGCTCCGCTCAACGTGTGAATTGCGGGGATAATCGGAGCGCTGTTCATTGTCCCAGCTCCCCATTCCCGCAAGTGTGGGTGTCAAGGGGTGTGTCGGCGTGTTTGCCGCGCTGGGCGTCGTTGCTGCAGAGCTGGCGGCATACAGATGGTCGTAAGAACTTGCGGCGGACGAGGGACCTGCACTGCCCGAGAAAGAGGTCGAAAGGCTGTCTGGGTGAGTGCGGTACGGCAAAGATGACGAGAACGTCTGCGTCAAGGCTGGCTGTGCCCCGTATGGTAAGTTGCCAGCATAGTTGGGGTTTGGCTGCTGCGGATAGGGTCGAGGCGCCGTGCTGTGTGCCGGGGCGCTGCTCGAATATTCAATTGCCGTGTGGCCCGGGGAATGATGAGCCGGCTGCAAATATCCAACAGCGCTTTGTGTGTAAGACGGAGGGACGCCTTGCACGGAATGCTCACGAGTGGGAGCCAGACTCAGTGGATTTGGGTGGTTGATGGGGAATGCGGCATATGGCTGTGAGGATACCGTCTGGACCGGCGCTCGGCTGGGAGGGGACGGTGCCGTTGATCGGTGTCGGGGGTGAACGTGGTCTTCGGACCGCCGCCTGGACGATTGCCTGCTGGATTGTGAATCCATGTCGGGTATTTCCAATGTGTCGATGAGTACGGCTTCTGGATATCTCAGAAGGAAATGACAAAGCTTCATGTTCCGGAGGCCGGGCCCTTGTCAACGTCTTAAAGTAAGTTATCTGGCTCATGAATGAACTCAGACTCACTTTGATGGCCATCTCATACTACTGACAAAACGACGACAGGATACTTACCGGGGTGGAGAACATTGGGCGCCAGTCCATCTTGACGCTGCCTCGTCGGGCTCAAAGCTCGTGGGTTTTGGTGGCTTTCCCTGACCTATCATTTACCAATGTGCCTCAAGAAGGCCTTTGGTGTAAACCTTTGTCAGCCCGCATGACATGCAATGGAAGACTTGATTCAGTTTGCTGCCTAGACATCATACATCGGACTGGAAGCTATCCGCCTTGTTTCGACCGCTCAGGGTTATCAAAGGTACGTCACTTACTCGAGTCTGCCACCCGCGGCTTTGGGTAAGGTACTTGGACGTCGCCTTGATACTTGGAGTTCGGAGAGATATGCGGGTGGTGCATCTCCGGACCCCTTGCATTGTGTACTTTCAAGAGTGTAGGCCAAGAGTAGAGGAGCTTGGTCGCGTCGGAACTATCAGTCACCCGCCCGCCCTTGCCTCCTCCCGCGCGAGGCCGTTCGCCTGTCGATTCGTTATCGCAGCTTTGGGTAGGAGAGTTCACTTCATCAAGGCGAAAATGCGAGAGGGCTGATTTCCGTTAAAAGTCTTCGACTGGGCAAGAATTTGTGGTAAACGCCTCACGAAATCGCACTTCTAATTCGTCTTACGCGTCAGGACTGGCACTCACCAAGCAGGGGAAAGAGTCTTTCTGTGCATCTACCCGTTCGCCAACTGCGGAAGTGTGAGGAGATTTCCTTCGTGCAAGGAGAATCAGACCAACAGCCCTGCATAGTCATCGCTGTGAATTTGGCAACAGGTTTCGTAGTGTGGCGCCATGATATGGGTGTTCTTCGACTATTGGTCCTGATCACTCAGATGATATTTCGACTGGAGCACCCGGGATGTAGCAACCTGGACAAACAATCTGAGGCGACAACAAATCGCATTTGCTATCAAGCTGCCGACAGGCGTATTTCAAATCCTACCCTAGATCCAAGGCTTCCGTTGCTTTATCATCAGTCATCGATTTCCCTAGATTGTGCGACGCCCAATATTTGTTTAGCATCGAAGATCAGGGGGTATCTCAGCAGGCGACTGTGGCTTGCAGAAAACTGTCATCACAGCGCCATCTGCATGGCCCCCAAGAGCCCCCAAAGCTGAAGGCTTGGATTCTACAAGGGGTTTCTCAGGCGGCCGACGCTCAAGCAGCAGCCTTGCAGATTATCACATCTTTTCGATTGTGGCCGACGAATTTTTTGTCTGATTTCATCTCGCGGCACAAGCGCTTGTTGGTATTACTTCTTTTTGCTTGGGAGGGCTGTTCAGTACCAAAGAGTACCTATGAATATGATTCACACATGCATGGGACTTTGTTGTCCACACGCTGGGCTTGCTGATCGACAACACAGCTACGCCGTGGCCTAGAAAATGCCGACCGAGCAATCCCTTCTCATGTTTCTTGCATGCATCATTGACGGTCCGGCGCCGACAGAGGACTGATCCTAGTCAAAAGAAATCGCCAGGTGCATGTCCAGCCGGTTGGCAGCCAAGTCGGCGACTCCGACAAAGTCTGGAACAGAATGTGCTGGCAGTTGTTGCCCTAGGCGGGCGGGCGGCACAGCATGTATCATTGCCGCCGTCAAGAACACCCGTGGGCATCAAAAGGCCCTTACTTTTAGAAAAGGCTGATATCAAGACAACGGAAGGAATGGCATAGCAGCCCCAAGAAATGGACGACGTGGCACCTTAGCAATGGCCACGCTATCAAACGTTGCCAATGGTCATGTGGAATTCACCCCCATGGTAGCCTTACGGGAAAATGTCATTTTTCCCAGCAAGGAAAGCCAAATGGATGGTTCTCAATCTCCATTGAGATTCAGTGGCGTACCACGTACCCCTTGCATACTTAATTCTTAGCACTATCCGACCCAAGCGAAGGAGCACAGTTTGGCCGGCAGAAGAGGATTGACAAGGCCGTCGAAGTCGTGTTTGCAACTGCGCTACTCATGTCAAACCGAATCGCCAAAGGCCAACCAGTGCGCCAAGGCTCCCGGTAGACTACGGGGCGAATCCAACGATGATTGCATCTGTGAATTGATACTATACTACAAAAGATGCAGATGAAGCCTACGATCTGAGCCTCTCTAGCTAAAATTACGCGGCACACTCTACGGCCCTGTCCCTTTTTAGCCGGACAAGCCGAGTATTGTTTTGTTCCTAATCCACTTGAGCCTCCAATGCAAGTTGAACAGTGCGTTCAACGATTGAGTAAATGCTTTCCTACAAAGCTACCTATTCCAAAAGTATCACAAAGCGAGGTATCGAGCGGAAGGCATGTATAATAGTAAGTGGCTTGATTAAGCTAAGTGGAGCCCTTATACGGAGTCGTGGATTTATATGCCGTACGGAGAGAGCCTACGGAGCGGTCGTTCCGTGGTAAGCGGTGTCCGGCGGCAGTATACTGGGCGGCGCCACATGTGGCGCTGCAACCAAAAGCAATAGAACCCTCTCCAATCCCAGCCCCCTAGTTTCGGGCCAGAAGAGTTGGGACGAAGGTTGTAATTAAGAAGGCGTATAGAACAGATTAGATGACGATATTTTCCACTGGAAGTTTCTTCTAGCGGTCGACCCAGTGTCTTTATCGCTAGCAATGGTGTTGCCATGAAAGCAGAGATGTGGGTACTGCAAAACAGGCAAGTACCGCCATACTATCCTACACTAACTCTCGGTTGCAGACTAGACTTTCCGGGACTATCAACATCAAGGAGGAAATAGATAAGTACTTCAATACTGCTTGAAGGCTACAAAGCAGATATCTGCAAGGCAACGGCAAACTAAGGGGATATAATGTTCCCATGATCTGTAACAGAACCGAGAAAAGAAGACGCTTTAGCCCGAAAAGGTTATCATAATAGCCTCACTGCAGCATAGGTAAGTAAGATGGAAATAAACAATTTAGAGTGATTTTGGAGTGTTTAATCATTGCCAAAAGAACACGGTTGAGAATCAACGAATCATGCACAGAACCTTGGAAGGTTGAGTGACCCGTTGAACTAGTTGATTCTACTGAATATGAATTGATCGTTTGCATTAAAGACTTGTGAGAAGGCTCATAGAAACACCACACAGAAGAGGCTGTGCCTATTTACATCCCGCATTGATAACCCTACACTTGACAAGCACCTAGGCAGTATACAGCACCCTTAGGAGGCGGGCAGCGCGCTCCATTCGGCACAACATTAGTCGCACCACCAGAGATGCCTGGTCCGTCAAAGTAGCATGTTCCAACACCGTCCCCGCATGTTCCACCCACGGGCGGACAGCAGAATCCGTAGGCATTAACGTCAAAGTTATAGCAGGCGATGGGGTTGATGGCGGGGGCTGTTGGAGTAGCACTAGGCGTTACCTTGATGGTCGTTATCTCGACGGTTGGGTCGGGTTTGGGTACAGCAGGTGGGTGAGTAACGACCACGAGTGGTGAGGTCGTAGAGTTGCTGTTGCCACGTGCTGCTGCAGCAATTTCATCGTACACTGCTTGAGGGAATCCGTCTCTGTCGAATGGTCCTCCTCCTCCTCTGGGCACTGACAGCGGTGGTCTGGAAGAACAACGGGTAATCGGCACCGAAGAATTGTGCGACCGCGTTGGAGGCGAGGTGGGAGGAGATGAAGGCCCCGAAGGCTTTGGAGGATCCGAATCTGCAGGTTTCGAGGGATGACCGCCCTTTCCACCGCCACCGTCACCGCCACCACCAGGAGGCACAATCGGAACAACTGGCGCAGTAACATCTTCGGGTCCTCCGAGCCAAATGTTACCTGTGTCTCCTTTCTTGATGGTACATGACCTTCCATGTGGTTCACCATGCTGGGGATCTGCCATGATCTCCAGTGCAAAGAAAGCCATGTTTTGGGCGTTTCTGATCTTATCGGCACTTTTGAGTTTCGCACAGCTATCAAGCCGTTAATAAAAGCCTTCATAATGTAGGAAGAGGACGTAGGGATCAAGCCTTACCACTCAGGCTGATAGCAGCCGCCGGTTCGATTGTGGTTCGGGACATCAACGCATCGTCTAGCATCACCCACGATGGCTGGCAGGTGTTGCAATCCGTGCAGTAAGGTGAAGCCAGCAGAGAGGCTGAACCGTCTCTTGTCCCTCCAAGTCTGCAACATGTATTCCAGTGACTTATACTCGAAGAATCTGTCACACAGGATAATGGCGTTACCCGAGAGTCCTTTGGCTCCGTCCTGGTGGGTCGCAACAGCCACAGTGCCGGCGCAAGTCTGGCTGTCTGCGGCACCGCACATGTACGTCAGCCCGGTAGGACTGAGGTTATCCATTGTCAGATTGTCGACGCGGTTGTATGACCCTGGGCGTTTGAAAAGATGCCGCACGGGATCGTAGTTGTATTTCTTTATCGACTTTTTCGTGGCGGCCCTGGCGTTTTCCTCTGCAGTTGGCCGTTAGATCAACGTTCTCGCTATGAGATAAGAAGACGAGACGTACTACCAAACCAGAAGATGTAGGCATCAGAAGACTCGGAACCCCTTATGGCAAGCGCAGTCGAAGCCTTCGACGCCAATGTCTGTGCATCTGCCACCGCTCCCTTCAGAGCGGCGATCTTTTCCTCGCTGCAGCCCCAACTACTCCCGGCACGTTGGTCAATGACGTAGAAGCCATCTAAAGCCCGTTTGCTAGCCATGTGCATTGTTTCCTCAATCGATCGTTTATCATGATCGGAAAGGCCATGACTCAAAACGCCTTGACCTGAGGCCAGAAGGAGTGAACCTAAAATAGTTAAACGAGTGAGTGACTGTAACATAATGATAAAACGAATGTGGATTTGGAGCAAGTGCTGAGTCCAAACAAGCTGGCTTAGACTTACCCAACTGTGCGCCGCAGGTATTTGTATCTTTTCCTTCCGGTTCGTCGTCATCGCCGTTCGTCAGATCTCTCGGAGGAGCCGCAGTGCTAGACCAGGACGATTTGATCTACTGTGGCGCTTCAGCTTCTAGTAGTAGATGAATGGAAATTGAGATTGCACATGGTTTGGAAGGCATCAGTAAAAGTCATCCTGTATTGGCAAGGAGAACCTGGGTTATAAGAAAGTCACATCAGCTAACTTAATCGGAGATCGCTCATGTCCGGAGGTGTGGCTTGCTGCTGAACACGGGGATTCGCGCGCGGGGTCCGTTGCCATTTCGTCTCAAAACTACAATGGAAAACCGGGGGGACGGCTGTCGCGGCTATTTTCCTGGTTGTCTCGGATCATCGCAGGTTGGGAGCATGATTCGTTTGAGGTTCTGAACTTGACTCATCCTGGCTTCATTGCCCCTGGTCCACGTGAAACTTTGCAAGGCAACCCTGATGGGAATCTACGCAGCCCTTAACATGTCCTATACAGAACCCTGATTGTCTAATAATAAATTTCAATTAGGTTTTTGGTGGCATTGTCTTGGCCTCCACTTCAGTGACCTGCCATCCCAAGATCAGAAGATGTGTCCTCTGGTATTTAAGGCTGACTCCACATCATGATGCTGTGGAGTCTTAGGAGAAGCAAAGCGGCATCAGGCTTTAATCATTGGTGTTTTGAACGTACCAGGGGCCGGAAACCTTGGGGTTCAGAGGCTTGAATCGATTTCGATTAGTTCGCTTTTGCTGTTCATTGGCATATAGGCGAAGGCAGTCTCGCGGGGTCAACCTGTCTAGTGGCCTGCAAAACCTTCTTCTCTTAGATCTGGTACATAGTGGGTCTTTGACAGCTCTCATCTCATGATAATTTCATTTCCACTCTAATCATCAAAAGCTTGTTTCTCGTGTGCGAGACCGACCTGTCGGATCCGGATGGGACCCGGGCCAGCCCCATAGGTCGGCGCCCTTTTTTGAACATCGCCCGCTCACTAGACGAACTGCATTAGGCATCGGCCAAGTCCTGGCTCCTGACAAAGTTCTCGAACGTGCTCTGTTAGCAAGAGCCTGATCAACGCCCAATGTCTGTGAAAACAAAGGTTTAGCAGAAATTTGATAAAACGGAACTTGAAGCAGATTTCATGCTTGACCTTCATAGCTACCAAGGACCAGCGCTTCATTCAAAGCAACCAACTCAATTTTGGCCCTGTAGTTGGTCGATTCGTCGATTAGGCCTCTCTTGAGAAAAGTTTAATTGGTTCAAGTTGTGACACGTATAAGAACGTGTTGAAGGCGCCCATTTTTGCTTTAAAAAATATATGCGCCGCTTCTTGACCATTTCTCCGCTTTTGAAAGGTTAGTTATCTAGCCAAATCAACTACCTCAAGTTTGGCATCAAAGTTGGTTGGTTGTTAGAGTTGCTTTGAGTGAAACGCTGCCAAGAATTTTGTTCTCTATAATGCACTTCTATATGCAAATCATAGATCAACTTCTAGCTTGCTACTTTAGTGTTTATTCTGACGTCTGGCATCTGGAAGTTAAGAGCTAAGTGACTTCAAGGTGCTTTGCGTGCTGTTGGTCATTAATCATGAGCACACTGTACAGCGCTCAAGGGTGTATTAAATCGGGAAAATCATCCTAACTGGAATAACTAGACAGTCCGGCACCAAGGTTCAAATTGCCCTCAACTTATCACACGCGACCACGACTTAGATCACGTGGCTAAGGTGCTTGTTTAATCAAAGCAGTGTAGTTTGAGAAACATGTGTTTTCTTGTCTGCTGCATTGCTTGTACTGTCCAGAAATCCGGGCTTGGGCAACCAAGCTTAGTTTTTTTTCTCGAAGGAGATATCGGAGACACCCTTGGTAGTAATAGCCTTGACTCTGCTACCGCTCATATCCTCTCTATCAAGAAGTTTCTCATATAAGGGGGCAAACTCGGCACAAGTGGTCACGCAGTGTCCAGCCCATGCCTTCTTGGTTTTCTTGTCGGCTTCAAACTGAACTCGATAGGCGAGGTAAACCTCGTTCAAGCGGATGTTTGTCTTTTCATTCTCCCGAGACGCGGCGATGGCCAAACTGAAAAGAGTACCCTGCGTCACCACAGTCGGTATTCCCAGCCCTGCAAACACCCGCTAATTGTCCGATGTCCCACTCGCCCATGGTCGGACGCCGTAAGAAAGCTCGTGCTTATTAAATAGAGCGAACAGACTTTGAAAAGCACGGCACAATGTAAGTCTCGAGTTATCGCGTTGGTCTGTTGAGTCTTCATGGCTCAAGAGGAACCTCTGGCTACTTGGCCATTTTCTAAAAGCTTTTTTAGTGTCAAGAAAGAAGCATATGAAGAAATTTGTCTTCAGATGTAGTGACGCTTGATTGGTAGAAGGTTACGATAAAACATGTACGTTGAGAGCTAGTTCACGAGTCTTCAAGCATAAAGATGATATAAACTAGATGGTATCACAATCTTTTCAATGAGAGAAATACTATATGGAGCTTCATGACTATCTGTTGAGGCTAAATACGATATATTTTTGCCTCCTTTGTAATTTTCCATCATTTCTCAACTGAATTCCGTCTTCATTTTGATGCTAGGCTCCAACGGTATATCACTGTTTGTACTCCTTGTTCCCGATACCTGTCGCCGACCGGAACAAATCATTATATTGGGAATTCGAAAGCGATACAACTAGAGTGCATGCTAGATGTAGCTATGCCTGGAGGGGCCGGAGCAGCTTGTTGGGGTAGTATCGTAATTTCGAGTAAAGGAATAGAGGGACATTGCCCTTGGCAAAGCCACACTTGCTTCATAGATGCCGAGGAAATGTACGAGATTCATTCAAAGGGCCGTAATGCCGATAGTGCTTCTTTGACACGAGTTAGACTAGCTGAATTCTGTTGTAACTCACGGCTCCATGAATGAGATGAACATAGAATTAAGATCAGATTCGAAACCCCCTAGAGAGATGGCACATACGATACCGAAGGCGGTCGCACACGTTGATTTTCATTAGCAAAGTTGGGTTTCCTATCCGCAGGTTACATCCCTCATTGGATTAAGGGAACGAGAGTTTCATAAACTCATGATTCGGTATCCTGGGTATGATTACCTTTTTCTAGAATGGTATCTCGATCTCCAGGTAACAGCGAGCGGCAGAAAAGAGGAAACCAAATTATACAGGCCTAAATATGCTGGACCGACCACGATTCGGAAGTTCTTGATAATATCTAAACAAGGAGCATTTGGCCTGAGGACCCTCTTCTCGTGGCTTAGCAAATGAAAAATTCCATCTTTTTTTTTTTTGCAGGCTCCTGCCCGGCATCAGAATCAGCTCACGCCATTGATGACAGGAGAGTGGGATATCCTTCTTGTGTGATTTCACGCAGGTAAGAGATTTATCATACCAATCTCGCTACTAAGTATCCATGGCCATCTTCTCTGCTCCCTCCCTCCGCAACGGCAGCATCCAGCAAGCCGTCAACGGCCAAAAGCAGCTGTGACCCTACCCACCCAATGTGAGCAGTGGAAATGTCCAGGGAACTCTCATCATCGTAGCGGTTCGTCCCGACTTGATTAGGTCCAAGAGGTGATTTCCTGATTTGTTAGGAATGAGGTATCGAGGTTTGCCATGTACAGCGTAATGGCCTCACGAATCATTGCCGCCATGTTGGGCATCGCGCGGGCGACTTGGCCGTGGACTGGTCTCCCAGTATAAACCTTCCTGTTGCCAATTGGTTTGTGGGTACGCCAGCCATGATACTGAGAACCAGCTTGCCTCTTGACTGGCTTATGTTGTGGCGGGTAAGAATCCCCTCTACGATGGCAGAGCTTATTAATTCTGGTATCGACTAATCAAGTTTGGACATTATGAGAGTTCCAAGTCGGAGAAATGAGCTGACCGTAGCTATTGATAGATATTAACAATGACGTGGACGTCGTCATGGTGTTAATGAGATTGCGAAGAGAAGACCCCAGACGTGAAAGGGTTTACAACAAAAGCCACAATCGGATTGTCGAATCAATCAACGTACTGAGTGACCGGCCACAAGTGATGATTTTTGAAGCATTGCGATCCCTTTCCTCTGAGGCAAACACTTGGGCTCTGCTCAGATCTCGGGTCGCTGGTTCATCGAGAGCTACTAGAAGATTTCCCGTCTGTAAATATTCAACTCTACGGATCCTGTCATGGAACATCAATGAGTGTAGACCTTTTGGTCAAGTTCATTATTACTCCACATCATTTGCTTGCAATGAGTATGTAAGTGGTACAACTGCCGACGACGCTCTAGCACCCCACCAACTAAGAACAGCATGGCTTCATCACATACACGAAGACGTGTAATCTTTCGCATTGGTCACATTGGGCAAGAACCAACTAGAGAGGCGCTAGAATGTCAGCTGAAAATTTACGTCTAAGCCGTGCTAACAAGAATGAACGCTGATTCAGCGGCATCGGCCACGACTTTTGTGCGTGCAAGTTTGTTTGGACAGTCGGCCTGAACATCATTTGCATAGTTTTTTGCCGTACAAAGTCGGCGCGAGCCATCTAGCATGCGGAGCCCGGGATGATGAAGACTGAGAGATGACAACAAAATTCTCAAAAGTGTGCCGAACAACCCGAAACATACGTTTACAGGATCCCAAGCACACGGGAGGGCCGCTCATTGAGTCGACTCCGTGGGCTAGAGCAGTCGACCTGTCTATTCGGTAGGGTATCATCGTTTGAATATGACGATGTCTTACTTCCGATTGGATGATGTGTATTCGGGAACCACGGACTGGCATCTTTGAAGTCGATCAGATTCGAGCATACAAGCAGCCTTTCCGATGTCCAATGATCCCAAACTGCTACACCTTGACCACCATGTCGTCCTGTGGTATCGAGGTTGAGCAAGCTATCGGTACCTCGAGCCGTAAACCAACAGTTTTCAGGCGAATTGCACCCAGGTAGTTGGAGTAGTCCACCACAGCACCAGGATGTGGTGCTCCGAAGGCCTTCCCCCACGAGTTTCACACATTTGAAAGACCCAAAAGCACAAGGTCATGCATCGAACTAATGGCAGATGCTGAGTCATTAACCTTCGGCCTGTGCTCCATACATATAATCAAATAGATTTGCCCTGCTTCTACTTTCGAATCACCTGAACCTGCAGAAACCCCGACAACACTTAGCTGGTCTAGGCTGTCGCGCTTAATGGTCAAGGCACTTCTTTCGGCACTTCCAATAATCCATCAGAAAACGCCTGGGTGAGGTGAATTGTCTGCCAATTGGACCATGGTGTGTTCAGCGCATCGAGCTGCTGTCGACAGCCTAGCGTCGGCTCCTAGGGAGGACTTGTTCGCTTGGCCGTTTTCATCCGCGCGCGTGGAGTGGCTAGACCAGACGAGATTGGTCCTCACCTGAAAACCTCACGCGGAGGTATCTCGGCAAAGTTCGAGGCGTTCCGCCAGGGCGCTTTTCGCGCGCGTGTTTCTTTGCAAGGTTGGTTCAGAGTGAAACGGCAGCTGAGGACTTTATTTGTTCAGGTATCACCATGTATAGCGTAGCCATAGCTCTATCAAAAGCTAGACTTTGGCCGCAAACGTGCTGCGTGGTTGCAGGTATCAGCCAATACCGCAATAATCGCAAAGACATGAATGAGTACTTTGCCGAGGAACAACAAAGCTCTTTGAAAGAATGTCTGGAGGTTGGGGGTGTGATATCCCCCGTCTTTCTTGATGCCGGCAATATGGTGCCGATTTGGATGTACGGGACTATTGTTAATTGGTCGACGTCGACTCCTTGAGAGCGGTGATGAGATGATTGGTCATCCCAATGTAATGCTGGGATGACGGCTTGACCCTAGCTCGAGTGACAGGCTTCATGAGAGCCTGTCTCGGGCTGTCTGCCACATGAGCTAAACTTCACCTTGCCGCATTTAGGCCTCTCCCCATCTTTCCCCGCATTCTCTCCCCTGTCGCGTGGGGATAGAGTTCAACCTAGTGGTTCGGCTCTTGATATCTGAGCAAAAGGCAGCTGCCGCGACGACATGCCGAATGTTTGAGGTTGGTCGACCCAGGATCATGGTAACACTAGCCGCGTACTTGTACAATCGATAGGTTGTAGTTGCATATTTCGTCGGTAATATTGCTGTGCAGGTCGACGCTGATGTCTTCATTTATTGCCCACGTCCTCGCCTGTGTCACGCCCGATTCCATTGCGCTCCTATGATCTTTGATCGAATCATTCTCCAAATACCAACCCGCGAGTAGACAATTCAACAACATGGCCAGAGATACGGAGAAGACGGCAAGTCCAACATATCTCGCGAATGACTTTTCGCTAACAAAGATCTTGTAGACCCGCGAGGAGATTGAAGAGGAGCTTCACATCGAGGTGGTGCCTGGCACCGAGGTCATGGCCGATGTCTTGAAGCATCATCTCATCAAGAGCGAGCACTCTACAGTGGTGCTCGTCCCTCAACCCTCGCAGGATCCGCACGACCCTTTGAATTGGAAGGCATCTTGGAAGTGGACCACCTTGGGCGCTATCTCGTTGATGACCTTTTCCCAAGGCTTTGCCCCATTGTCTCTTGCACCCATGTTTCCATACCTCATCCGAGACTATAACAGCAGCCTCGAGGATGTCATTCAGTTCACGGGCGTGACTATTCTGATACTTGGCTTCAGCAACTTCATCTGGTGAGACAATACGATGCGTTTCTTCTTCGCCATGGCTGACTCTTGCAAGGGCTCCGATCTCGTCCTCGTTTGGTCGACGCCCCGTCATGATTATTTCTCAGCTCATCTGTCTCGCATCCCATGTCCTTCGAGCAAAAGCGACCACATATGGCTCGTTCATGGGTGCTTGCGTGTAAGGTTTACTTTTCTAGACACAAATTTCCATGCTAACAGCACGTGCAGCCTCAATGGTATCGGCGCCGGCCCCACTGAGATTCTGCCACCGCAAGTTATTGCTGATATTTTCTTCCTGCACGACCGTGGCGGCTGGAACACACTATACTGGGTTGTTTACATGGGCTCTTTGATGGCAAGTTGATCGCAATCAGCAAGCGTTCCTGACTAACCTTGTTAGATTGCGCCAGTCGTTTCAGGACCGATGGCTGATCACGTTGGATGGCAGAACTTTTGGTGGCTCAACGTGGCCCTGACGGGTGCCTCCATCGTCTATGGATTCTTCGGCTTCCCCGAGACGAGGTGGATTCGTGCTCAGTCGACCCAAGACACCGTCACGATTGAAGTGGCAGAGGAGACCACGAACGAAGTTCAGCCAACGGAGATGGACCCGTACCTGGGCAGAGGAACACCCTCGAAGCAGCAGTGGTACCTGTTCCAGCGCAACGCCTCGCCTCTCAAGACCATCTGGTTCGACCTCTGGACGCCCTGGAGGCTTTTTGGATTTCCCATTGTGGTATTTGCGTCTGTTGTTGTGACCTGGAGCTGCAGCAACTTTCTCATCCTGAACCTCACCCAGTCTCAAGTCTTTGCTGCACCTCCTTACAACATGAGCTCACAGTCCATCGGTAAGCCCAACAAAAACCTTCATTCTCGGCTTGATGGATCCCCCCCAAACTGACTTTTGTAGGCTTTACCAACCTAGCTGTATTTGTCGGTGCGCTGATCGGACTCGTCACCGCCGGGCCCTTTAGTGACTGGGTATCTGCCCGCGCCACGGCTCGGAACAACGGCATCCGCGAGCCAGAGATGCGTCTTCCCGCCATGATTCCCTTTGTTCTCGTCATGGTGTTTGGCAACATCATCACGGCTGTTGGGTATCAGAATCACTGGGCCTGGCCGATCATCGTAGTCCTCGGCTATGCTAGCGCGGGCATCCAGGTGGCTGCTCTGCCCAGCATCGCCAGCACCTATGCCATTGACTGCTACAAACCCGTGACTGGCCCTCTCATGGTCGCCACCACGGTATATAAGAATGTCTGGGGTTACGGCATGGGCAAATTTATTACCCCTTGGACGGTCAAGGCTGGGTAAGTCGAGTGTGTCTCTCTGATGCGATGGCGTATACTGATGATGTGAACAGTTTCATTCCAGCATTCATGACCAACATGGCGTTGTCCGTCTTTTTCTGTGCTACCGGGATAATCTTTTACTTTTATGGCAAGACGTTCCGCAGGTGGACTAGGAATAGCAGCGTTCACAATCTGTAGAAGCCAAGGAAACTGTCGCTAGAAATGGTGGCGTGGCGCAGGCTCTGCAGACTTTAATGATCAATAAGCCACTCAATTTTGGCGGCTTGCTGAATTTTAACCTTAACGTAGGTATATCGAGTGGTGGCCTGTGTTGGCTTCTATACAATGGATGCGAATAGAAATCAAATACAGCCCTAACGGACGGGAACAAAGCAAACGAAACCGCGAAACGCTCTCGATTTGTTCTCGTATTGGCCTGCTTTAGATTTTGCCTTTGTGCAAATACAGCGAGAATCATTTACAAGAATTTGAACGCTACTAATGGTTGAGCTGGCGAGCTTTGCAAGGGAAGGTGCTACAACTGTTTCAAACGAGCAACTATTCGACGACTGGGCTTGAATAGCAAGTAATGAATCCGATAGGCTAGAGATCATGCCAATGTTTCTGATTGCTCGGAATCTGTGTCGTCATAGTCGCTGTCATCCTCTGCTTCCTCTTCTCCGTCCTCTTTATCCATGTTAGTGTCTTCTCCCGAATCAGGAGGTAGTTGGCTCATCAATCCAGCGAGAACTATGTTGAGACCGGTCTTTAGCTGCGGGTTTGGCGTCGAATCGATGCGCTGCTTCAACTCGGCAATTCTTGCTTGAAGCTCCGCCTTATTCTTTTGAGCCACATCAACTTCCTCGTCGGATTCATCCACCTCGGCTGCCTCTTCCCTCTGAATGCCCTTTCCGAAAGCCTCTTCAAAGGCGTCAGCCATCCCAGCGTCCTTGATTGCGAAGATAACTTCTTCGATTCCGCTCCACGTCTCTCTGTTCCCCTTTTTTTTACCCTTTCCGTCGTTCCTTGGCAGCAGCGCCTTCTTCCACGCCTTGGCCACTTCGGCAACTGGGTTTCCATATGCGCCACATCCCCACGCACCGAGCACGATCTTCTTAATGCCTCTGCGCTGGCATATCCGCAGCACAACCTTCATTTTTTCCAGAATGAGTTGTCTGTCCTTTTCCTGCACGTAGTAGCTGAACCCGGACTCCTCGTCTCGTTCAATTTCCGGATTCCGCAGCATAGCAGCGCTGATGCAGTCCACGAACCACCGGTCTTTCTTGTCCAACACGTCGTCCGAATCTTCATCTCGGAAAACCAATACATCTGGTGTGTAAACAGCGCCGAGCTCCGGCAGACGATAGTACTCGTCTTTGAGAGATGGTAGCAGCGTCGTCCGCATGCACAGCGACTCTTCCTGGCTGCCGGCCCCATTAACGAAGCCACCACCGGGCGTGAGAGGCGAAGCCATGTTGAGAATTGCAACCCGTGTCTCCTTGTTGCTTACATCGACCGGACGATCCGGGCCCGAGTTCTCAGTCACCAACGCGTGAGCGGCTGTGAGGGTGTCGGCTACTTGAAGTCTGATAAGGACCGGCGCACTGCTTTGTGGGGCATCAGCGCCTTCTGGCGTGGAGGAGAAAGACTCCTTGGCCGCTGGCTTCGGCTCGAGGATAAGCTCAGCGGAGTCGATTCCACGACGGGCTCGCGGGTGCGTGGGGAGTAGCGATGGAATGAGTTGATTGAGGGTGGCCTTGGCCTTTTTGGCTCGGGCGGCCTTGCGGAAGGCCGCCGGTGGTTGTCCAACAGATGGTTGCGTTCTGCCCATTATTTATACGATCAGGGAAATACCACCTGCGCAGATGAAATTATATCAATGGCGTGCTCTTGGTAAAGGATATCTCGAGCGCGTCTTGAAGTCCCGCCTTTTAACAGGAAATGGTTGCAGTGGGGCTAGAAGGCACCTTGATGGCCCAAGGGCAATTTGCTGCGTTTGTGTCAGACTAACAGGCGTCGTTTCACTCTACCAGACTTTTCCGTCTCGTAAGCCTCGAGCATTGATCTGTAGAGGAAGCGAGCAGGTTGACGATGACGAGAGACTTTACCCCGTCATGCCCGTGCCATGGTTTTCACTCTTAACGTCTGCTTCAGGTGGCGCCAGCTGGTGATGCTGTCATCCTGCACAGCCAACCACAGCTGATGAATGGCCAAGCCGTGACTTGCATGAGGTGTAAGGTGATGGATATTTCAATTTCAGCTGCGTTTATGAGCCGGGAAGACATTCATCTGCTTTCATGTCTTCTATAAGGCCATTTGATTAGCTGATAAACTTGCGCAGTCGGTGCGGACTTTACTCAACCCTCAATGTGCTCGCGGTAGCTTGCCACCGTATCACAGCGAAGCCACGGAGACCCACCCGAGAAACATTCGCGACAAGGACGTGACGCTCACTCAATCTCATCAACTTTCATTCAACCTCACTCATCTCATCGCTCAACCACCTTTCCTGGAAAAGAGCATAGACACCACTCAATTTTTCATTGCGACAGCCGCCGTTTCCATCATCATGGCGTCTCTCCAGGAGCCCCAGCGCGTCGCCGAGATAATGCTGGCATGGCTAGGTCTAGAACTCGTCTCCCTCACGGAGCTCCAGACTCTCTGGGCAGGCTACGGCCACATCTGCGCCTTGACTGCAAAGCTTTCCGATACCAATGGCGCCGCCAGCGCGAACCGACAGCTGCTGCCGGTACGGGCAGAAGGAGACGGCACATATCGCCTCATCATCAAGCTCATCTCACCACCCCGCGTCAAGGGATCGGACGAGGGCCACCTGCGCAAGATGCTGAGCTATGAGGTTGAGCAGTACTTTTATCAGGAGATTGCACCAAGGCTATCAGATGACGTGGCTGTCGCAAAGTGCCTCGCTTCCACTCTCGATACGGAGAATAAGACCCGCAAGGACGAACTTCAGGGTCTCACTGCCACCATCATCACGGACCTTCGACCCGAGTTTCCTGTAGCCGGTGAAAAGAGGCTGGTACTCCACCGCAAGCAGGTCAATGCCGCGCTGGACTGGCTGGCAAAGTATCACAGCAGCTCTTGGGCTTCGCTCCCGGATGATCTTGGGCAATTCGTGCTGCCCCCGCTGGAAGAGGCAAAGCGAAGAGAGGCTGGTGCTGGCGTCGCGCAGCCCAAGATGTGGCTGAATGGAGGTTACACCTACCTCGCCACCAGACGGAAGGAATATGGATCGCTGTGCAGAAATGACTATTCCGAATGGTCTTCGGCATTTTGCGACCCCGTCGAGGGTTCATTGTCCTCAATTGCCGAGCTGGTTGCCGATTTCCTCACACCATCCGGCAGGCCCTTTGAGACATACATCCACGGGGACGTCAAGTCCGAGAACCTCTTCACCACCAAAGCCGGTGACAAGGTGGCATTCTTTGACTTCCAGTACGCAGGGTTGGGCATTGGCGGCTGTGATCTCGCCAAGCTGTTCACCTGCTCGGTTCCCGTGGAGATGCTCACTCATCACGAAGATATACCAGAGCGGCTCGATATGGACAAGGGCGAGAGAGCTCTTCTAGAACAATATAGAAACACCCTCTTGGCTCAGAGGCCATCAGGAAAGGGGCCCGACGAGTACGGTTGGGATGAATTTGTGCGACACTGGGAGAGTGCCTTGGTCGATTGGTGCCGCTTCCAGGCATCTTGGGGTTTCTGGGGAAATACAGAATGGCTCGAAGCTAGAGTTAGATACATTCTTGCCGACCAAGATTGGCGGGACTGGCTGAAGAAGGAGGCGCTTCGGCCATAGAGGCAGACTTAAAAGGTTATTGATCTTCAATAGAGTAAAGAGAACCCATGACCAAGTTAGAATTCCCGCCGCGGTCTTGAACAGTGGATACTCGGTAATTAATCAGGGGCGCTTCAGCTTGCGCTCCCTATTGCAATTAGCACTAAATGGACAACCTGGACCGCTTAGTTGAGACTTGATAAACTGCTCATAAGACTTGTCCAGGGCCTTTGTCTCTTCTTTTCTCTTCCGTGCTTCTACCTCTGGCAAAGTCTCCAACTTTTCGAAAAATGATATTTTGGGATCAGGCACCAATATCTCTGTGACTATGAACACCGTTCTGACTCTGAAGACAATGATGGCTGCTAGTATGGAGTTGGCCGGCTCGATAAGGAAGGTCTTCAGGGTAGTGGGTAGAGACAGAGTACGAGGAAACGCCATGCCGAACCAACGCAGGCCGGGAGGAAAATATCGATACGCAAAGAGGTTTGAAATTGGAGAGCCCAATATAGCGAGCTTTCTCGTTGTACGCTCGAGGGGTATTCTCATTCGCCTCACAAAAAGCGACACACCCATCAAAATCTGCTGGGAAGTCCTCCACAGGCCCACTGCCCTCCACCCTGAACAGGGGGGCCATGTCCCTCCAGAAGTGGCGAGCGGCAATCATCTGCTTTTCCGTAAACCCAGAGAGACCGAGCCGTATTCTCAGACGGTGCATCAAGACAGCGCTGAATGTGAGAGTGTAGACGTAGTCCCCATTGTGGGAGAACCTTCCAGGGTACTGTCGTGTGAGTCCAGCGTGCAGCTGGTTAATTCTCTCAAGAGCGTCTCGGCAACGTTGATCGCTGGGACCGTAATACCACGACGACATGTTGTAGTGCTCCACTCGACCGATAGCTTTGTGGACGAATTTGCCGCCGTCGGAGCGCCAGACCACTTCTGCTCCCTGCATGGGAATGATAAAGTTGGGGAAGGTGAGGGTGTAGACCAAGTTATTGGCAAAGTCGGAAAGATGGTAGCTTGAAGTTAGACGCCATATCAGCTCGTAGTCTGTTTCAGGGTCCATGGTGCCGATAGCCCTCGAGATCCAGTGAACACCGTCTTGAGAGATTTTGGGATTCAGGGGTTTCATAATTGCAGATGTTGTGATTTTGATATCGAGAGTAAGGGGTAAGCTGATGCCTGTTCTGTTGCCAGGCTCAAAGGGCATTCTCATTTCATCTTATATCATATATGATAGAGCTCATAACCTCCGCCTCCGGGGACTTAGGATTTAGGTTACTCATCATTCAGATCAACTCCACGAGCCTTGGCGACGGATATGTCATTCGTCCCGACCCCCGAGACCGACGCACCCCGCAATGACTGCGGGGGCTTCCCGAAACTTGAAAGAGACTTTCGACCCAATTCCAACGTCGCTCGGGTTACAGGCCAGGTCGTAACTTCTCGTCGTTTGGGTGGATGTCTTTGTCGACAAGCTCGGAATTCCGAAGACCCTAATTGAAGTAGTCATATAACCACCCAATTGCTTCCCAGAAAATCCATAAGAGGTGTTCGGATGTTTCTTTGACCAACCTCGCCCACAAATCTGATGGATGAGAGAAGTCAGCCCTTAACATACTCTTCTTAATCTGAAGATGGTACTTCCTGAAGATGACTTTGTAACATCCAAAAATCCGACGAAGGGTACTGCTTATTCTTTAGCAGCATACGAGGAAGTTCATGTCCCAAATCTGAGTGGCACCAGTAATGATAATCCTTGTAAGGGTCATGACTGCCAGAATATTTAGGTGTAGGAATCGCCGCCCCCCTTCCAGTCAGCGTGCACCTGGTCTTACTAATCCACTCTCGCCGTGCTGTTCCTCGAAGAAATTACAGACAGGGCTGATCTAGATTGCCATTTGAGGAATGAGAGTCTTCTGGAAGTAGAGACAGCTGTTCTCTAAGATCAAAAGCCATGACAGGTGACTTAATTTATTGCGGAGATTCCAAAGAATCCATGGCAGAATCATTTTACTAACCACCGTGATTGGAGACAGAAAAACAGCTTCAAAAGATTTGCTGCTTGATTCAAACGCGAGCTTGCCCTGAGCTTCAAGTCAAGACACGAGCCTTGAATCCCCGACTCACCTAGATATTGACTGCGGGTGATTGCATTGAGCCCTAATAGGAAAACGTAGCCAATTCACTGGAGTACCCCGGCTCGATTTGACCTGTGACCGTATCTAATCACACGAAGTTCGTTCAACTTTGAATTGGTCTCGTTCACTGAAAGATTAGAAAGCAAAAGTAGTGTAATTTAAAGCTGTTGAAAGCTAGCAGAGCCAAGCCTTGGCCGCGAATCGAACCTAAAATGTTACCTAGGACTCATGAAATATCCTCCTTCCTTCACCATGTCTGTAATTAGACTAGTACCGTGATCCCGAAAGTTGTTCGACTCTCCAGCTCACGAAGTAAAACTATTCTTTCCTTACAAAAGACCAGAGATGGGGATGCAAGGAAGCTGAACAGCAACGAGACCAGAAGCCTGAAGTCATGAAAGTCAGCAAGGTTCTGTTCATCATATTTTCATCAGTAGGTACTTACGGTGTTGCCGTCGGACTTGCAGCAGGCCACGCTCTGCTTGCACTGGCTATTAAACAGGTCATTGGCAACTGATGAACGTTAACATTTCGATAACCAAAAGATAGGTATGCAAAAGCTTACTCCCAGCTCCAATGGAGGAGCATCCGTCGAGAAGGCTCAGGCCACCATTGCCGAGGAGGCCACCCAGGATGCCAGAAAGGATTCCGGATCCGGAGTTGTTGTTGACGTTGGTGTCGGCACTGGCCTTGTTGCAGCAGCTGACGCTGAGGTCCTTGCCGCAGATGTTCTGGGCTTCACTGTAGGTGAGCGTGTCGGTGGTTCTCTTGGCCGGGACAGTGTTGCCGGGAGCGGCGGCCACGGTAAGGGCCATGGCAATGGAAGTGATGACGGCGGCGGAGAACTGCATTTTGAAAATATTGAGATAAACTTGAAGGTGGCTTTTTTCTTTTTTGGAAGTGTTGGATGATTCTGATTGAGAAGGATGAGAGTGACTAAAGAGTAAGTAGACGATGATGAGATGAGCTTGTTGAGTGTAATGATAAACGGGTGAGAGAAATCCTCAATACGAACGACGAAAGCTCTTTATACATCCAGACCGGCCCAGAGTGGACTTGGAGCTTTGATCTTGAGACTAATCCATTCAAGGTACACAATAAGAATGATAGTTGATATTGCTCAGGTCTCGTGGAATTAGAGTAGCTTAGCTCTGCACTGCGTGCTCTCAACATTTCGGTAGTAAAAGATTCTAGACGACAGAACTGTCAATGATCTTCATTGCGCCGAAGGATTCATTCTAGTCATTCTGATAACTCATTTCATCATCATACCATGGGTTGAAGTCTACTCCACTCAGCAAGAGACTTGCATCCCTTGCCTTCAATCCACATATTGGCATTCTCCTCTCATCAATGTATCCAAGGCCTCCCAAGGGATAACCTGAATATGCCGATCGCCTGCAGGACCATTTTGGAGTATATGCCTAGCTATGCAAACAGAATTACCATCCATTGAGAGGCATGTCAAAGCGCAGGGATTGATGCCGAAGTCTACACCCCACGTCTCATTTCCACCAAATATCATCACCTTGGACTTTTGACAAAGATCTTAACGACGGCCGCTAAGACTTCCTTATAATGCACTTGAGAATCAATACACAATAGACCGGCAATCGTAAAGATCGTTTGTAATGCAACCAGCATATGTCACAAGTTTTCGTACATCTTGCATAGATAGCATTTACAGTATGATAACGGAAATACAATATCCTATCGTCCTTTTACAGCTGTGCAGATCAGTGCACTCAAGATATTTGTAAAGCTCTATGAAAACTGACCGATGCCTGATAAGTCTTCAAGGCTTACTAAGGTGGACGTTGGACTCTGTTCGTGTCATTGCTTCCCTAATTGTCAAAGTTCTCGGTGCTAAATCTTCGCGATAACGCATTCGGTCTACAGCTTTCTTTTTAAGGTAGGATGGGGCTCACAGCATCCTTGAAGAAATGCCTGATCTAAGCGATCTGGGGACTGGCTCTGCCGAATGCGTCGAGAGATCCATTCCTAGAGTTGTCGATCTTAGTGTCTCGACTCTTCAACGTCTGTTCGGAATGGATGTGCACGGATTCCCAGTTACCGCAGGGCGTTTAAGAATGTGTTATTGAGCGCCGGCTTATCGGATCCGGACCTCCTCGGCGCAGAGTCAGAATTCTGCATGAACCAGGTTCCGTCAGCCAGGGAGGGCAAAGATCTGCGCTCTGTCCCTTATGACAACGTAGGAGAAGCTGCAATC
This sequence comes from Colletotrichum orchidophilum, assembly GCF_001831195.1. Classification (NCBI taxonomy): domain Eukaryota; kingdom Fungi; phylum Ascomycota; class Sordariomycetes; order Glomerellales; family Glomerellaceae; genus Colletotrichum; species Colletotrichum orchidophilum. Next base: position 421,582 of record NW_019172964.1, read on the forward strand.
TGACTCTACCGTTAATCCCATTGAAGTCAGGCCGGTTTCCATTATTTGGCCTAATTTATGCGGAAGAAGAGGTCCCATATTGATGAGTTTGCAGTTTGGTTACCCTAGATAAAACATTTTTTTCGATTGGCCGAATGGTGTCTCCCAGCCATATTTGGGTAAAACTGCCTCACTTGCCGTTAGAAACGGAAATCGGGGGAGCAAAGATTCATGTTCAACACAGTCGATGACTTAAAAGGGACGGTCCTCCTGGAGACGGTTGAGCTTAGCTTCTAAATGTAATCATGTATTCCCCCTCGCAGGGCCTGAATTTTTGAGCGGCATTGGAGGTCAACCGAGCTTACTAAAGCAGACTGCTAGAGTGTTCGGTAGAGATCGTTGCATGTGATCCTGTTGAAGGCCAGCCCACAGGTTGAAAGTGTCGACAGACGGCAGGCAGCCGGTTTCCTGAAAAGCGAACTTCCGAATCATTCCCAACCTCACAGTCATGAGAACAGGGCGTGGGGGCCATGAGCTGAGCGGAGGGTTTCCGCCGCATGTCGGCTGTGTTTACGTCCGTAGCTATGCCGCCCATGTGCATTGGAAGTTCTTCTTATCTTCGGCAGTTCCAATCAAGATACTCTGCAAACACGGAGTCTCCCCTTTCCGTGCTCGTTCCATGGAATTGGTGTGCCGTTGTTGTTGCCTCCAAATACCAGCGGTCTCCCGCACATGGGGCCCCCGCAGCTACAGGAATAACGAAAATTGAGCAGAGTGGGTATGTGAAACAATTGGGGATATGTCTTTCGCTAGCTCATATCTGATTGTGGCTCAGTCGTCGCGTTGGTAAGATATAACCCAAGTCAGATAGATTCCTTCGACTCCTTTCCATACTGCCGCAGTTCCTCCCGAATCAAATCCCAGGTTTCCTGCCTTAAGAAACCCTGAACCCAGTAGTTTCCAAGTTCGTCTTTACCATAGATCATAAATGCGTCGCGGGTCTTGTCATTGGCGTTGAGGGTGGTACCCCAAAACATGACTGGTCTATCCCCTTGCGCCGCACTCGCCGCAGAGTGCCCCACCCTAGCGCAGACCTTGTCTTTGCCCACGTCGCCCGAGGCAGCAGAGCTGCTATCGGCGGCATCCAGAAACTTGGCCTTGGTCCAGTTCGAGCAGGCAATCATTCGGGAATCCCACCTCGCGAACAGGGGTATCGTGCCCAGAGTCGAGAACCACTTGCGTGCGAGGCGCATGAGTCTGCGCGTTTGCACGTCGCCAGCCTGCTCCGTGATGGCTTGGCGAAGACGTTGAGCGATCTGTGCCGTTGTGGCAGTGGCTGCCTCCTGCCTGGATAGGATTGTCGTTGCTGGCAGCATCAGATTTTGTAGGTATGGGCCCGCGGGAGTGAACGTGTTTTCCAACCGCCGACGGACGTCAAAGACGTTGCAAATCACTGCACTGCCCCTCTTCCATGATCGTGATGACATGACAAGGCGAGAGCCCCAGGCTGTGATGAGGTCCCCGTCGCTGATGAACGGAACGACTCCACCGTTGTGTTCCTTGAGATCCTGCTCGACGCCTTGGCGCAAGTGCATCAGATAGTTGGCGGGCAGATAGATGTGCCGAGACTGTACATTCCGGCGAGTCAATATATCCCATACATAGCGAGCGATGAAAGATATCAAAGACAGACCACGGGTTTGCTGGCCTTCGAGAACGAAGTTCCCCTGTGAGACTTTCTTGTCAAGGTCTGTTCCGACGCTATCAAGCACATCGTAATGAATGCCCTGAAGAGGCTTGACGAGATGGCTTTTGCCCATCACGATGTTGGACCACGCCTTCAGCAGCTCTGATGTGCCCATGGCATCCGCAAGCGAGTGTGGAAAGGTGAACGCCACCAATGTAGCGTCTGCAAAGGACGTGATCTGGAGACATAGCAGAGGCTCGTCACTCTTCAAGTAGTGGCCGACATCTTTGGGCAGGTTCTCGGGCGCAGCGAAGACCTTGAAAGCGTGACTGCCCTCGTGCAGAGATGGTTTAGAACCTGTTGGTTTGGGCAATCTCGATGCTAGAGAGTGAGAATCGATGTCGATGTCGAGATAATCAATGTGGGAAAATCTCACAGCCGGGCGCGTTTTGCTGAAGGAGCGTGGCACATGAATCTCTAGCTTTCCTCCACTCTTTAATGTTGTAATCAGCACTGGAAAGGGGACAGTTTCTCATGACTGCCTCAATAATGGATGGAGCACTTACGGTAGCTCGGAGCCGACCTCCAAGTTTCTTCCATCCAGGCATATGAATCAGCTGGAGCAGACTTTCATGAAGCTTCCCTGCATCGAGAACTTTGTTGTAGCGAAATGTGAAGTTGAAGAGAAGATTTCGGACGATGGCAGCTTGGTCTATGAAGTGAATGGGCAGGACTTCATCTTCAACCTCGTCTCTTGCCAATTTAAGAGCTTCTTCTCTCATGATTCTTTCGTAGTTTCCCCTGCTAAATGAACTCTAGCTCTCGGAATCCTGTGAACACAATACTTTAAACCTGCAAAGCGGTATGATGGTCGTATTGGATGAAAGCAGCTTTTGTTCGTGGAAGAATGGACAGATATAGCAATGTATAGTTTCATTGTAAGCCAGACCTGGTTTGAGAAGGCCCTGCGATTTATATTGCCTCTTCGGGGTCCATGGGGGACTTTGGCATCCCCCGTGATCCATCCTCGGGCGGGCTGACTCTGGGGGCCAAAAGTCCAGCCTTGATACCATGTGGATATTCGACAGTAAAGTATCTTGACGCCATTTATGGAAAATGTCAGCCTTCCTTGGCCACATGTAATTTTTTCCGGAACCAATGGAGAACGAGATACGAGATGGGGCCTCTGGATGTGATGGTGTGATGGAGAGAATCCTTATTGGCGTTGCTACGAATTCCTCAATCAGATACATTCACAGGGCAAGGAATGTCTCTCCGAGCCTGATTCTGGTGTGTCTTTCCAATGCGATACCCCACCGACAGACACCACCTATTTGTTCTGCGCCGCATTCATTGCTCATCGATCATGCCAATGATTGCTCGGGTTTGCGAGTCACACTTTGGAGACTTCGGCCTCAGTTGAATCGGGAAAGAGAAGACAACATTTGCAACACTCTTCAGGAATAGACCCCATTTCACTATGACTGGCCTTGAAGGCGGAAATGAAGGCAGAAATGACGGCAGCCTCTGATGTCTCTTTTTCACGGATTTCAACGGGAATAATTTGGATCATTTCATTCTCAATACCACGGTAATACCTATCAATACTCACGAGGTACATTTTGAAAAGGGGAAGCCAGCCTTCGATGCGCCGGCACTTTGTCTCTGGCCATGGTCGTCAAAGGGAGTCCTACCAGAGAACGCTGCCCCCAAACTTTCCGTTGCCAACGCTTTTCTTGTTTCTTGCACATCCTAGATACTGTGTCTTTCTCTGTTTCACATCTTCCGTGTCTCCATTTCGTAATCATCTACCCTTAATTCATGAGTTGTTGGCTTCGTCAGAAGTATAGTGTCGTCGCCAGCGTAGGACTCGAAGCCCTTGATATTGTACTTGGCTGCAAGCGGGCCAAGCTCGATAAGCCCAGCAATAATGATACCGATGCTGACCTCAATTGCAGACCAGTTGAATACGGGGGCTGCGTCAACTGTAGTGTCTTATTAGCTTGTATCACGAACAGTGAAAACGTTGCCACTCACGGAGCATATCCTTCGATCCCTTGAGTTTGACCAGTGCCACAAGACGGATGATATTCGCAATCGTCGCGCTAGAATTTTGGTAAGCAGGCATATTATGGTAACCGCGGGAAGGACTTACAGTATCCCCAAGCCGAAGATCCCGTAAATGTAAATCTTCAGTCTCGAGTTCAGCCCTCGGCCTCTCATCATGATCCACGGTGAGACCATTAAAAGACCATCCAGGGTCGCCGTCACAATAGACAATGCGTATCCCATGTAAAGCTGACCCGAAAGTGGCAGGCAATGTCCCTGCGCTCCCGCGTCCAGCAACCTCCATGCGAAATCAATCGGCTGGCACTGCACGAGCAAGTAGATAATGAAGGCAAGGCTGATTGCCACATCCAAACCAATTGAGACCCAAAACAGAGAAGTTAGGATCCTCGAGCGCGATAGTCGAATAAAAGTCAGGGCAATGCTCCCTTTCATCGCAGAGGTGAGCACTACGTAGATGATTTCCAGGAAGAAGAGTACTTTTAGAGATTGGGCGATTCCGGGGAGTGTTGCTTGGGATAAGCTACCGCCGATGCCGCCCTGGACACCTAGAACCAGAAGAGCGTAAAGTGCTGCAAACGCGGCCTGCGGATGTCTTGTCAGTTGAGACGAATCGATACACGGGACAATGATGTACGGACCAGGGCAGTGAGGAGAAGATAGTCATTCGGTCGAACAGCTTTCGTGATGAAGACGCGAGTATACAGACGTAGACCGACGAAGAAGGTGTTGAGAGCCATCAATATCGCCCCCACCACGATCATAACGAGGCCCTGTTCCGAGGTCGCCATCTTGACGGTAGGGAGTAGGTGTACTGAGAAGAAAGGGAGCGAATGGTGAATGGTTTAGCGATTGTGACCGGCACACATGAATGTCTGGCTTGCTGATAAAATCAGTAGACTGCCGATACGAGGGATGAATTGTATAAGACTGATCGAAGTGCCGATGCTTTCGCGAAAAGGCGAACGGACAGATTTTCAGTGGCGATAGTTCGAAAAGGCAGTTTCTGACATGAATCCACAGCACCAAATACGAATCACGGCTACAGCACAGACCAAGGATGTGGCACACAAAGGGTCCCTTCCAAGATCAGCAATCTGGGGCTGAATAGCATTCGTATTAAAGTATCGGAGCTCGCATGGTTTCGTGTGGTGTTTCAAGACCTGAAGAAATGGGAAACCAAGAAGCTTCCAATCAACGTCTGACCGAAGCTGACACAAGCTAGATGCTAGGCCGAAAGCAACCGTCGTCCCCTGCTGAACACTGAGCAAAATGAGTAAGCCGATCGCATTGGTAGTAAAGATGGGATGAAAGAAATGCCGGTGTACGAAAACCTCATACCGAAAACGGGGACAGGATGTGCGGGCCGATGCCGTTCTGCCTCGAGGGTGTCGATCCGTTCGCATTGTCTGCCAGTGACAGGCAGCGGCACGGTGATGGGCGCCAACGATGGGCAACCACCAGAAACGCTTATCCAATCTTCTCAGAGACGTCGGAAAGTCCAAAACACACATTTGTTATATCGCGAGCCATCGTGACCTAATATTGAGTCGCTGAGACGGGCTTCCCCAATGCCATGGCCTCTTCAAAGGTCGTCTGAATGGCGAGTGTTGCGAGAGCTCGAAGAGCAATTTCACTCAAACACTTTTCATGTTCCGTGAAAACTGTGAGGCCAAACTTCATTGAACTGCAAAAGGTTACATTCCAGTTTCTTTGTTAACTCGTCTCCAGTGGACTCGGATCGATTCACACCTCTCCATCGCTAATAATACGGATGGATTGATCATAACACTCGAATACGGGACCCAATTTCTTGATTTCAACCTTAAGGCACTGCATCTCGGCAAAATATCCGTTCATAGGAACTTTGATGGGTTCCGTTGCTGACCCTCGTCCGGAGCCATGACGAAACGAGAACGTCTGATAGACTCCCTCCATGGTAAACCCGAATGGTAGCTTCATTTTGAAAATTTGTAGTGCCTTTACAATGTACATGTAGTTTGCACTTGTCTCGCTCTGTGGCATCGCTGGAGTGCTGACGTTGAACGAGTTTGGGATATGGACATCGACGGGCTGCACAGCTTGGAAGCTGACCTGGCCGTTTAAAGTAGAAGCAAGAACAATCTGGATCTTGATAAAAAGAGACACAATAGCGATTATGAAGACAAGATAGTGTACTTTTCCCAAGGATTGGTAAAGGATTGAGGGCGACAGCATGGCTGTGCAGTCGAGGGCGTATCCATCCCTGCCGATTGGTGGGTTGTCGCGGTAAGCGATCCAAGGCATATACCAGATAGCTTGCAACTCGAATCTTGACCAAAAGATTGATAACAGAGTAATGGATTGAAAGTTGGAATATCAGTTTTTACAAAAGCAGAATCTTTGTTGGGTTTCCTTCCTTGCTGTTGGGCCACACCGCCACAGATACACAAAGCTTTGTCGTGCGGTGACCAGACCATAATTCTGCTGGGGAAAGCTCGAGAAGCTTTGCGATGACTGCATGATCCCGTGAGGGGCGCGGATATGGTAAATGTCTGTCCGAACGGCTTACTCGGTCTGATGCAAACCAAGGTAAATCAGAGAAGAGTGCCAGGGAATAGTCCCGAAAGACCGCAGAAGTTGATATTGTATTACATCGTCATTAGCTTATTCCAGATATCCTGCCTGCCGCAACCACGCCTCAGCCAAAGAGGGCCATTTCGAGACTGGCAAGCCCTTGGTGTCCAACGCAAAACCGTGGGGCGCGTCAGCAAAAACGTGGAGCTCAACGGAGCCATCCGCTGCTTGTAACCCCTGCGCGAGCCGGTATGCGTTCACCACCGGCACCACGGGATCGCTCGCAGAATACATAATGAAAGTCGGCGGTGCCGGGCACGAGATCTGCTGGTCGGGTATAACAACGTCGTAAAGTTCCTGCTTCGCCGGCGGGTCGAGGGGAGCCTTGTTGGGGACGATAGTGTGCCCTTTAGCATTGGTGGAAATGGGTCCGTATCCGATGATGGCGAACTCCGGCTTGGGTACCGGTGCCCCGGAAGCAGACGCCCACGGAGCCGGGTACTCGGCCAGCAGCGCGGACGCGAGATGTCCGCCAGAGGAAAGGCCGCATACTCCCAGCCCAGCTGGCGCCGCTTTCTTCTCTTCGATGAGACGCAGTGCCTGCCTAGCATCATCGACTGGAGCCCGAGGTCCCGTTTCGGCCGTCGGGAACCGGTGGACGAGTACAAAGGCCTCGAAGCCGAGGGCGGCGAGCCAGCGTGCCACGGCGACACCCTCACGGCCCACCATGAGTTGAACGTACCCGCCGCCCCCTAGGATGAGTACTGCGCGTCCGTTGGGCTTCGTCGTCGGTTTATAGCCGAATACCCACGGTCGTGAGACTGTTTTGATGACTCCTTGGTCAATGCTTCCTTGCGGAAGATCTAGCTCGAATGCACCGTCAATAGGTTCATTGTCCCACAGCGACCATGAGGAGTCCGCCGCAAAGGATGTCGAAAGACTCATTTTCGTGGTAATACTCGGATTCAGAAGAGTTTTGGTGATTCAAGGATGGAAATAATAAGTCGAGAAATTTAGGCCCCCGCGTTTTGGCGTGGGTGAGTCTGCTTTTAAGAGATGGAGTGATGTGTCCACGATTTGCAAATGGGACTGAATCCTCACGTAATTTGAGCAGCCGCTCGGTTGGCTTTGCCCCGAGCAACCGAAATTCAACGCAATGAAGTATCACAAAATCAACAAAGACAGGTCAACCGATACTGAAACTCAGATGCCGAGCATTTCTCCTCGGTAACTCTCCTTAAAAGATTCTTTCAGAAGCACGAAAACTGTTGGGTATCATATCACAGATTATCCCCAGTCTGGCTCAAGCATTCCATTCCAGCAAGAATGCCTTCCCGCTACAATCGCGACCACCTAAAAGTTTAGGTTAAGCTAATTAATGTGAACAGGGCCTTACCCTTATATTATTCATCTTTGCTTTTATTATTAGTAAAACTATTAAAAGTTATGCTTATTAGAGGCTATAAAAAGGAGAGTATATTAGTCTCTTAGATAGCCCATTTGGATCTATTATAATGACTAGTATAGTTATTACTATTATCGACTTAAAGCGACTTGGGCTTATAGGTGTCATTCTCATTCTCGTCTGGTCACTATTGCCCCCGGGTGGATAGGTAATTCTCTGGGTTTATTGCAACGATCTAAGGCATTAATAACTTCTATTACATTACTATATCTAAACTTTAATGTTTATATCCCTCGCAGATATATGTTTATATACAGAGGAGTCGATATTGCCGTCAAGACGCTGTTTCTAGCATTAATCGGAGCACCTGATCAGATCAAGAATTCAAGCTTGGATTCCTGGGGGAACGTCAAAATCCCAAGGATCGAGTCGCTGGAAGAGTATAATCGTACAAAGAACCACGATTGGATTTCGTTAGACGAAGCCCGACAACAATTAGTATATTCCAGCCTTCTTGGAATACCTCTGGCCGGCATACCGCAGCGCCACAACACAACCTTCGCTTTGGAAACGTCATATCTAAGAACGGAATGTACCTCATGGTTCGAAGATTCTATGATGACCACTTCCGTCCACGACATCTTCACATGCACACCGGGATCTCCATGCAGTGTGAAATCAGTCTTTTCCCCATGGGGCGCATTCGGCCTAGTCGAGTGGCCGGAGGGCAGCATCCGGAAGAATACCACAATAACATTAGCGAATGGAACTGTGCTGGATACCAGACTCAATCGGTGCCAAGACCCTCAAGCACCCGCGGTCAAGCTGATGTATTACAATTTCGACGCTACCAAGGACCTGACTATCGCAAATTGTACTCTGAGCACGTCGCACGTCGAAGTCCGCGTTGCATGCTCGGGCTGGGATTGCAAACCGACGGCTATACGACGATCCACCTTGACGACGTACCGAAGCGAGAACTTTACCTTTTTGGACGGATGCGTCTATATCAAATCCTCAGTGCGCCCAGCCTACGAGTATTTTTTCAATCTTTTCAAAACTCTCACAGACAGTCAAGGAGTAGAAGGAAATCAACCATCTATCATCCAAGCGTATCTAGCTCAACCAGAGCTGGGTCTATCAGGCGGGGCATTCTGGGACTTTCCGCCGGTGCATACCGCAGATGACCAGTCGTTTTCAATTCGACTGGGGCATATCCTGAATACCTACTGGATGGCTGCGATAGGAATCGACCCGCTGCTCTTGGGTCAGACGGCAGACTATAGCAACACAACGTACTTTGAGTACGCCGTCAACAAGTCGGCACCGAAGCCGGACCCGTCCAACATGTACAACTTCTCGGAGACGCAGGCAACAGTTTCCACCCAAGTGCAGATTCTCCGATATAATAAGGGATGGATGGTCATTCTTATTATATCCACCCTCATCTTATTGGTTGCGGCAGGCATTGGTCTAGTATTGGATTTGCAGATCTGGGTTCCGCGGTTACTGATAAACGTGTCAACTCTGACTAGGTGCAACCCCAATTTTGGTGTCCCAGCTGGTGGTGGAGCATTATCAGACGAGGAGAGAGCTAAGCTCATGGCAGACATGAGAATCAGATTTGGTGATATAAAAACCGGAGACGATTCCGATGATCTGGTCATTGGGGATTGTGTAGAAACAGGAGGACATGTTTCAAGGTTTACGAAAGGGAAACTCTATATTTAATGTCATGGTGGGGTTTAGTTGTTGGGTATGCTTTGTCTTTACTCGGAGGCCTCGCCGTCGTAAAGCATTGGGTACTTTGGGTTCCATTTCAAATTAGGGCAGGTAGCTGGTGCAAGGAACGCTGTTTCGCAGGTCTCTCACCGCCTTTCACGTTGATATTATCTTTGTCGCAATTTGATTAAATGAGACGCATTTGTTAGTAAGACCGAAGCACAACTATCAAACACCCAGAGAATATGAATAATAATCATCTACGGAATTGAGACTCAACAGCAGTGCTCAGCATCTGGAAGCTCCATGTCCAGTGAGAATTACCTAGTCATCGTACAATCTAAGCCCATTCTCCTCCCGTGCCAGTCGCCTCATCTCCTCGCTCGAGCATATGAACAACTCCCAACTGGCCGCATTAGCCTGGCCCCCCACCGAATAGACATCGCCGTCGGGATTAGAGTCCATCAACGCATAATCATGCCCACAGATCACCGGGTCGAGCCACCTCGTCGTAGGCTCCTTATCGCGGACCGCCGCATCCTCACACTCGGAATTCGTTGGCATATCGACAATGTCGCGACCCAGCTCCTTGGCTCGTTGCTCCAGATAGTCGACGTAGTAGTTTCTGTTGGGACTGTTCTGCCAGTTGTGAGATTCTGTCTGCCGCGCCTGGTCCCAGAGCTCCGAACACGGCTGCGGCGCGAGATCCTCCCAGAGGACTCTGTAGTCACCCGCGATGCATGCCATGGCCACCTGCAGCTTCATATCCGGCCGGCGGCGGACGAGTTCCTTCAACGTCTCTTCCGCCGGGATCAAGGGCCACCAGATCATCGCGGGCATCTCGTATTTGCCGGGGCTGGAGGGCGTGATGTGTGACAGGTCGTTGACCATGATGGAGCGCGCCAAGATGGCGGTCTTGATGGCGCGGTTTCTCGGATCGATTTCCTGAAGCGACCACCACTTGGCAAACGTGGTGTTGTGGTAGATGCCGCGGATGACGGCCGCGTGCTCGTCGTGGAGCATCTTCGGCCGGCGGAGACGCACATAGCGTTCAATATTCCCTTCGTAAGCCGCCATCAGGATCAGCGGGTCCTTGTTGGTAGTCGGCAGATGCGAGAGGAGGGGCGTGTAGAAGAGTGCAATATGCTCAGGGGAGAGTTCCTCGTTGTTGGTCTTTTCCGATGAGGTTTCGTCGATATTGCAGTCTTCGGCGATATTGAAGTAGTGCTTGCCCCATTCCTGGTACTTGTCCAGCCCGAGTCGGACGTCCAATGAGGACCGCACAGCCGTGTCGCCGTTCATGAACGCGGGCGACGATGGGCTATCGGGGTGGGAAGACCGGGTGTAGTCGTCGAGGATTGCGTAACACACAGGCTGTCGCATTATGGTGTCGAATATGGCTTTAGATCCGTCCTTTGAAAAATTGTCTCTGGCCTCTTCCGCGATGGAGATTTCAGGCAGGAGCCCAAGTTCATCGTAGAGACCAGCATAGCCGGCGACGGCACAGGCCCGGCCGACCACATACCGCATGTCGGGGTAACGCTTTGCCAGTTCGCGGTAGGTTCCCTCGCTAGCCACGTCCGGATACCAAATGCAATACGGCTTGTCGTCGTCGGTCGTCATTTCCGGGATGGTGTTGCTCATGATAAGCCGGGCGTTGCGGGCGCGGGAAAAGGCGTTGTTGTCCGATTCTGAGCAGAGCCTCCGGACGGGCTCCGACATTGCAAAAGCTTCATTGTGCCGGATACCGTGTATCACGCACGCCGAGACCCAGTGGCCAAGGGCAGTCGGCAGCCGGTGGCCACGGAGTGCGTCCCGATGGTCGTCGCCGGGCGGCGGCCGTGTCATGAGCGCAGCGCCCATCTCTTCGAATGAAAACAGCATCTTGGTCGGAGGCACTAACAGCATTGAAGATGAAGAGAAGGATGGTTAAGTCCCTTTAAGCGTTCCAGTTCGCACATGTGTTAGTGTGAGTATCTGCAGTGCACCCTAGAAATTCAGGCGTGTGGATGCGCATGGGCGGGCCCTTAACTGGCGCGAACAACCCCTGTCGTTTCTCACGATGCCAACGGTCTTCTGTGAGTAAAGACAAGGTTTTCTAGGCACACAATATGCTCAACAAAACACCATAAAGGTATTATATGAACTGTCACGCTTATCAAAATCGCGTTCTTACTCCAAGATTCTACAGCACTGCCTAACGGCCTGACCGTCTTCAACCACCCCCATCACTCCCTGTTTAGCAAACCTGACAGGCACCGTCAGGACAGTATCCATGGCTACACGCAAAAGCGCACAAGTTTACAAAGTACTCGTAGTCGTAACTGTTCTTGTCCAGACCCGATCCCGGACACCCTTGCACGCCTGATCGCGTGGGCAACGCCGCTGCCGCCGAAGCGGACTTCGTGCAGACGCACGCGTTCTCTTCGCAGCGGTCATAGTCGCAGTTGAAGGAGCAGAGGCCCGTCAACCCACCTGACACGCCGTCTCTCACGGTGCCGCCTGTAATGGAGTTGGTAGCTGCTGTTGCCGGACACGAAGACAACGCCGAGGTCTTGCCCGTCTCGCTCTCGAAGGAGCCCCAAGACTTGACGAGACTGCTCTTCAAATCTTGCTGGCCATTCCGTCGGAAGAAACGAGCAGTCGTGCTCGACGTCAGCGGTGGGGTCGGAGACGGTGCTGACGTAGTAGTGCTGGCAGATGTACCACGACGGGTCCATGCGCTTGGGAAAGCCGTCGCTGTTCATCAGCGATGGCGGGACTCCGTATGAGATGGCTGCCACGTTGGTCTTGACGTCCTCCGTGGTCACCGAGCTGGGGAAAGCCAAGTCATCGACAATACGCAGGTGGGCCGAAAACCCAGAAAGGGGCGCTCCCGGATATGGTTGCGTCCAATCGAAGCCTGCGTAGGAAGCCACGTCTGAGCGGTTCAGAGACACAAAAGCAGCGCCTGTAGAGCAGGCCAAGAGATTTCTACGACATTGGATGCGTTGGCGAGGTATGCCGTGTTGTCCAGGTAAATGTATGACACGTCTTCCGTCCTGGCGACGTTGGCGAAGAGGGAGGCCAGTGGCAAAGCCCACGAGCTGGCCTTTACGAGATCATGCATCATGCTCAAATGCTCTGAATACGTGACAGAGGAGAATAATGAAGGCGGGGAAAAGGACGACGACTGGGAGAAGGATGAAGATGAGATGAAGGGGAATGAGGATGGGCAGAGGTGGAAAGACGCTCGGCGACCATCTTGCGGCCCTTGATATCAAAGCCTCGGGAACACTTGAATTGACAAACATCGGCCGAGGCTTTCAACTCCTAGACCTCGGAGAAATAGAACTCGGCCACAGTGAAACCCAACGTACCTTTCAAACATTAAGATAGCATGCGGTCTCCCTCAGACATCGGGATGACATGGGGTGGGGAAGGAGAATTCATCATGCTCGCAATAGAGGCGGTCAAAATGATCCCTCCAGATATCTTCAATACGACGCACAGTAACGAAGCTGTATCCATTATTCGCCGACTTGATGAACATCATCAGCGGTAGTTTATCAATCTACCAGTTGGATGAGATTTTGGCCAGCCTTGTGTCCTTGTCCCGAATGAAAGGTTTCATCCAGGTTTCATCCAGATTTTGGCCTTTAAGAATAGTCGATTTTGTTCCATGATTCCCCGTGGCCAGTTCCCAGTGGCCAGGAAGTAGGACTGGCAGCCATGATGTGCCATGCTATGATTGTAGTCGATACCGTCATCAAGGAGAAACTGAGCGCTTTCCGCTATAGTCCACTCACCAAGAGTATACTCAGTACAGCTTTACAGGGCTCTTAATCTTGACGCAGTTTATAGAGGTCTCTATTGAGATGAGTCGAAGGTAAATCTCCGAGTGCAATCAGTGTACCTAGTACAACCAATCTCATATCAAATACTTTTGGCCGGATCCCTTCAGTAACTCTAGTCTTGGCTTACTTTTAACAAATTAGCACCTTAACATGCTTTTAATTTGGAAGTATTCTCCAATATATGCACAATTATCTGTCGTGCATTCTGAAGAAGGCGTTTGGATCTTTCTTCGAGGAGTCTCAAACCCCAAGCCGCGAAAGAAGCCGACCACAAAAAGTCAATAGAGTATACAAAGCTGGGGAATTTGCAATACAGACACATGTATAAGGGACTTAGTTTAGTTAGATGCATGAATCTCTGGTCGCTCATCAGTGAAAGAATGCTTGCTCAAGGTAAGTATTCGGCCGTTTAGACCGGCTCAGCTTTCGAATGATGTCACTTGAAGCCGGAAATGAGGACTTCATGTGTAAAGGCATTCTTACAATGCCTAGAAAAAGTAGTCATACAAGCAACTTCAGGATATATTTGAAACCCCGCCACAGCTTTTCGTTTATAAACCAGATGTTTCAATGCCAGTTCTACGAGTACCGAACCTGTTCATGGAAAACGTAGGTGACAATGAAGCGTCGGAAATCTTTCCGCATTCCGCCCTGGGCCATTTCGCGTCTTCGGAACTACCGAAAATTCCGCCGCCAGCCCCGCCACCCAAAACAGTCACCAGCAGATCGTCCTGAGTAAGGGAAAAAGCTCTTCACCACGAGCTTATCTTGCTTTGAGAATTTCTCGATGCGATCGATTTGAGGTCATGTTTGACCTCTCCATGGCAATGATACCTGGCCCGGGCTGTTATTGCCCATAACCACACCTTGCTGGGCGTGTGCTATATCTGTCTAACAGGCTGCGAGAGGCATTGCCCTTGAAGAAAATGCAACCTATCATAGCCTAAAACTTTATAATACGAGAACTGAAGAAGATATGGCCAGGTTTTCCAACTTTCAATTTGCAAGAGTTTGGTTGGAAGAAACTTTGTGGACGCCTCCATGCCCGCAAATGTTAGCACAGAACCCCCTGTCCTCTCCAAGGTTAGTTCGATTAGCAACCGACACACATCGGTTCCTGCGCTTGATTCCATCCCCATACGACGTGGTGGATGGCTGCACAGCCAAGAAACTACAGTTTCTGAGTCTGTTTTTGCTCGCGGGACAACACTTATAGTTAAGGGATCAATGATAGCCTCCCACGTAGTCAACTGGTGTGACCGCAAGCCGGGAAGGATTTCGGGTGTGACGCCGGCTTTGACGGCGTAGTGGCCAAACCCCACCAAATGCCACCCTACCCCAGAGATTTAGCGGATTAAGTTTGCGGGGTGGCAGGGATTTATGTCAGCCAAGATCCTTCAAAACCCCCCGGAAACCCTCCCTCTCAATTCCGCCCCTTTCTTTCCTGACCTCTTTTATCGTTCGATTATCGTTCGATTATCATTCGATTGCCTCGCTCAAAGAAGCAGGTCCCAGGAACAGAAAAACAAGAAGACGAAGAGAGCGGAAAATAATCACGTGCTATTGCTTTTTATCTTTGATTGGAATATGGATTCTCCAGAATCTCCGCGCTCAGTCGGCGGCGGCGGTGACGGCCCGCATCCCGGATCCCCTGCTTCTCAGTCTCAGGGGAGCGGAATTGCGAGTGGCCCCAAGACCCGGACGACTCGAGGGAAATACATTTCCAAGGCCTGGTAAGAAGACCCGTGTTCGGGATTCCGACGCAAGCAAACGTTCGGCCTAAGACTGTACTGATTACGTTTTCGAAACCTTGCAGTCTTGAATGCCGGAAAAGAAAGAGCAAGTGCAATGGCAAAAGCCCTTGTTTCCGTTGCGCTCGTCAATCATTGACTTGTGGGTTGATCAATTCCATACACTGCCGACGCAAAGCGATGAAGACTAAGAGCCTCAGGTGCATACCCTGCCTCGAAGAAACCACGCAAGGACCAGGGAAGTAGCCCGTAAGTCTATTGTCTAAGATGAACATTGGGGGCAAGCGCGTTCTTTATTGACTTTCCAGTGGTACCGATGCTCAAGCTATCCAGTCCCTAAGGGATCAAGTGGCTTCTCTACAGGGAGGACTGGACCTCTTGCGTCGGCACCAGTCCCAACAGCCATCGGAAAACCAGTCGAGCCCACTGCAGACGCAGTCAGAGGTTGCACCCACAGTAATTCAGAATCTACAGGTTCCGTTAGGCAATCTGAGTGACGAAGTAGTGGACTCAGAACGTCAACCTGGCCCTATCGTCGTGGACGTGGAATCCTCCGCCAGCCAAGACGAGCCTCGGCCATCCGCCAGTTATACCTTCAACATCAGTCTCGCAAGAACACACCTACGGGCACGAGGTATCGGGACCGCCGACCACGAGCCTGGCGGGATGCCTGGATCCGTGAACCCAACTCGACCGCCATCGCCATCCATTCAAACAGCCTCCGGCTTAGATGTCGGATCAATAGATCCTTTGTGGCTCATCAACGAAGAGGAATCCGTGCGGTTATGCAATGTGTATGAAGAAGAGATTGGGATTCAGTACCCTTTTCTTGACATTCAGTGGCTTATCGAACGAGTCCGAAGCCTTTACCATGCTATGAACAGTGGCTCTCGCGTCGGGTTCGCCTTTGCTGCGATCCCGGGGCCGACAATCATAGATCCTCAGGATCTGGGTTTAGTCAAGATGGTCCTATCTACGGCTTTGACGGTGGAAGCAGGAGGCTCCAGTCAACTTGGCAAGTCCCTGTTCCTGGATGTGAGGAAATCATCACACGATAAGTTATGGGAATCGGCAAGCCTCAAGTCTACCATGCTTTACATTTTGCTAGTAGGTGGCGTTGAGTAGGGTCAGCTTGGTCAAACTTTCTAACATCAGAGTTTAGGCGGTGTACAGCTTCATGACTGGCGATGATTTACAAGCTTGGAGGCTGGTGGGTATTGTTGCCCGATGGTGTTTGGAAATGGGCCTTCACCAGTCTGCAACAATTAGCAAAACATTCAAGGATGCTGGAAAACGTAAGATGGTCATGCGGCTCTTTTGGTGTGTCTACACATTGGACCAGCGGTGGGGCTTCGGCGCGGGTCTGCCCTTCGTGATGCACAACTTTGATGTTGATCAGCAACTACCAGAGCCAGTAAGTACCTCAAAACTTGCAAATCATTGTAAGAGAGAGAATTATTGACCTCCTCAACTCCAGGATCAAGACGTGCCGTATCTCAGGGCCATGGTTGAGTACAGTCGAATCGGTGACAAGGTTTGGGCGACATCGTACAACTCCGCCAGAGCAACGGGCGCTATCCGAGACGACGAAATCTCCTACCTACTATATCGTATAGACCAATGGTATGAGGATCTTCCGGGAGACCTGAGACTTTCTCCAAACGAGCAGACTGCTAGTCCCAATATGACCTCTGCGACCTCTAGAGGCCTTCAGCGGCTGCAGCTTTTACTCCATCTACGGGCCAACCAGATGAAGATCCTTCTGCTTCAGCCATTCCTTCACTCGACATCCAGTCTCAAATCCAACAAATCCAAGATCCAGGCACTTGTCAACTTGGCCAAGGACACCATCCAGATGCTCGACTCTCTCAACAAATCAACAGACATCTACCAAAATCAACAAATGTGCTTCAACCATTTCCTCGTCTCCGCTCTAGGCGTCATCTTCCTCGTCGTGACTCTATCACCAATGGAACACGGCACTTCAGTCCGAGACGAGTTCCACATCGCACTCGATCTAATTCGTGGTCTCAGCGCCAGGTCGTATGTCTCTAGCCGGCTCTGGAGGAGGATCAGCGACCTACGACTCGCTTGGAGAAAGCTGGGATTGAACGGTCCGCAATCGAGAGAAGGCAGAGAACCTAGTTCCCAGGGCCACGCGCTAGTCACGCCACCCAACTCTTCCGGTGGTGCGGACATCCCGTCTGGGAACGTGCCGACAGCTGTCGATGATGCGTTGCGCAATCCAGAGCTTGATACATGGCAAACAGGCTCGGGTGAGCCTTTCACCGAGGCTCAGATGGCGCAGGAGTTGAATGATTTTTTCAATTCAATAGATGGCGGGGGAGACTTTGGGATTCCGTTACCCGTTCTTGGTACTGACCTTGATGGTGTTGATGCAGAGCGTGATCCCGAAGACTCATTTCTCGAGGATGATATGAACACCTCGATGGATGTGTCTCACTTATTTGTAGATATGCTATGAATTGAAGTATCTTGGACATGCAAATTCCAGCAATCCTTTTAAATCGTAGTTCCGTACTGAACATCAGTGCATCTGTCGACTGACTCTCATACCTTGTTTGAGGTAAGGACGCGCATGATATTGACAGGAGCTGATGATCGACCGGGCGTTGTATCAAAGAAGCAAATAGCATAACAGAGTCTTGCTCTTACAATATGTTCACGCCACTTTCTTTGCAGGGAAGACTGAGGGGCATGAGACTTTCCTTGAGAGCCTGATGCCGGCTAGGACAACACAGAGTTCATGCAAGATTATGAGTTTTGGCCAATTTCCTCAACTTGCAGCCTTCCCAACGTACGGAAGGCGTAATACGGTTCGTATAAAGACTAATTCCGACCAATAACCACCCCTCTTGCCCCCCCTGAAATACGCTGCCAGTCAAACCCCACGTCATAGTGTGACTTGCGCAGCCTCCGTGCAACGCCGGAATGCGACGGCGGAATTTGGAACTGCTTCTCCGACACCCAACGGAGATCTCGGCCCCCGCGATTTGTCTTGGCGCGGGGAACAAGGACGTCTAATATGATATTTCCGCCCAATGAATTATCTCTCATTATAAATGATTTTGTCAATCTAGTCTGTCGTTAACATCCGTACCCACGAAGCCGCCATCAGACTGCGCCCTGTACATCCCGCCCCATCATGTTCGTCGCAGAACTCGTGCAAGGCCTCGTTCACGAGGCGACTCACCGACCCACCGAGTTCCTCGCCAAAGCCCTCGGCGTCGCTGTGTTGGTGTATTTTATCGCAAATGAAGTCGTCAGATCCAAAGCCCGTCTACCCGCTTGGCACGGCCCAAAGGGACTCCCAGTTGTGGGGAACCTGCACCAGCTCGGCGGCAACGCCTCGCAAAAGTACAAGGACTGGGCCAAGGAGTTTGGTGCCGTTTACCAGGTCCAGCTGGGCAACCTTCCAGTCTTGGTTGTCAATACCGCTGCTGCGGCCAAGGTCATCTTCGGGAACAACTCGCAAGCTACCGCTTCACGACCTGAACTATACACTTTCCACAAGGTTTGTTTACATCGCTCCAGCAACCCGGCTTCACGATGGCAGTTTCTAATTTTTCGTGCTCCAGATCGTGGCCAACACTGCTGGCACTACCATTGGCACATCTCCCTACAATGAGTCGCTCAAGAGGAGAAGAAAGGGCGCAGCGTCCGCCCTTAACCGCCCGTCTATTGAAACGTACATTCCCCATCTAGATCTCGAGACGAGAGACTTCCTGAAAGACGTTCTCCACTACGGCAAAGCAGGCAAAGTCACCATCGACCCCTTACCCCTCGTCCAGAGACTCAGCTTGTCGCTGGCCGTCACACTCAACTGGGGAGCGCGGTTCCCCAGCCACGACGACGGCCTCTTCAAGGAAATCACCACGGTGGAGGGCGAGATCAGCCGCACGCGGAGCGTCACGGACAACATGCAGGACTACATCCCCCTCTTACGCTATAACCCCTTCTCAGCGGGGAAGCGCCACGCCGTGGAGATGAGAATCCGCCGTGATAAATACCTGTCCAAGCTCAACGGCGACCTCGAGGCGAAGATTCGCAACGGGACACACGAGCCGTGCATCCAGGCCAACGTCATGCTCGACGAGGAAGCCAAGCTCAACAATGTCGAGCTGACCTCCATCAGCCTCACCATGCTCTCGGCCGGATTCGAGACCTTCACCGCCGTCTCGACGTGGGGCATCGGGTTCCTGGCGACGCACCCCGCGATTCAGCAAAAGGCGTTTGATGCCATTCGGAAGTCGTATGACGAGGGGAACCCGTTGTGTGATGCACATGATGACCAGACGATTCCCTTCCTTCGCGCCCTGGTACGCGAGTGCTTGAGGTAAAGTTCTGATTCCATGTTGGCAAGCCAATTGACACCCCGCCACTGTGACTGACTTTTACCGGTACAGATTCTTCACTGTACTCCGACTTTCATTGCCTCGTGCTACGAACAAGGAATTCGTGTACGAGGGGAAGCTTGTACCAAAGGGTACGGTCGTCTTCCTGAACTCTTGGGCTTGCAACATGGGTGCGTATTTTTTTCTGGAATAGAGGACTCCTGAACTGGTTTATACTCACGCCTCGCTAGATGGCGAGCTCTGGCACGACCCCGAAGTCTTCCGCCCCGAGCGCTGGCTGGAGAACCCCGAGGCACCAATGTTCACCTACGGCGTCGGTTACCGCATGTGTGCCGGAACGATGCTGGCTAACCGCGAACTGTACATTACTTTCCTCCGCATGTTGGCCAGCTTTGAGCTGTCTTCGACGGACAAGATCGACAGTAATCCCATCACTGGGGCTGCTGATTTGACTAACCTTATTATTACGCCAAGCCACTACAAGGTCACCTTTACTCCTCGCAACGAAGCGGCTCTTAGAAGCGCTTTGGAGACGGCGGTCGAACATTGATGGACTTTATTTCGGTAAGTGAAACCTAGGTATGAGGGGGGCTAGGCGTTAGCCAGGCAAGAGGACGTACGTAGGAGGATGGCGAATGAACCTGCAACTCAAATTACAAACAGAGATTGGAATTGGCAGACGTCGTGGGATCCGAAAAGTACCGGTTTCGTCAAGGCACTTTTGGAGGCAAGGAAGGAGGATGTCCGTTAAGCAAGGTCTTGCTTACACAATTGAAGTCAAAAACAAAAAGAAGATATTATTTTCTAAAACCGAGAATCGAACTCGGGGCTACGCCTAACCTCTGAGAGATGAGAGGGCATCATGTTGGCCACTAGGAAACGTATTAGATTAGAGCCCCACTACCAAGACTTTTGTAGCTTTAAATGCTGAGGTTAATGTTGGTTTACGTATTACAGGATGATTTGTTCGATTGAACCGTGGTGACAAAAGGTTAATTAACTGTATATTGATCTCTGCGTGAAGTGGAAAAGAGAGGTTTTAACCGGAAGTTCGACCGTTGATTGAAAGCTGATTTAGAGGTCTGTAGATGGCCCCTGCGCTTGCGCTGACTCGAGGACGAATTGGGCTTCCAATCCGACAGAATAAAGTTAGGAGAGCCGGAAGATAGATGCAAGGGTTGACCGGCTTCTTCAACGTCGTGATGTCGTCTACACTCGTGAAATTTCCTACATCGACCAAAACAAGAAGTTTGAAAATTTCTGACCGCACCTCGTTAAGAAAGCGATGGGCATAGTCCCAAGAGTCGCATCCCCAGCCACAGTTCCGAAAGTTGCTCCAAAAGCACACAGTCACGCTTTAGACGTTTTCTACTTCTCCATGTAAACTAGCTGACATTACTAAATATTCTAAGCACTTTCACAAAGGATCTAGCTACAGAGTTTCTGTCTCGTCGAAAGTATCTGAGTGATATTTATTTCCCCGTTGAAGTATTCAAAATCTTAGACTGGAGTATTTCCAAACCCCGGAGGCTGATACTCGACTGCACAAGAGGCTATCTTGCCAATAAAAGGCGTGGCAGGAGACATCATACCACATTAGTGATCCGCTGCCGCAAGTCAACTAATACTATCTTAGTCACAATGGCCTCAGAAGGACCGGACATACAATTCTTACTCACGTTACCTTTTCTTCCTGTTTCTCTTTTCCTATGTCCATCATAATGCCGATGAGGTCGAATGTCAATTCCTGAATTAGCTAGCTCTGAATAACGGGTCTGATTCCTAAAATACACTGCGCGGCAGCCACTTACCAAGTGGCTAAGGATGCGAGACCATGTTATAAGTTGCCAGCCTAATCTCTTCAGGAGAAAATTTCTCAAATTTCTTCGAAGAACAAATGTGGCTATACCTATCTCTCGTGTTATACAGCATGCCAACACATTGATAACCTTCCCATGGAGCAAGGGGGTCAAGGAGCATTTCCGGGCTCTTGTTTACGACGGTTGCTGTCGTAAACTTTACGCGGTCTTTCTGTAGGTTAGCTGGAGAAGAAAGATTCTTATTGCCTTGATGCAATCAAAGTGCTGGTCTTCTCACCTTGGATTTCTGCATCGCTTAACCCGAACGGCCAAGTGGTCGCGGGGGTGCTTTTAGACCCAAAGGTTAAGGAACCACTTGTGCTGCCCTTTCCGAACCCACCAAAAACGGATTTGGTTTCTGTGATTCCCAGCCCTCTGAACCCCTTCTCATAACTGGATATTTCTAGCTGTTTTGAGGACCATCCCGATATCCCGTTCTTATTCCCGGAATTCGAATCAGGCTGACTTGGCTTTGGGCTAGGGGTGTAGCTGGTTCTGCCACCAAACCCGGCGGGTTCGCTAGATAAGTTGCTCCAGAGTCCGATGTTCTTTGTCGGAGAGATCTCCTCGGGCTTCGCGGCAGTTGGCGCATAGCATTCGGGAGGAGGCAATTTGACAACCACCTTAAATTTCTTCCGAAGTGGGGTAGACTTGGCCGACTGCTTAGTTTCTGTGGCTGATACGATTATAGGAGCTGTCTTTGGTGCGGATACTCGGCTCGTTTGTTGGCTGTGAGGTGTAGCTATAGTAGGTGAGCAGTGAGAAGAAAGGCTTTCATGTCAAAGCATTCAAATAATTCTATACGTACTGTTTGTGGACAATCCTCCAGTAATGTCCCGCTGATGGCTCTTCGTGGGAGTAGTGGGTTGAACTGAGGAAATGGTTATTGGGGCATGTTCTTTCGGTAGGAAAAGCGTGGAATTGTAATTACTCGTCGCAACTCTGGGTCTGTACCGGCGGCATTGATCCAGACCCTGCTTGAGCAGCTTGATATCGCTCTGCAGCTGTGTGCGTCGCGCCCGAATCTCCTCCGACTCGGCCGCGAGCTCCTCTAACCTTGCATCATCCATTGCGTTGACATCTTTCGGTGTCAGAATTCCTGGAAGCTCTTGTATGAGACAGCTCTCTAACGCCAGGTTGATCAGGTTATCAGTGAAAGTGCGCAACGCCATCTACGCCAAGTCAGTACTTGAGCTTACGGCTAATTCAGTCAATAAAACATCGATACTTACGTCGTAGAATGTTTGCATTGTTTCGATAGCCTGCCCGGTCCCAAACTCATTGCGTCGATGTGAGAGATCTGTTCCCGTGTGTTGCGAGCCTTCTGAGCTATCGTCACTCGCGTTGTTGCTGTCGGAGTCCCCCGAGGCATCCTCAAAGTCACGATCAGATTTTCTGCCGTCCATAGCTTCCTGGAAGTCAGCATCAAGAGGAAGCGCGTATCCCTCCTGAACAGGTCGAAGAAGCTCCCGCAACTTGTTCTCGAGAATCTCCTCCTTTGCATCGAAGAAAGGATCGACGCAGGTCGACAGGATGGTGGAAGTGGTACTGCAAGTGCCCAAGGGTCCAGCGACGTGCTCAAATGCCTGGTCTACGAATGCCTTCACCATGACGATGACCTTCTTCAAATGCAGCCTGGCGACGGCCTCCCAGGGTTTTGACTGTCTCTGAAACAGCGGCATAATCAAGTTCGTATTGGCATATCCGGGAAACTCGGTGCCCTGGTTCGCGGCCGCTTGCCGCTCCAATTGAGTGGTCATCTCTGACCAAGTAATTGGTTCTGGCATGGGAAGGTCGTATGGATGCTTGTAGAGGAACTCTGCAAGATGCGGTGGCATGGTCTTCTGTCTCCTACTACTAGGAACGCCAAGGGAAATTTTCTGCGATGACCCTTGCACAGTGAGAATGTGACGAATGGCTCGATTGAAATTTCGCAGGTGAGACCGCAACTTCCGATCAGTACCATCAAAGCCGCCGAAGAACGGATCATTGTAGTGGCCCTGTATGCCGTCGCGGACAAGTCTCTCAAATCCTCCTGCGATGTCCACGAGATATGCTCTCATGCTGGCAGGACTAGTCCTGGCCTGCCCTAAGCGTGCGAGCTCGGTCTCATTTTCAGCGAGCTTCCCTTGAATTTCTTCAAGAACACCTGGAAGATTCTTCTTGATTTGGTCATGAAGGACATGACTGAGACGTTTCCGTAGAGTAGATATGCCCCGATGGATTGCTGGTATAGAAGCCCAGGACCCGGATTCGAAGAACTTTCTTTCGACTACGTCCCGAGAGTCATGATCTACCTCGGATGTGCCGTAGTCTGGAAGGTTGCGTACCACATGCCATCCAAGCTGCAGGTTGTGCACTGCTTCGCGGCCCCTGATAATTTGAAGATACTCGAGTTCGTTGGGAGATCCTGGATGGAGAAGATCTGGCTTAGTAATGACCCCAAGCGTACGCTTTCTGGCGGGGTCGTGTTTTGCCGCCTCCTCCAGGACTCTCTGGTTGGCGAGCTGATTATTGGCTGAAATGACGGCGAGGATAATGCTGTTTTTCTTTTCCATATAGCTTTCTACCAGCTCCATGACGGTTGTCCTGCCCTCCGCCGACTGCTTTGCTGTCGCAGTATGGAAGATTCCGGGCAAATCGACCAGGGTCAGAGGGTATAGGTTTGGACCTTCGACCTCCAGACGAAGAACGTCCTTGCAAAATCCCCTGTTGGAGTCGGTGAGGCCCATGTGCTCTTTAGCGGCGGAGAAGACTTTGCTCATATCCTCTCCCTCAGAAAAATCGACCCTTATCTCCTGTGCAGGCTTAACATCGTTGTGGAACCGAATGGTGGCCTTGACGCGTCTTTGGGTGCCGTTTCGGAGAACCAGCTCTGTGGCAAAACGTGTGCACAAGCCCGAGCTAACGGGAAACTTGACATGGGAGATGGCTTCAAGGACAGATGACTTTCCGGATGACTGGTCCCCCACGACGATTATTTGAGGGAGATTGACGATCTTGCCAAGGCCGAGCGAAGAAAGCTTGTCGGTAGTGTCGAATAAGATGCGAGTCTCGACGGAGTTCAACTCATCGAGAGCTCCGGCATCGAGGGTAGCTTGAGACATGTTTGAGTCTACGCAAGTTGCCAAGCTGTGAGATACGGATGGCTTTGACCACTCCAAATAAAATTTCCGCGGCGACCAAGGAAATTATAAGAGTCCTCAAGAGTCAGCCCTCGTAATTGGGCTTGTTGGTTTGTTGTGTTGGTTCATTTTCGGAGGGGGCGGCGCAGCTCATGCATACCACCTAACCGCGCGCAACCTGACACAGCTGAAGTGCAGGAGATGCGGTCCAATATTTGGCCAACAAGATATAGAATCGGTCTTGAGTTGATGATCTGCTATCTCAGCCTGCAATCTTAATCGAGCAGGGTTCCGTATCCATCCCGGATCAGTCCCAGATACTCCATTCTTGATCCGTATGTTTCAATTCTGTGTGGACTGCAACCCCGGCGCCACTACACCATATCGGATGCTGTGATAACCACCGACCACCAGAGAATAATTCTAGCCCCCCAGAGTCCTCCGGAGAGGAAGCGGATTTGTGAGAGTGTGATGGGGCTGATATGAAAATTCAAATCGTTCCATTGGCTTGTGGGACAGTGGGTCAACTGCACGAAGGCGTTGCAGGGCGAGGCCTGTCTCTACACCGTCTCTATACTAGCAAGTCGGTGGGGAGGGGGGCAAAGACGTGGATAACCCAGAAGAGGAAAAAGTTGTGCATTTTGATGTCGGAGCAGATATTGGTGATAGTTGTTTGAGATCTGTCAATGTCAAGGGCCGTATTGACCTGTTGAGTGATACTTGGATCTGCGGACATTCTCAAGTATTTCTTCGACGTATGCCATGAAAGGTCAACATGCATAAACACGGAAGGCCAGCTGTCGATCTCGGGGGCCGTGTTTCCCGGCTCGTTGACACGCTGATGTCGGTGATGAATAGACAGATAACCACAACCCCAAATCTCACTAAGGTCTCCTTCACCTCACGAATGAACATATTCTCATGAGGCATCAAGGTACAGATTATATTCACTCGCGCCCGTCGCATAACATTGTGAAAGCGAAACATGAATCTCATAGCTAGCCCAATCATCACGTTGGCCCTCACTCCAGTAAGGTAGTTGACACCAACACGATATCTGGTCTCGATGTGGTTCTGCCCCTTCCGTCGCCGGATAAGAATGCTGGCGAGCCGATTTTTCTTTTCAGCAAACACGATAGTACATACGGCACGAAATGCCACGAATCCAGTGCGTCCAACGTCAAGGCCTACGACAGCCAAGGCCGCTTTCCGATCAAGATAATCGACAGCTTCAAAGACACAAACATCCAGGAATTGCACGGCCTGCGAAACGTGGTGGGCGCTTTATTGCTCCATCTCCATGTGCAGCCCATAGAGGTCACCGAAAAGCACCACAGGAGACCCATCGCTCCTCTCGGTGTGGACTCTGGAAGAACAGAGCTGCTGGAAGACCATGGCGGAATCATGGGTGCCAGAAGGTGGTTCAGCCCACGGCCGGCCGTTGACCCAAACAGCCTCCATCAGATTACAGTCCAGTGGGATCTCTCCTACTCTCCTTCGGCCACGCAAGCAATTTGGAGCCATTTCCGACCCGGCCCATCACCAAGGAAGTTACGATTGACACGATGCTCGATTCTATTGACATGGTCGGCCCGGTGAAGTGCATTCCCGCACATGCTGATGCCGCGACTGGAGATGCGTCTCCCAACGTCGGTGCGACTTTCTGGTTTGGCATACTTCCCTCGAACCTCCAAAAGTTGTCCGCGTACAGCAGCAACATTTTCCCACGCCTCTCTGCCTTTTTTCGGGACACTCAAGAGAGCTACTACCAAGCATCCATTCAAAACGTTCCCGTTGGCTTCGGCGAGACGGGATTGCAGTCCAGCAGCTTGGTCGAGTAAGACTCCCAAACAGAGACCGTGTCTGACTTTGATCTCGTGCGCCTCTTCAACAACTTGATGGTGTGAGCATGGGCTGAACTGGACCCGGAAAATGATGGGTTTGAGGCGGAGTGGTTCTCGAAAGGTCAGGCTCAACTTCTCCCTACGACCTGGAACTGGTCACCTAATAAACCATTCGCCTAAGTCTCTCTCAGATGTACACCATCTTCTTCCCTCACAGGTTCGGTCAGAGGGGTCCAGAGTACTTCCGTAACACGCCCAACGGGTTTCTGTCCCCGTACGACACCGGTCCTCATCTCAACACCGATAACACAGAACAATAATGCAGCCCAGGAGGGGGACTCTTACACCTCCTTCATTCCCTACAATTGTGGCTGGGTTTACATGGTGAAGATGGATTGCTACACCCGCCGCGCCTCTGTCTACACCGAAGCTGGCGTGTTGAGGCCTCTCGATGACGTTGTCGGAGACCTCGTTGAAAAATGTCGAAGCGGCCTGAAAATCCTGACAGAAGATTGGTTGAAAGGGATCGCACATTGGCTTTGTCAAATTAACATTGACGCAAAAAGTCATTTCCAGGATACTGTCGTACATGGGAACCCCATATGGCTTGATGACATGACGGAGGCTTTCGGTGCCAAAGAAGGTACAAGTCGCAGTGTCGAGGTTGACCAGGACATCTTGTGCTTTGGATTCGAGGTGGCAAGGAGCCTGAAGAGAGGAGTTGTTTCTGCGATTGAGCCCGGATCAAGAGTAGAGTTAAGTAGGCTTCAAAACGGGGACAGAGTCCTGCCGTTGGGGAGCTTTGAATTCTGCATGCTCGGCCCCGATCGTAAGGTTCATATTCTGGTAGAACGGGATAGTGAGACGCTCAGGTTTCGATGCGTGCCTGGGGTTTTTGTCAAGGTATCTTGTTGGCAGGTTCTGAAGGTGGAGCCTACGAACAAGTAAGAAGAGGCTGAAGCAATAGGCCGGCTTAGGACATGGTGATGCCCAAATGTCTTTGATCCGAAGTCGAAACTCGACCTTATTGAGGTAGCCGTTCAGCTGTCGCAACGTAATGTTGGTCAATCTCACTTCGACGGGTGATACATGTACCTGGCGGGCCTGGCTCTGCTCTTCCATACACATAGGCAGCCTCAAGTTCAATCTCTTCGTCACTCAGTGCGTCAACCGCGCCAAACTCATAGAGAACTCCGGAAGCACTGTCTGCACAGGACTCTATACCGTCTCTAAGACGAGCCGCCGTCTTGAGCAGAAGCCTGAACATATCGTTTGGTGCGTCCAAGAAGGCCTCCAGAACTACTTCGATCGTATGCGTTCCGCGAGGCGCAGGCGGGATGCAATCCAACCTGAGAGCGAGCAACTCGTCATTCTTTCTAGCATCTGCAAGCTCGCCTTGGAAGACTGTTATGACTATAGACGACTGTCCGTCGACAGTCGTGGTGAGATGCACGGTTCTAGTGGCCGGGAGCGACGTAAAGCGGGGGAACACCCGCAGCGCCTCGCCACCAATGGTCTCGACGAGGACTGATCGTGGGTTCAACATGAGTGCACCGACTAGGTCATCGAACCTTCCTTGTCCATAGAGATTCTCGGCAAAGACAGCGGTCCCAAAGGTTACAACTTCGTCATAGTCCAATGTGACTGGTACCCAACGAAAACTTCCTGGGTAGTCGAAAACAACACAGGATCCACTGCCGAAGTACGACCTCACCATGGATCGTACCTGTGATGCTCCTGTGTAGCCACCTACGACAACGACTTTCGCGATGTCGTCCCTAGACAGGTTGGCGGTTTTGATGACCTGGTCCATGAGGGGCAACGTCTGCTCGAATGCCTTCATCTCATTCGCATCGAACACCGAGATCCCTCGAAGCTGCTTTTGCTGTATCAATTGTCCTATCTCCTTGCCGAGGTGGCGGTCACTGATGCTAGCCAGGGATTCGAATACCCCCACGTCAAGCTCAAAGACAGATACGTCAAAGGTTTCTCGCCCGAGGTCATAAACAACGAAATGAAAATCATCATCCGACTTGTCTATGCCGTATGCAACCGCAGCAGCGGTAGGCAGTTTCATGATGCGAGGAACTTGTAATCCGATAGAACCGCCGGCTTCCGTGATGATTTTGCGCCCTTCCTTGGTGAAATAGAGCGGAACAGACACGACTGCCTGCTCAATGGGCCCAAGTGTCCAGGTTTCGGCCGTTTTCTTGAGTTCCTTGAGGATTTCCAATACCGATTCCATGAGTATGTGACCTTCGCGAGGGAGATGCGTGTTGAAATCTTCTTGCGAAATCTGATGCCTAAGAGCTCGGTGTAGAAAGTACTCGGGTTCGGTGGCGTCGCAGACCATATGACTGATTCAAGTCAGTACTTACCCTCATTAGAGAATACAGGCAACAATGATCTAACCTGGAATCGAAAAGAGCGCTTGAGACACTTGGATCAACCTGTTCGTGATGTCCCAAGTTATCTGACCACATGATTGTGGAGCCTGGTGTACATCAGTTTTGCGTTCTAGAGCCAGACTTGACGAGAAAGAAGCTTACTCTGGCCATCAAGCGGTATCCTCCTGGCGCCGCGTTGGATTTTGCCTACACTTGAGTATGAAGGCCCGAGGCTCTTCATTGTCCACCTTTCGTCAACCAACAGCGCCTGAAAACGCAGGAAACCTCGAGTGCGCCACTCACGATGGCGATGAAGTCAGATTCAAGCTCATCATCCCAACCGTTGACCTCGAATGCGAAGGCAGCAGGAAATCCTAGGGATAGCATTGAAACGAAAGCGACGAACAGACAGAAACGCGTGGCTCTGTGCCATCCTGCCAATGACGACATCTTGATCCTACCTTCATTTCGTTGTAATGTGTTGGACTTTCATAGATCATGCAGAGTCGAGAGATCACAAATGCCTCTATTAATGAAAGTGATCGTGATCCAACTTGGCTCCTCGCAAAGTCACAAGGTCAATGTAGTTTGTTCTGAACTTGCGGCGGTCAGCCGTCCTCTTTTTACGAGATGCGATGGGCGTTGTGGTCTGTTAATGGCGGTGGCAGCTGGGTGCTTAGTGAGCTGCCCGGAATGATCCACAATCAGCTCGAACTGGACAACAAAGCAACACAGGACCCAGTGATCGTACCAGTACCGTGTCTAAATATGACAGTGCTAATTGACTGACGGTCAAATGTTGCTGAGCTTCCTGCTTGACATTGGACACTGGGTCAACCAACTTTGACCGGTTCGTCTCCATCAACGTCAGTCAAATCTGTGATGCACGGTGGGCATCAGCTGTGACTTGGCCGCCGCGGAGGATACTAGTCAGGCAACACCACTGACTGCTGAGTGAGCCCGTAATCAGTCTTCCTTCTTTTCGCTGTGTGGGCGGTCTTTCTCGTGGACATGAAGTGATATAGATGGAGCTTTTCCTTCCAGAATATTGGCAACGTGCTTATTTCGGTACAGACTCACATTTGTAGCCTTGCTTGGCTTCGCAGTGGAGGCCTATAATACAACACGCAGGAAAGGCTTGTTCGTTCCGTAGAGGCTTTCAGAGATTGTCTTCCCCTTGAGGAATCTGAATCCGCAGACGGCAAGGCAACACAGCAGGGGTGTCCCGAAGTTGAAGACATCACGCTCGTAGAAAACGCTGCGGGAAGATGGATGCTCTGTTCTGTTGATGGTGTGGACGAGATTGATGATTTCCTCCCACTTGGCAAGGAACACCTTGCTGAGGCGGTTGCAGAAGGGACGACGCTGAGAACCTGAGACGAAAGCTAGCAGTCGCCCTGCCCCCGAAACGCTTACCTAGGTAGGTACCCAAAGAGTTGTTGCGGCCCACCCGGCCCCAGCCGTGCTCAGCCGCCCCACCACGGCGTCCTTATCGCTGCTGCCGCTGGTCCGATAAGGCTCTCAACGACGAGCCAGGCCTCTTCCGTCATCCTCGCTCCTGCAGGTCGCTCTCGTCCAAAGCTATCCCCCAAGGCTGTCACCATTCCCAGAGCTGAGCCAGCAAGCATGACGAACGCACGATCGGAATGACTGATCCCACGTACACAGTCTTCGTTCGACTGCCCATTCTGCGGGGCGAGTTCGTGGATCCCCCTCCGGTGAGTCCAAATGTCCATCCCGCCCGTAGCCGTCCGGGTGCCTATAGCCGCGGGACCGACGCTCATGCGAGTCCACGCTGCAGGTCAACTGGGATTCCGCCAAAGACGATGTGCTATGGAACATCCTTTCTGGCGCAGCTAAGCAGGAGATTGACTGTAAGTTGATTCTGCCATTCGACCTCGTGGAAATCGCTAACCTGTCCATGTCTAGGGAATGAACTGTAAGTCCTCCCAAGGAACCGGAACCACCCCCGTCGGGCTCACCCATCCTCCAGAGCCGCACATTTCGATGTGACTGTCGACTTCCTTCTTCAACAAGTAGCCTACTTGACCGAAAGACACACTGCGCAGCTTCGGGCTCAGGTCCGGAAAGCCACAGCTGCTGCAAAGGGCTCCTCTGCTCCCTCTCCCGTCCCCGGCGCCGAGCCACACCCGCACCAACGGACCGTCTCGGCGCTATCCATCCGCCGCGATTCGCCGCTTCCCCGGAATGATACCAGCACGCCAGCGACACCCATAACGAGCTCTCTCCGGCCAAATATCACACGAAATGCGTCCTCGGGTACGATAACACGCAACCTCGGCGGCGGCTCCTCGGCCCGCCAGAACAAGCCGGCCACCTCGCGGCCTTCTAACGACAACCAGCGACATCGCCTGTCATCGCTCCCCATCCAGACTACATCCCGAAGCCCCGAACCGACCTCGCCTGACGCAGGTGAGCTGAGCTCGCCCACCTCCTCGGATGACGAGTCCAGCCCAGCGCAATCGCGCATCATCCGTCGCCCACCTCGCTTCCAGCAGCGTGACGGAGCGGCCGATCTCGAAGATGAAGATGAGGACACCGAACCTGCCTTCCTTCAATACAAGCCGCAATCATCCAACACATCCGCACAAGACATGGGTTCGACTTTGCGGGGCGACCCCCGAAACGCCCGACGGACACCAAAAGGCAAGGAGAAGATACACCACTCGGAGACATCAGATTCGTCGACCAGTTCGCCCGCCATGGTCTCCAGGGGCCCCTCTACAGGAGATCGGCGCCCAGCTGGTCCCCTTTCTCCGCGGCGTCCAGCCGAATTGTCCGGCAAGAGTCCAAGTAGAAAAGGGTACTCGCGAGACGGGAGCGACGGCACGCCAAGTATGGGCAGCAGCTTCAGTGATTTGGATGGTAAGCTCCCCCGATGGAACCAGTATTGACGAACAATTCTAATAGACAGCAGACGCCTCGGTAACGCAGTCCGCTCTCGAGGAAGCCCTGGCGAGTAAGATGCAAGACGGCGCCATCGGGAGTAGATTCAGCATCAGCCAAGCGTTCAGAAGTCGTTACATGCCCAAGCCCGGTCAGCAGTAGCAGCATTGCGTGCATCGGAATTCCTTTTACGGTAGAACATGAATCGGCTGGGTTGAGAAGCATCTCTGGCGTTTAGGCAAGATCACGAAAGCGGGCCATAATGTCCATTTTGCTTGGTCTAGGTTAGTTATTGGAATAGGACTTGGCGTTTAATACAAATCAGCTTCCGGAAGTTTCAATTGGGTCAATTTTGGCCTCTTCGTGCTGACTAGCTATAAGGACGGCTCAAAAGACTAACAAGTCTAGGTCGAAACACACGCAGTACTAAAGTACTCTGGAGTTGGGACGGGAGTGGGATGACGTCCATCTTTCCATGTCCAAGTGAAAATCAAGCAGGCGCTATATGCTTCCAAGATCCCGATCCATTATACAGCTCATTCAAAAGCAGTCAAGGGCAAAGTCCAATCTCGGCCCAAATCCCGCGGTAGACCAAGGGCAACCAACTCATGTGTTGCTTGCTGCATCCAAACACCCAGCAATGGCGCAACGCCCAACGACTGTTTCTCGGCTTCTATACTAGCTCACACTTTGTCCCTGCTACGCAATTCGTGACTCTCGCCTCTTTCAGCTTCACAGCAGTCAGCATACGACACTGCGGGCCACCAGGGGCAATGACAACTTACCATCCGACTCATCCGTCTTCGCCCCTTCATAAGGGTCCCAAGTCTTCTTCCTCGCCGGGAGCGGTTTCGTCACCGGTCCTCCTCCTCTTCCTCCTCCTCCTCCTCGGAACAATCCCTCTTCATTTTTACGGTGCCTCGCATCGTGCAGCCGATGTTCATCATCGTCGACCCTCTCGCCGTGCTCTGCCCGGCGCCTCTTGGCCTTGTGCGCGCGGTAGAAGAACAGCGCCCCCACGACGCCGATGAAGATGGCGACGGTGCCGATGATGACGCCAATCTCAACGGGCGTGAGAGCTCGCGGCGGAGGTGCCGGCTGGGGGCCAGTACGGCTGTCTCCCTCGAAGAAAGACATGGCTTTGCGGCTAGAGAGTGAGGTGGGTGTGGTGTATTTTTCTCCCTGTGTTGCCCGTTACTGGCAGAGACCTTGGAAGGTGGTCTAGAGAGCGTTGTTTGCGGGTGAGGCGTTCGATAGCGGTCCGGGGGATGGAAGGGGGGGAGGAAGCAACCATGGATCGAGACGGGAGCTATCTCAAGGGCGGGCGTCCTGGGAGTGTTGCGCGCGCGCGGGTAGGTGAAGCAGGACCAGAGATCCGGGAACTATGTAGGAATGAAGGATGTCCCGGGAATACCAAGGCGCTTCTTCTGTCGTCCTACGACCTTTGAAATGTGATTCAAAAAGGAGTGACTGATCTCTGTTCTTGTGGAGGGAGACATGTTAAGTTGGACTAGCCGTCCGTGTCTCGACTCTGCTCAAGCTACCCCAGCTTTTTTGCTTTGCGCGGGAAGCCCCGTACGTGCCTCACCCCCCTTTCTCGAGAGAACGGGGTGGGAGTTTGGTCTTGATCCATCTACGGTTACCCCCTTCATCTTTGCTTCTGTCGCCAAAGACGGACGGCTTGGGGGAACCTCGCCAAATGGGGACCTGTCCTCCTGCGGCTAGCCGAAACGTCCCTCCCGTTTGGTGGTTTGTCGTTTGCTTGGCTTTAGATTACCTGTTAACCAACGGGACGTATCTACTCTCACCTGTCTAGTCAATCCACCGACTCCCCCCCTGGGAGCCCTGACGGAGAAAACGTGACAAACAGAAATGTAGATCGTGTTGGAAGAAGGAATATGTTGGTTTGTTTGTTTCCTAAATGGGCATGTAAGAGATGTTGGGACTTGGGTGTCCACCTACCTTTCCCCACCCAGCCATAACCTTGGATCTTACTCCCCTCGCTCGCACTCTCACCGGTCTTCAAAATCAAATGGTTCAGGACTGGTTCGTTGCGCCATTTACACCCTTTCCACGAAGCTCGATCATGTAAATCCCCTGGCTCTTTGTGTTCGCTAGCTTTAGTCGGTCCTTGCTTTCTCTTGTCTCGCTCCGGCGGGACGATGAAACTAACAGTCTTGAACGAGGGCCCTCCAAGTAGCCGAAAGACCTCCTCGAGAGACCTTGACCACAGACTCAGAAAGTTTTGAGCATAAATACAACCGAGACAGGCCTCTTTACAAAGAGTCAGTAATTGAGTAAATATTAGACGAGACACAAGTAGCTCCTGCTTGATGCCAGGCCGCTCAATATCGAATCACCTTCCCTCCGTTTCGTTGAACCCCCAGCTTGGAGAAGATCTGGTAGAGAGCTATCGAGTCGGCTACACGCATCGACTTTCCCGGTCCCACGAAATTGGTGAACGTCAAGAGACTACCTTCTCTGCTCCTCCTCCTCCTCCTCCTCTCCCAGAACGGGAGCCCTTACAGTCCAGATGCGAACCCCACTGCCGCTTGTCATCTCCCTCCAGCCCGTCACGCAACGAGACACAATCGGGTCTACTGAGCCCTTGCACGAATACGTCGGTCCCCGTCTTTGTCTAACATGAGCAACAAGTAGTCTTTTCCATGACTCGTTGGACGAGAGTTTCTCTTTGATCGTCATGGCCCCAGAAAAAAAGTTCGAAAGAGAAACGCTGGTTTAGAGAATGAGATTGAGATTGGCCATCAACGTTTTCTTATTCTCGACCAGGGGGCGGCGGCGGGTGGGCATGAGACATGGCTTCGGTTGCTGCAAGCCCTTGCGTCCGCAAACTCGCCGACCGCACATCCCGCCAAGGCATAACCAACATTAGCATGGGACCTTTTTTTCACCCGATCGTGCTGGGGGATAGATGACGAGGTGAGACTCTTTTCATTATTTCCTCGCTTCTAGAAGACATGCAATATGCACAATGGCTGCCACCAGAACCCCCACAACCCCCCCCCTCCTCATCGAGCGACGAGACTCGGCTCGCTGTCATCGCTCCTCATGAGATGAGAGGGAGAGATGTTTGAGAGATTCAGCATGTCACCGGTGCGTCCATCTGCGGGTGTGCGTGCAGAGGTTGGTGGTCTCTGGGGTCGAACCTGTCCGCGACGCATCAGTTCAGTCGGTTGGCTGCATCGCCGGGGTTGGGGATGCAGGTATCCTGCCTGCATGCCGCCTGCGCGACCCGCCGTCACGTTCGAGGCTCTTGGTGCTGCAAGATCTTTGGCAGATTGGACAGTAGGATCTTCTGGCCTTGCACAGACGAAGCCCGTTGGGCCGCGTTGACATCCTTGGCAGTCGTCTGGGTGGTACTTTGATGAGTCGAAAAGGTGTGGCATGATCAATGAAGCAAATGTTTGGTTCTTCTTGTGGCTACTCAAAGTCGAAACAAAAGCGTGCCATCTTCGAACAGCGAGATAATTAATCTAGCAAACTGCGATGGAAGTTCGGTATAGATGGAGGTGCCCTCAGGAGCAGAGCACATAATCCCAGTTAACGTACGAAGCAGAGATGGCTAGGATGAGAAAAAGGAGCATCAGAATTTCCAGCCCAAAGATTCGAGATCATACTTCAACTTGTCAATTCTGAGGGTAATGAGACAGTCTTCACAATGAGTCCTAACGCTGCTCTAGCCCTCATATCCGTGTACAACAAACACAGATGCAATCCGTGCTCAGGAACCAATACAACGGCGCTTCAAGCGTCCACATTGCAAAAAACTTCGTCTCGCACGTCCTGTTCATCATTTTGCACGCATGCAATCCGCACTGGGGTGATTAAAGCTGTAGCGCCGCGGCGGTCAACCGGCTGATCTTTACCAACATACCGAGTCCACAGCATCCCCAATAAATCCTGTGCATCGAGACGCGCGTTTTAAGCAGGCGTAAAGCTCAACAGGACGTCGTTGGCCAACTTAGTCGTGATTCCCACGGTCTGCAGCATAGGCCTCTCGTCCCTCGGTTGAATGTCTTTGAAAGTCTGCAAGATTCTCACCACAAAGTAGCTCATCTGCGTCAGGGCAAACTGCTGCCCGATACAGATCCGCGGACCGCCGGAGAAGGGGAGATAGTCCCACCTGCAACAGTTGAGTTTCCAACCAATCAGCAAAAGAAAACCTCTCATCATGGAACCAATTCCCAGGCATTGTTGTCAAGGGAGTCAAACTGGCGGAGAAATAGCAGAATGTGTGCAAAGGAGGTTGGAAGGGGGGCGGGGTTTCAAAACGTACGACGGCCGTATCTCCTCCCAGCGTTCAGGACGGAACTCGTCAGCGTCCTCTCCGTATAGATCCTTTCTCCGGTGAAGACAGTACAGGGGCCACCGCACGGGTGTGCCTTTCGGGACGAAGACGGGCGATTTCCCGTCGGGCCCCCCGCCCACGGGCAGCGTCGTATCCCGTGCTGTGCCGCGCGACATGCTCGCCACAGTCGGGTACAGCCTCAGGACTAGGTAAGCCGCAATCTCGTCAGCACTCTATTCCAAAGTTCTCCTCCCATCAGGTCTTTTCGTCGGGGAGATATTAAAAAAAAAAAAAAAAAAACTCTCACCTTCCTTGAGCACCATGTTCAGGTACTTCATATCCTTCATCTCCTCCCACGTAGGCCTCCGCCCCTCCAGCGCCTCCACCTCCACCCTCAACCTCTTCACGACGTCGGCCCGCCGGGGCAAGACCCAGAACAGCGCAGACAGCGTCGACGCCGTGGTGTCCCGCCCGGCGAGGATCATGGACAGCAGCTGCGCGCGAATGTAGTCGGGCGTCAGCCCGGGCTTCCCAATCATCTCATTGAGGAACACGTAGCCCCTCTCCGGGTCTTTCTCTGCCTCTTCGTCGGCAGACCGGACGTTGCGGATGTAGTTGTCGCAGAAGCGGTGGATCTTCTTGAGCCCCTCGTCCCATTTCTTGTCATTGTCGAGAAAGGTGAGCAGGCCGAGACGGGAGCGGATCGCGGAGCGGGTGGTGATGTACTCAAACGTCGACGTGAAGTCACGGGCTTCTGGCGAAGGTGTCGTGAGCATGTTGGTTGAATGTCCGAACCTGTAAAAGGCAGTGTTAGTACATCACTCCCTTCACTAGCCAACCCCCTTTCTTCTTTGTGAATATCCAAAAACTCACATAAAGTCAGTCGCCGAGTCCATGGTCATCATATACAACAACGCCTGCAAATCAACCGTGGCCCCGTCCTTGGGTATGTTCCCAATAAGATTACCAACATGCCTCTCAAAACACTTCAAATCCGCAAGCTGATTCCTCACAAAGCTCGGCCGCATCATCGCCCGGGCGCCGTGCCACACCTCCCCGTTGGCCGAAAAGATGGCGTCCTCCCCCAGAATCGGCACCACGGCCTCCCGCCGGGGCCCGACAATGATGAACGACTCAAACGACGTCACCAACATGGTCTTGAGGTTCTCGGGCTCGCTCGTCATGAGCACCCACCCGCCCGGCGTCTTGACCCACCACGTGTTGCCCAGCTTGCTAAAGACGTCCTGCCACCACTCGAGCAGGTTGTGCTCCTTTTGGCGGGCGAGCGAGGCGCGGGTCCAGTCGCTGCCCAGGATCGGGTCCTTGTGCGGGTACACGGGCGCCGCGCCGCAGTGGAGGGCTTTCATTTTGAAGAGGTACCATGCTTTTTTGTATAAGATGAGGGTCGGGAGGATGAGGATCGTGGCGAGGACCGGGCTGGTGAGGGCATGGTTTCCTGTGAGATGGGAGCCGTGGGCCCAGGAGAGGTACTTCTCTGCCAACGTCCACAGAATGTAAGTTCCAAGGGCAGCGGATGAAGCTGCATAGAGGTATGCTCGTGCCATGTTTGCGTCACTTTATTATTGGGTGGAAAAACCGCTCAGTCGTTGTGAGGGGGGTGAGATGAAGTGAGAGCAAAAGTCTGGTTTCGCGTCCAGCGTTCGTAGCTCTACGACCCCTCAGCAGTTATGAATGAAACTGAATTCGCAGTCAGACATTCGCTCACGTAATGTCCGTGCCGGTGTGTCCGACGAAGGCTGGTACAACATCAGACGGGGAGAGGTCTCCAATTAGCTGGCCCAAGGTTTTTGCTCCGAGTCGGGAGGGGTCCGGTTTGGTTGGATGTTCGCCTTCGATAGTCCACTGAATAAAGTAACGAGTAACCCATGAAATACGCTTTGCCTGCCATAACTGTATATCTTATAGAAAGTCTCCGTCAAGGACATGTTTGAGGTGTCCAGTCGATCACATGTGTGTGTGTGTGTGTGTGTGCACCCCCTCGGGGGGTGTCCGTCAAATGATGTAACATCGCCATCTCATAGCATCCCTGGGGGTTTCCCCTCACCTTCTCTCCAGGACTAAGCTAGCCCTCGACATATCGCCCCGTCTAAGAACGGCAGTTTGGCTACTAGTACCCAATAGACAAGCAGCCTTTACGGGAACGCTACGCTACGGCTTCCAAGCTAGTTCTCTACCCCCTCCAATCCGCCGGATATGTGGTCCTACTAGCCACCCAAGTTGCCGTCACACCCATGATTTTCCCCGCGAAAATACATCAGGAAGTTCGGCAGAAACCAGCCTAGGTACCGGGGAGCAGAACGACCGTGTAGGGCTGACCTCCAGGTTGTAAAGCCTCCTCAGCTTAGAATAAGTAAGCCAAAAAAGAAAAGGCGGCTGAAAGATCTGCCATGACGAGGAACAACAACCTCGGATATGATATTTGATCCCGCAAAGATCCCGCAAAGATCCCGCCAAGGCGACCATAATCGTTCCATCATCGTAATCTGACATGGTTACACCAACACCATCCTCGAGACATGCCCACCTCACCACCTTTTTCTCACCTTTCGTGCTCGGCATGTGAACGAATTACCTAGCCCACCATTGGCCGACTTTGGATCCTTGAGGCGGGGGGAAATAATACGACTGCTTGCGTGAGCGTGTGAGTGTGTCCGCGGTAGACCGATGGTTGCACATCCATGGGAAAAGTGTGATGTGCCAATGACAAGGGGATCAAATCTTACCAGTCGGTGAATCGAGTTGTCAAACTTCAAAGTGACAAGGCACGCTGGGAGGCCAAACCCGAGAAATGGAGCGAACAAAACCCATACAACTAACTACGTACACGTAGCTGTCTATCTGAATCCCTCTGGCTCCCTGGCTATTCTGCCATTCTAGGTTTTCCAGTGCTTTCTTGTGTAAATGAACCGCCGGAAGGCTTGGAAACTCTATCCTACGTTATTATTACCTCGTATTTGGGGCTCTCGCCTTGGAGCCAAGCTTTGTGTGGAGAGCTCCGCCTCGGATAACCGCCGCGACAAATGGCCCGACGGTCCGGCGGACGGAGTTGGATGCGGCGCCGTGCAGCCCCATCGAGGATGGCCGTCGGGGTAGCCGGGAAGTAACGCCCTTCGAAACCTAGACCGTTGAGAAGCATGAGGATCAGAGAAATATTCTCAGTTCTCATCGAGCATTGAAATCTCCCTCTCTGCCACCCATCTTCATGTATTTTTATTTTATTTTCCACTTCCTTCTTGTGTAAAATGGCTAGTAGCGGCTTCAATTACAATTGGCATCATCTATCTATATACAAGTCGTCATAATGTTGTGGGCTCTTCTGCGGCTGTAGATGCTCGAGAGCTGATTTTGTCGTTATAGCCGGCCATAGCTGTTGCGTTTTTCTCTCCAATGAATGCCAGTTGATGCCAACCCAATGCATATGTAAAATCCCAAGTATGTTCCAGAAGTCTACTCCTCCTCGCTATGAACGCCTTTGATGTTGAATGCAGTTTGCTCCTCTACCTGAATGAACCTCGACCGTATAGTGAGGCAGAACTTACTCAATCCGTGCCGATCGCTGGGATGCAATGCTGTTGCGTAACGCGGGATTTCGACTCTTCCTGCTCAATCTCTTCTCCCGAACCATGGGGATTCCTGACGGCGGGTCCGGGACTGCAGTCGTCCCGCTCATCTGAGAGAGCACGCTCCCTCGTTGCGGAAGGCCTTGGTGTCTGCTCATTATGTATCCTTTGGTCGGTAAAGGAGATAGTATTCCATTCTCACGCGAACTGCCACCGTCACTCGATGCATCGTTGTCGATCCCCTTGCCTTTCTCAATCATCTCTTCGTTCTTCCGCCTGGTAGCTAGTGCAGCAAGGCCACCGCCGCCGATGAGCGCGGAACGGAAGTCGAAGAATCGCTCCTTCATAGGCTTTTTAGACGTCTCGTCCATCATCATCCAAATAACACCCACAACCAGGAGTCCAAGCACAACCATCGTCAAGATTGCTGCACCGGCCGTGTCACCGCCGCCTAGTGGTGGTAAATTCGAGACCGCTGGGATCGTCCGGCCGATGTCGTTACCTCCAGCTCCAGGATCGCCTTGGGAAGTACCGCCAACGTCTGCAGTATGGGGTGCACTAGAAGTTTCGATGAGGTTGCCGAGCGTGATTTCGAGGGCGGCCATCTGTTGTCCAACACCCTGCATTCCATCCCAAGTACCGTTTTCGGTCCACTTCAAACCACACATGCGTCCGTTCGTGCCGCCCTTACACTGCGATGCAGCTGCGATAGATGAAGGGCGAATCTTGGCCATGATGCCGTCCGTCAAGTGCGGAGCCCATTTGGTGATGGCCGCTAGCCAGCGGCTTAGGTACGCCTTGAAGGATTGCTGGTCGAGGTTGCAGAGTCCAACCGTCTCGCATGCTACCTCCTGCATGATATTCTTTTCCTCGCCGACAAAGAAGACATCTGCGCCCTTGACCAGTCCGTCGAGTCGGTTCTTCCACACCTCGCTGCCAGTGTGGTTGTACATGGCGGCAGCACCAAGGATCATGCCGCCAGCGTTGTACGTCCATTGATACGGTACGATGTTGGTGCAGTTGTACTGAATGTGGCCACCGTCGTAGACATAATAATCGTCGGAGATGAAGTTGACCCCAACCATCCAATCCCAGGTTTTCTCTGCCCATTCGGAGTAGGACGAATTGCCGGTGTACACAGCCAGTCGCCCGGCGAGAGCGAAGAAGCAAGCTTGGGAAATGGTGTTCTTGTAGTCGTAGCCGTTGTTCCACTGGAAGATCTGCCATCTAAGTCCTCCTGCACAATGATCGGGGTCCCAGCGTGCGGCCTGGGTGTTGAAGACAGCCTGTGCCAATGCAAGCCATTGTGGCTGATCATCGGGGGGGTTGGGGAACCCATACTCGGCGGCGGACATCACAGCGAGTCCCCAAAATCCTTGATCATCGTTTCCCTCGGTACGGGTCTGGTTCTCTGGCATGTAATCGTTGTATTTACCGACTTGGTGGAGGAGACCCTGGGTGACGACATCATTCCAGGTGCTGTCGCCTGTGTAGTACCAGTAATCGATCATGGTACCCATCATAGCGCCGGCCTCCCACCCTGGCATGGTGTTAGTCGGGAGCAGGACAAGGATTCGGATATGCACTTACAGTAGTATGGATCGGGGAGAAGACCTGGGGTCTTGCCAGGTTTGTCTCCGTCGTAGAACGACATCAGATCTTCAGTCATCGATCTCGCGATGGTTTTGACATTGCCTGTGCACAACACTTGTAAGTCGAGGTCGTTCACAGATTTTCATTTGCGCTTACTGGCGTCACTTGTGTCCAGGTCGTATGCCGTGGTGAAATGGACGGTCGCCAGCAAGAAAGCCGGCAGAAGCCGGCTTACA
The DNA here is from genome assembly GCF_001831195.1 of Colletotrichum orchidophilum. Taxonomy (NCBI): domain Eukaryota; kingdom Fungi; phylum Ascomycota; class Sordariomycetes; order Glomerellales; family Glomerellaceae; genus Colletotrichum; species Colletotrichum orchidophilum. The sequence goes on from NW_019172964.1 coordinate 462,802, forward strand.
GACCATGATGGCCGGCCCCGCAGTGCGGTCATGATGCGGGAGGTTGGAGTAGGAAGGATCGTTGGTTTCAATGAACGGACCGCATGAAAGACAGGACTGTAGGTTCAGAACCCGGGGAGGGGGGGGGGAGCGTCGATTAAGTGTCAAAAACAGAGAACGAGTGGATGCCGCAATGCTGGAATTAGCAAGCGGCCAAAACTTGAACAAGATCAAGACTTCCTGGCGTAGACCGGGCAGATGGTGCGCATGGAGTCGAGCCACGTTCGTGAGGTAATGGAATAGCTCCGATGATGTGAGCTAGGAACCGGCCGGCAAGGTCGGTTGGCGTTTTCCCCCTCCTCGGCGAGAAGTGAATTCGTATGGCGGCTAGTCTGTCCACACCACACCAAGACTTCACACCCTGGGAAAGTGCGTGTACTTGTATGCTGGTGTTGGCACGTACGTGCATGCAGGTTGAACGCCCCCCTCAAAGAAGCAGTACCACCTTGTCAGTTTCCGATGTGGTCAGGCAAGGTTTGCCAGGTTCGAAATCCAGATTCGCGCCGTCCAGGCCGAAGTAACGAGGAGGATGGAGGAGGAGCGATGACGGCGGTGGAGTTGCGCTCGCCTGCTGCTGCCTCTGCTGCCTCTGCTGCTTGACTGATGCTGCTGCTGCTGCTTCCAGGTCCGCGTCCGCCGTAGTCGCCCGAGAGAAATAGAGACGGAGGTGGGAGGAAAGAGCTGCTTCCAACCCCAAGTAAATACGAGTTTGGTCAGGAGCAGTACAGGACACCAGCAAAGACGGAACCGTTCCAGTCGAAGGACCACCAGAGGTAGAGAAGCGGCGAAGGCTCACTAAAATGGCTCCCCAGGAGCAATACGAACTTTGCCAAGAGGATCCAGCAAGACGAGATCCGCCTGCGTTTCTGGCCAAAGTTGGACTGGGGAACAACAAATAGGACAGACACCGAGGCATGAGAGCCGAGTGCATTTCGGGACTGGTAAGACTGGATAATCAGGCAATCGCGAAACCAGCTGGACAAGACCCAGTCTTACAATTGACAATGTCTCACCGTCGTGTATGCTTGTTGTGGTTTCATGATTTGATGCCGTAGGTATTTTGTGTCTTTCCCATTGCCAGTGTGCCAGTCTGCCCTGGGCTTTGGCTTTCCTCCATGCTTCTGTTCTAGCTTTAGCATTGGCAGCTGAGCTTGTTTGAACCTGATCGTGGTGCTTGTGCAACCGTCCCATCCACAGCGCGTCCGGCTGTAGTCTGAACCCTGCCATCCCATGAGCTTGGTGCTGCACCATGCTGACCCGTCGCTGGCATCCCCCCGCACTGCGGGAAGCAGGTGGGTGACGTTTCCGGACGCAGCTGGGCACCGCTGGGGCTGTTCGTTTCTGTACCGCTCTCGACCCAATGGCGAAGGTTCGTTTCGAGAAACACTAAATTATCGAGGTTTTCCGGCCTGCTTCTGCTTTCAGGGTCGGGCGGGCCCACTGGTTCGTCTTTTGATCAGTGACACTGTGGCTGCTATTGTTCGAATTATACTTTGCGCCTGGTCACACAGCCAGACGACACTTTGGTGGATTGACTTTGTGAACAGCATAGTGTATTCGTGGTGTTGGTTTACTACACTGGTTTCTTGACCGAGTGCGCTGCAACCTTGCGTGCTTGCCCAGCGAGACGGTGCGGTGCGGGCAGCTTCTGGGCGGTATGATGCCACTCGTTGGACTTCCGCTTGAATAACTTGAATGGATAACATGAATAAAACGGGGCCAGCTGACGTCGATGATCAGCAGAGCATCTGGGATGGCTAGGAAGCGACAGGGCCAATATGCCGCTGGTCACGGACTGCTGTAGACTTGGCCCAATCCGCACCCAAAGAACCCACCTAAAGAACCCACCAAAACAACCCAAAGCTGGCTGGGCCGCCGCCGCCCTGCTGCTAGAAGCCGGTTGTCGCAAGGAATAAAAATCGGTAGCGAGCGGGGAAATCGCCGTAGGCCGCTGCCAAGAATCTTGACACCGCCGAGAATAAGGTCTTGATTCCATCGGCTTCTGATGTTGTTTGCTTGGACTCTTGGAGCGATGTGATGCTTTCGGTGCAGACGATCCAAGTCATATGGATGACCGCTTTCCACTACGTTGTCGTGTCTTCTTGTCCCCTGCCGTTTAAAAGCCGTTCTGAAGCTCGTCGACCTGACGCTTGGCGGTTGCTCGAGCGAGTGACCCTATTTCCGCGAACGATTTAGCTTCATCACTTGGTCGTTCCATTCCACAAGTGCATCAGGCCAGCCGCCAGCGCGCGCCTATGGGCCATGAACTCGGAGCCGATCTTATGAAAAGGTTCGTTCATGGGCCCAGCCGTGAGTAAACCGTCGCATTGCGAACGCAGCCAGGCTCGCATTCTGAGAGGTCTTCCAAGCATTGCAGGCAAGAATGCGTGTCCATTCGACCTAGGCAACGGTAAAGCAGCATGCCAGCGAACATCGTGGTACGTGGTCCGCTTTGTCACCGGCTGCTTCGCTGGCATTGAGTCTCATCATTCCGCATTGCTGATTGCGAAAAGCGCAATTTGCCCTCGGAAAGTCCATTCCTCGGAACCAAGCCTTAGATTGTGATGTGTTCAAGCAAATTTGGCCATGCTAGCTTTCCAGTCGTGATTCGTGGATGCTCATGGAAATGAACCAGTCCGACCGGTAAGCCGATGAAACGACGTAGCGACCGTCTAGGGTTAGTTGGGATATCGCAAGCGGCAAGATCAGCTTCGCAACTTGCTTCATGGGAGGTGTTTCTGCAACGGCGACGTAGTACGTGCGGAAACGACACGGGTTCTAAGATGCGCATGAGGTTATATCGTTGCCGTCTTCGTGTTATCGACGATGGAACGTGTGCCGCAACGAGTGTTTTTTCCTGCATCCTCTTGGTCCCAGGAACAGCGGCAGACGCTTTCAACATCCACGGGGTGGTTTGAGTAGGTTGCTGTCGATGTTATTCAATTCTGTCTCCGTCCAGAGGCCAACGTCGGCTCTGACTGCGAAGGTATACCTCTTGGAATGACCGGCCGCTTTCCGTCTGTGATGTTCGCTTCTGGGATGTGACGCCACGCTGCTACGCCACAGTACTGGCCCAGATATTCTTTACGAAAGGTCCCCGCTTATAATCAAGCCACACGGAGCGGCAAATGAAGGGATCCGAGATCTCCATCGTGTTCGGGGAGAATACGAGCATCACATGGCTGGCTTTCACGTGCCGCCAAGAGGCGAAGTTGAGGATCGGATGAGATGGGATGGTGGCATGGTGCAAGTCATGGCTCCGGGGCAATTCAGTTCCGTCGGGTCCAGGCTGTGACGACCCTACAGTCCGTGGGCACCGGCTCCTTGGGAGGCGTCGAGAAACACCTTGCTGCGTACGTAGTAGAAAGGTGACGGAGCGGATGCCAAACCTTCTCAGCCCATCACATTGGGAAGGTCGGAGCAAGGTCTCCATGGAAATGGCCCTTCGGAAACAGCCTGCGTAACTACGATAATTGTCCTCTCAGTCGCAAGGGAAGCTGGAGAGGAAATGTCAGTGCTGACCCGGGGACGCTGGACGCTTCCAGATTCTTTCGTATTCAAGGAACAACCTTTGCTGGGCCTTTGTCATGTTCATGGACACCCGCAGGCAGGGAGAGTCAAATGAACAGCAGACTTTTTGAGTTGGAGGGGAGAGCCACGGCGTTCACGACGGGACTGACTGCGCATTTCCACTTTTTGCTAGGTTCCCCAGGCACCAGACCAAGGAACGTACCGCTCAGTCCGTCTCCGACCTGCTCGAAACGGCCGTTTTGATTGGTTCTCGTCAACCGTTCCACCATGCCTCTTCTTGAACCCCCCCGGTGCCCCGTCTCCGTCCAGGCGGCCGTGCTTCTCCCATCCCACCACTGGAATCACTCGTTTTGTCGCTATCGGTCGGGTCCATGGCCTTGTCGCGCGTCTCTGCGCCTCTTCCCGCCCTTTGGAGGTCCTGTTCCTAGTTTGTTCCTGTGGCTGGGTCGTTCCCAGCTCGACTAAAATTAGTGGTCCAGCATCCCCCAAGGTGGCCGTGGTTGTCCCCTTCCAACCGTCCTCCTCCCCCCCGTGCCCCCGTGCCACCCCCCAGCAAGAAACCGCAGCGCATCCCCCCCTAAATCCTCAGACGGACACCTTGTTTCGGCTGGGCTCTCGCCTCTTTTTCCAAGCCGGAGACGTCTCATCACCTGAACCTGAACTTAAGCACCTCATCAGCCCGCCTACACCCTCCAACCACTTTTTCTCCTCTTTCCCAACCACACTGCACTCTCCGACCACCGTCAATCAACAAATCGCGACCGATCTCCATCTGCATCCTCCAGCAAACTCCGAAAGTCGTTCACGTCAAACTTCAGTTTCGCTCGTCCGAAACAGGACTTAATCCACCAGCTGCAGCTGCGAGCTCCGCCAGCAAACCCCAACTTCACTCTTCTCACATCTCCGTCACCACAGCGACAATGCCCGAAGACGCCCCCTACGACCCGTACATCCCCAGCGGCCAGGCCGCAAACACGGCCAACACGCAACAGCAAGGAGGCGCTGGCGGCAATGCGAGGACTCAGGCTCTGCAAGCTGTAAGTTGCGCTGCGTTTCTTGTTCTTTCCATCGTGACGTGGTTTTCTTGGTTCGACTTTCTGCCCCGGATTGCCCGACGCCTGATGACGACGACCGACCGAGCTACCCGCCCGACCTAAGCTTTCGCCGACTACGCCAGATCGGGCTATCGCATCAATTATCCAGCTCGTCAGCCGGAGTATGACGAGAAAGGATATTGCACGCTGCCGAGCCGGAGATGCACAAATGTCCTGCTCTGCAATGCTCATCGCGTCGACGACGGTCGCCCGAAAGCCAACCGTGTTCCCTGGCCAACCCAATCGACAACAGCAACGGGGAAATCGTCAACAAATTGAAAACGATGCAATTCGACGACTCGTTATGATCGCCCAGCAAATGACCAGCAGGAACAACAATCGCTCGTAGTTTTCGTCGTGGGCGTCGCAATCAGGGGGCAAATTTGTTTCGCCTACTGCGCTCTCGGAACCGTGTCACCAGAGTCATGTGCTGATGATCTATTAATAGCAAATCGACGATACCGTCGGCGTGATGCGCGAGAACATCAACAAGGTCTCCCAACGAGGCGAGCGTCTGGATGCTCTGCAAGATAAGACCGACAACCTGGCTGTATCAGCCCAGGGCTTCCGTCGGGGCGCCAACCGCGTCCGCAAGCAGATGTGGTGGAAGGACGTCAAGATGCGCATGTGCCTGATTGCCGGCATCATCATCCTGATTCTCATCATTGTTATTCCAGCCGGTATGTCCATTCTCTATTCGAGCGCTTTTCTTTGGGATCGCGTCTCTCCATCTACTATGTGGCTCTCTAATCAATCGTCATCGTTGTAGTTGTTGCAACGCGCTAACGTAAACCCCCTTCAGTTGTTGCTACTCGCAAGTAACAGATACCACACTTTTTGCATTACACTATCCCCTTGGGATCATGGTTCGCCCTCATGATATGGAAATGAATTGTCAGACATCTCGCAGGCTTCGAGCAACCGTGGGAGACGAGGGGATGAGGCGGCACACAGGGCCACCTCTACGGGTTAATGACTTGGGAAGCGCGGAGGTTGTTCGAAATGGACTCCGATCTACTTCAACGGGTCTGCATGCAAAGGCCTGCAGCTGGCCGGCTACGGGACTCGTTCCGAGGAAGCTAGCCGCATCGGCCCCGGCTGCGGATCAACCGCATGTATGTATGAGGGATGGCAGGCGTTTGCGTAATTTGAATTCTTACTGGCCCTGGTTGCGATATCCAGTCTGGTCGCTTGTTGTATATGAATGAAGTGATGAGTCTTTTTGGACCAAAGTAACGCTGTGGGACGTTGTCTGCCAACGTACGAACTTCCCGTTAGAAGCTCAACTGCGACTACATATATTCTAGCTCATCGTTGATCACTGAACCCGGAATTCTGCGTTCGTATTCCGTTTTCTTGACGAGAGAGAAAAGCGAGACTCGACGTCGAATCCAAATGTGCAAAACTTGCTCGTTGAATCAAGAACCAAGGTTGCAGGAATCAGAATAATGGAATCATTCGTAGTCCTGCAACCGTGAGCCTTACCAGTCTAGCCTGGTCTGCCCGCTGGAGAACATGTTGAAGGGGGCTCGGCTGGGTCTGCAATCGCCTCCACGATCTCGAGCGGTGTGTACGTGTGTCGACGGTTGAAGAAGGGTCAAGGGCTACGGTAGCCAGTCGGTCTTGCATACTGCCCTGGGCCCTACGTGCTGAATAAGGTAGCAGCAATAAACCCGCGGCAGGTACGGATAAGGCGGTTCTTGAATAGTTCATCTCAAGCTCGGTGATCTCTGCACCGGTCCCCGGGATTGCATCGGAATTTGGGCCAGCTCTGGTACGGATCCGAGAAGGCGTTTAGAGTTGACAGTCCACTCTTTTTCGTTTCCACTTGGCTAAGAACGATTCAGTACCTTGGGTATGTTTTTTCATGTCTGGTACACACATTTGCCGAGCAACCTTACGTATGCACAGTCACGGTAAGGGTGTTAAGAAACAAGACACAGTCAGTGACGGTCCTTCCCCTTCCCTTCCGAACATCTACAACGGGAGCATTTGACAGATCACGGCTGTCTCGCCTGCCTCGGCTCGTGTCGGGCATGCAGCTTTTCTGCTTCGTCGCTCTTCCCCCATTGCTCCGCTAGCCCAGAGAATTGAAATTTTCAAGTAACTTTTTCCAGGGCCTGTTGGTACGGAAATGCCTCTTTTAGCTTGTGTGCAAGGGGTATAAAAAAAAAAAAAAAAAGGACATGCTGCTGCAGATCCCGGCGGCCTAGCATTTGGTGATCTGTACGTACCGGGGCGATTCCTTATCAGATCCGGCCAATAGCCGGGTGTCCACTCACAATGGGGCTCTTCCATTCCAAGGTGGACGAAGTGCCCTGTTGACAAGCGGAGATGCAGCGAGAGGGTAACGTCGTCGGGGATTGACCTTCTCGACGTTTTCTTACGTCTTGGGCGAGCTCCAAGGGGGAAGTAGTGTACAGGATATGAGAAACTACGTCAAGTAAGAAGACAACAGACAGCATTACAAAAGAGAGAAGAAGAGAATGCGCGCCGTTAATGCTCGTTAATGCTCCTCTTCCAGGGTGGGCCGCGATCGCATGTCACCGATCACCTGCCAGCTGTCAAAAAGGCGCTAATGTGCCGATGTGAGGTGCTGACGGCCGGCGACGGGCCGTCGCAGACTTCCAGTCGATGAGCAGAGCGGTACCGGTCGATTTTTTCCCTCTGGCTGGCGCTCGATCGCTCGCTCAGGTCTGCACAGTTGCTGGGTGCTCGGAGCCCCTGCCCCTCCTCCACACCTCCACCTGCATCATACCTTACCGGCTCGCTGCCCACGCACCACGCCCACCACACCACGCCCAGTCATAGTCTCGCAGGCCTCAAAAAGTAAAAAGCCTCGTCGCTCCAATTTCTGTTCCTATTTTTGCACTTTTCTCCCTCTCTCTGTCCCTTTCTGTCTTGCTCTCTCCCCTCTTCCTCGTACCCGTCACCACCCGTTATACCCCCCAGGGCCGTCAATTGACCTGGAATTTGACCATCTTGCCGGCCGCCAGAAGAGTGAGAGAGTCTCAGTCAAGTCAGACCAAGTTCGAAGCTAAACTGCCCGAGTCTGCTGTGAGGTGTTTGTGCGTGTGAGTCTTCCCTAGCCTCCCGAGGGGTCCAATGCTCTGTGAAGGAGCTCCTCGTCTTGAATTCTACCCGAACGTCTTCACTTCCCCATCTGTACCTTTCCTTGAGTCTGTCCTCCTCCACATTGCTCTCCCGCCGTTACTCGGGATGCGGACCGCAACGACAACGAGGACGAGGGAATACGATGGAGACGGAAGAGAGTGTGGACAGGAGCAGTGAACAACGGGTAGGAAAGGAACGGATTTGCACATGGACTTTTCAATTGCTGTTCTTCGCCATCGTCGCAAACCTAACTAACGATTCTACCCTCAAAAGTCCACACAGTCGCAATGCTCTCCGCAACCTCTGCCGTTTTTCGGGCTGGCGCCCGCCGCGCCGTGCCTCGTGTCGCTCGTCGCCAGAACATCGCAGTCACCAGAGTCAACAACCCCTTCCAACCCCTCAATGCCATCCGCGCCCTCTCCTCCACCGGCTCCCAATCCGAGCAGGCCAACCGCGACCGCACCCGGGCCATCATCATTCGCACACTGAGCCAGATCGGCAGCCGTCGCGAGGGCCAGCAATATCTCTCATACTTCACCTCCGTTTCATCCCAAAAGTTCGCTGTTATCAAGGTCGGCGGTGCCATTCTCACCGACTACATTGATGACCTCTGCGAGAACATCGCCTTCCTCTACGAGGTCGGCCTGTACCCCGTCATTGTCCATGGCGCGGGCCCTCAGCTGAACCGACTCCTTGAAGAGGCCGGTGTTGAGCCCCAGTTCGAGGAGGGCATCCGTGTCACCGACGGCAAGACCTTGACCGTTGCCCGCAAGCTCTTCCTCCAGGAGAACATGAAGCTCGTCGAGAAGCTCGAGAGCCTTGGCGTCCGCACTCGCCCTCTGACCACCGTCCTCACCGCCGACTACCTCGACAAGGAGAAGTGGAACCTGGTCGGCAAGATCACCAGCGTTGACAAGGCGCCCGTTGAGCTCGCCATCTCTCAGGGCTACGTCCCTATCCTCACCTCCATGGCCGAGACCACTGAGGGTCAGATCCTCAACGTCAACGCCGATGTCGCCGCGGCTGAGCTGGCCCGCGCGTTGGAACCCTTGAAGATTGTCTACCTTTCCGAGAAGGGCGGTCTGTTCAATGGCGAGACTGGCGACAAGATTTCTCACATCAACCTCGACGAGGAGTACGACCACCTCATGTCCCAGTCCTGGTGCCGCTACGGCACTCGCCTCAAGATCAAGGAGATCAAGGAGCTTTTGGAGACACTGCCACGCAGTTCCAGCGTTGCCATCATCCACCCCAGCGACCTGCAGAAGGAATTGTTCACCGATTCCGGCGCCGGCACCCTGATTCGCCGCGGAGACAAGATCGCCTTTGCCGACAGCATCGAATCGTTCCCCGACCTCACCAAGCTGAAGCAGACCCTCATCCGTGATCGCGAGGGCATGGACGCCGAGGCCACGGTCGACCGATACATTGAGTTCCTCAGGGGCACTCCCTTCAAGGCTTACTACGATGAGCCCTTGAACTGTCTCGCCATTGTTCTGCCCCCCAATGAGAACCGATCTCACCCGACTCTGGCTACCCTCACTGTCACCAAGGAGGGATGGTTGAGCAACGTCACTGAGAACGTATTCCACGCCATCAAGAAGGACCACCCCAAGCTCGTCTGGACCGTCAGTGAGGAAGACGAGAATCTCACCTGGTTCTTTGACAAGGCCGACGGAAGCTTCTCCAGTAAGGGCAACCAGCTCTTCTGGTACGGCATCGACAACCTCCAGGAGCTTGGCGTCTTGACCGACGAGTTCAACGCTCATGGCAGAGCCATGCTCGGCGACTCCAACTTGGAGGCCCGCCTCCGCCGCGCCGCCCAGACCTCAAGCCGGAACCTCAACCAGTCTTCCGCGCCTGCCCAGGCCCGCGGCTTCTCGACAATGGCTCGCCGTCCGACCTGGGCTCCGGCCGCCGCCACCCTTTCCGGCAAGCGTACCTTTGCCACTTACACCACCACCAACCCCAACCCTCCCCTGGGCAAGAAGAACGCCTCCAACGACGTCCCCTCGCGTGTCGCCTTGATCGGTGCCCGCGGTTACACCGGCCAGGCTCTCATTGAGATGCTCAACGCCCACCCCAACATGGACCTCAGACACGTCTCGTCTCGTGAACTCGCCGGCCAGAAGCTCGAGGGCTACACGAAGCGTGAAATCACCTACGAGAACTTGAGCCCTGACCAGGTCACCGAGCTCGAGAAGAAGGGCGCCATCGACTGCTGGGTCATGGCTCTTCCCAACGGCGTCTGCAAGCCCTACATTGAGGCCATTGCCGATGCCCGCAAGGCCGGCGCCGACCACCGCAGCGTCATCGTCGACCTGTCAGCCGACTACCGCTTCGACAACACTTGGACGTACGGTCTTCCCGAGTTGACCGGCCGCTCCGAGATCTACAAGGCGGATAAGATCTCCAACCCCGGCTGCTACGCTACTGCCGCCCAGCTCGGTATCGCTCCCCTTGTCGAGCACCTCGGCGGCTCCCCCTCCGTCTTCGGCATCTCCGGCTACTCGGGCGCCGGCACCAAGCCCTCCCCCAAGAACGACGTCAACCTGCTCAAGGACAACCTCATGCCCTACAGCTTGACGGACCACATCCACGAGCGCGAGATCAGCGCCAAGCTCGGCACCGACGTCGCCTTTTCCCCGCACGTCGCCTCCTGGTTCCGCGGCATCCAGGCCACCATCCACATCCCCCTCAACAAGACCATCACCTCGCGCGACATTCGCCAGATCTACCAGGACCGCTACGCCGGCGAGAAGCTCGTCAAGGTCATTGGCGACTCACCGCAGGTCAAGAACATTATGAACAAGCACGGTGTTGAGATTGGTGGCTTTGCTGTCCACAGCAGCGGCAAGCGCGTTGTTGTTTGCGCCACCATTGATAACCTGCTCAAGGGCGCGGCGACTCAATGTCTTCGTAAGTGGGATCCTTTTCACTCGTCAAGAATTCTAATGAGAGCACGTTTACTAATTTCCGCCTGCAGAGAACATGAACCTCGCTCTCGGCTACGCCGAGTACGAAGGTATTCCCACCATGTAAAGGGGATCGGCGTCCAATGATCAAGGGGGCGGATTAGATTCACAAGGCTCGGCGCGGACACTCAAACTTATCTGGAGTCAAACCGGTTCAAAAAGCATCTTGCCATTTACTTTTTTTATTCTTTTTCCAAGTAACTCTTTCCCTCTGGTTTCTCTTTCCTGCGTGGTTTTTTTTTTTTTTTTTTGGCCTCCACGTCCCTTTGGATCCAATGGGGGCTCTCAGACGTTTCTCTATCTTATCCTGCTTCTTCGGGGGACCCGGGGCGGGTCGTTCATCCGTGGACCCATCTCTCATGATGTGAGTTATGTATCCATGTATATACCGGGTTACGAGTTAAGAGGTAATTATACATATTTAAAGCATTGCTTCCTTGTCGCATTTCGTGATGAAGATGAGTGACCTTTTTTTCCCGAGTATTAAGATGTCGTATTCTCGCCATCGATTATATTTTCCTGGGAAGACGCTGCTCTGTCCCCCATCCAATTGATGTCAAATGCGACTTCCCACTCTTCTGTTCGAGCGCCAGATGTTACGGATTTATGTGTCCAACTGAACGATAACAACGCAGACGGGTTCGGTGATGGCAAATTAATGACAGCCTTGTCTGCCATAGGCAGGCCTACTCGCGTGACAACATCGTCAAAGACCGAGGAGCCAGGCCTCTGGGAATCCAAGTAGGAGTTGATATAATCCACCTTTGTCTGGAATACCCCGTATCTCTCGAGGAGGGTGCCCCTCATCAGAAAAGGGCTGAGACCGGTACGATTAGGCAAATTAGAGTCAAAAATGAAGACATAGTCTGTACTGTGGCTCCTCTGGAGGCCTACAGAGAAGGGTAAGAGCCACCTAATATGGAAGAGGACCGATCCGCAGAAAGCCCTGGGGTGCGCCACAAACTCGCATCCCTCATCGTTCCACTTCGACCAGGGTGAGGCCTCTGCTACACTCATATTCTCGGGGCACCGAAACTTCAACCTGGTTCGGAACCCTACGTTGTGACTAAAGAGGCGGATTGGGTAGGGTGAGAACTTGACCAGCAAATTCAGCTCCCGGCGGCGGAACCTGTCCCAGCGGAGATTGGGGATCGGGGCACGTTGGTCCATGTTCTCCCGGACAAAGGAGCCACCCACGACTTTGACGAGACGGACAATGATGATGTCTTCACCCTGATCACGGGATCCGCAGTATATGTAATAGCGGCGGCCGCCGGTCTCGGGCACTTCTTCCCAGGTGAGCTCGGTGAAGAGTTTAATGCTACTCTTCGTGACCTGGAGCGTCGGCCGCCTGCCAGACGTCGGGTCAATCCTCCCCTGGTGACGGTGGATGCCAAAATCGTCGGCGGACTCGGCAAGAAGACCGCTGAGAACCCTCTGGCCCTCGGTGTCACGGAACGACTGCGTCGGGGGCGGTCTATGCTCGCCCCTCTCCCAAGCAAAGATCGTCACGTCGTTGCTCTTCGCTAGGATCTCGTTCTGGAGCCTCTGAAACGCCTTTTCCTCCTCGCCGTAAAAGAGGGGCATGTTGATGTCAAAGATGCCCATCAGGCAATACGCGGCGTCCTCGATGCGGGTAGTGTCCCGTCCCGCAGCCCAGGACATCTTCTCCGCGACAGTTGTGTACGTCAGTGCGCGCTCGTCACCGCCGAGGACGTCGATGTCGATGGCTGTAACAGCATGAAGCTGCCGGAGGAGGCCGCTCTTGCTGCCGACGAGGGTCCAATCTTGGTCGTAGAACTGGACTGTCCTGGAAGCGATGAGTTCTTGCAGTGTCCAGCCACGTGTGAACCAGCGGCATGTACCTAGCTCTCTGGCACCGTCGTCACTGTAGATGTTGGTGGAAGGAATGAGGTCAGATAGCCAGACATAACAGACGTTGGCGCGCTGGTACCACTTGAACATTGAGTTTATCGCTTCTGTGAGCTCGGCGCTGCTCGACTTGTCGATGCAACAAGTGTCGATCCAGGCATACTGTAGGCCCTGTTGGCGGGCCAACGCGCAGGTACGTTGGATTTTTGCAAATCCGATCTTGTTGATGGCAGTGGGTTGTTGCCGCCCCGGGGACTGGCCCTGAATATCCTGGAAGGAAACCTCCTCTTCAGCCCATGTGTGCGAGAGGATTGCGTAGGAAGGTATGTTCCTTCCGATGAACTGTCCCAGTTTTAGGGTTTCTGTGTCGATGAGCCACATTGAGATGAGTCTGGTGTGAGGCTGACTTGTGCAAGGTGTTGAGGTATCGTTCAACTTTGGTGACGGAGAGTGTAGTCTGTGTGAGAGTAGCGGGCCGGCGAGTTAAAGTTTTCTTATTCTATGCGTAATTGAGGAAGTGAGGCGCCGAGTCGACCATCCCGAAAACGATGCCTCTTAAATATGGCCAGAGGGTGAGATGGACTTGCCATCAGGCTGAACATTGATGTGAGGGAAGTTGGTGTGCCATCCCTCTAACGCATGCTATCAGGCAATCACGCCAAGTACAGGGTAGTGGGTAAGCGCCATCCACATCTGGATCCTTTCGTGCATGCCGCCCAACGGGTGTGTTGGCCGCAAGGCTCCTTGATTGATTGGTTGGCCGATTTGGCCGATTGCCTCTTCCCAACACAGAGGTAAGGCATGGAGGAGGTGAGAAACGGGGTTTTTGGAAGCCAGATTCGAAAACCGAAGCCAAATCAATGGCGGAGCAAGGATCAATCATGGCATTATACCAGTCCAATTAAATGTAATTATGTGAGAAAAGGTAATTCTTCTCGTGGATAATATCTGCTGACCAGAGCTTCAAAGAATGAAAAGTCATGTAACGCGACGTCGCCTTGATTTTACAGGTATACCATCGCAAGGCAGCCCAAGAACCCAAACATAGCAAACTTGAGGGAGACGTCAAAACTCTTCGAACTCGACCCGGCCGGAGTAAAATTGGCAGTCGGCTTGACTCCGTCGGTGAAGGGGGCATTGGCAGCTTGGACGGCTCCGGGAAAGGCCGCCGTCGACGTGCCCGGGGCCAATTTGGGTGATGCCGGGTTGAGGACACTGTTTGTCTGTTAGAGAGTTGGGAAAAACCCTTGCCCGCGCAAGACGGGAGAGGTGTTGATACGGACGTACCTGTCCACGACGTGCATGACCCCGTCGCTGGTGATGATATCCTTGATGGTAACCTTGGCAGAGTTGGCAAAGACGGTGGTATCCTCCTTCCGCAGCGTGACCTTCTCGCCCATCAGGCTCTTGTATCCCATCTTTGTCGTGACGCCCGTGGTGAACCGGACCTGGTTCGTGAGGACGTGGTACTGCAGGATCCGAGCGAGGTCCGCGGGCTCCATCGACGCCGCCGTGGCGCCAATCGCCTGGAACGCGGCATTCGTCGGCGCGAAAATGGTGGCGACCTGCAACGAGTTGATCCCGTCGACGAGGCCGGCCTTGACCAGCGCACCCGCCATGCTCGTGAGACCCGTGTTCATGGCCGTGTCGGCGGGGGAACCGGGGACGGTCAGGACGGTGTCGATGATGTGCAGCACGCCGTTCTGGAAGGCGACGTCGGCCTTGTTGATGACGCTCATCTGCTTGTAGCCGCTAAAGACCCTGCCCTGGTCGCCCTTCCTGACGAGCTCGACCTTTTGGTTGCCCGTGACGTTGGCGGTGGGCGTCTGGAGGAGGGTCTGGGCGAATTTGGGCTGGTCATAGAACATGGCGGCCGTGGTCTTGCCGCTGGCGACGTGGTAGCTCAGGAGGTCGGTGAGGAAGGTTACGTTGGTCGCCTTTTGCGCAAACGTGGGGTCCATCTGCATCATCTTGGCAAAGGCGTCATTTGATGGGGCGAGGATGGTGATTTCTTTGGCTTTTATGAGAGTCTGGTTGAGGACTGGAACCTTTGCCAGGAGCGCTGCTTGGTGTTAGTGGTCCACTCTCTCGTCTACCTATCTCACGCAGAAGTTGGGAAGTTTCCGTACAGTTGAGAGTGCTCAAGGAATCACTGTTCGTCTTGAGCACATCGTTGAGAGGTGGAGCCGCTGCCGCCAGTGCAGCAAAGGCGAGCGTCAGGAAGCTCGTCGGCTGCATTGTGCGGGAGCGGGCGAAGGAAACGGGAAGCCAGCCCGGTAGATGAAGAAGAAGGACAGAAAGTTGACGGCTTTGATTTAGGTTCAGTCGAGGCGACGATCTCCGGGAACGAGCCGTCTAGTAATACTTATACTGACAAGTCTCAACCCAACCTTCCGGGTCCGAGAGGCGGGGGAGGCATGTCTCGACACTTTTTTCTTTTGCCAAGGTCAGACGGTTCGTATGCTTTCCCTTGGTTTACGAATACCTACCATCCTCAGCATTGCAATACGACTGCTAAAATAAGCATTCGAGGTGGGCCTTTATGGACCCGGTTTTGTTTTATGTCCTGATGCAATTCCGTCTTCTTTCATACTCTCGTTACAACCCGTTATCTGTGCTTGACTCGT
This sequence comes from Colletotrichum orchidophilum, assembly GCF_001831195.1. NCBI lineage: Eukaryota > Fungi > Ascomycota > Sordariomycetes > Glomerellales > Glomerellaceae > Colletotrichum > Colletotrichum orchidophilum. The sequence goes on from NW_019172964.1 coordinate 478,054, forward strand.
AGGCCCTTGTAGATCGTGGGAGGACCCGTGGAAGCAAGCTTGACACTTCTCTCCGAGGCGCGGCCGTCCCGACGCATGGCGGACTCATCAGTCTTACTACCTACTACCTTTCATGACATCAGGCAAACAAGAGGAGAGAGACACACTGGGCTTTTGCGCCGGGAGAGAGAGGGGGGGGAGAGGCCAATACGTAGTGGGCGAATTAAAATACGTTGAAACACATCCTGACCATGCTTTTTTCTCCCCCCCTAACAAGATACGGTACGACGAAAGGTTGAGGGGAAGTGGTGGTGGATTCTCCTTCTCTCATTCGCCTGGGATGGTAGCAATTGCGGCGGTACGAAAGGTGCTGTGCGGGAGATCGACGAGTAGAAGCGGCGGGATGACGGTGAAACATGCCTCAGAGCAACAGGCGGAAACGCATCCATGCGGAGTGGGGGCTCTTCTCAGACGAAAGGGGAAAGTAGTTTTTGGGTGGGTTCTTCAGAAAGAGCGACGCGTGCTGTCGGTAGAGCCGCATCTTTTGGGAAGACTAAGAGAGGGAGGAAAGAGATTAATCAGGCCCTAAGCTGAGCTGCACCAACTTGGTAGAGGTCTTGGTAAAGGTAGTGCAAATCTAAGCCGGCGACATTGGCAAAGACCACGGGTGCTATCATATAACCCAGAAGAAGATAATTGAGTGACCTGAATCTGTAAAGAATGGAGCCAATGGAAATGGAACGCCACGGAAGAGTTCGAGGTGGTTGAGACATGCACTGACAGGTTCCAAAATGGAAAACCATGCTGGGGTTGAAGTTATTCGCGGATCGAAGCCCCGGGTGGAGATGACCGGAGTGGGTCCGGTTGGGCGCTCCCTGGTCCAAGAAGAAGCCGCGCTAGTGGTGGATGACTCAGCCAATTTTAGTGCAACTCCCAGGAACTCCTGAGTCCTGACAGACATACACCGCACCGCGCCGCACCGCCTGCAACGATCTTGTCTTGGACACCCAAACCTGCTTCCGCGGTAGCGCTGCCCGTTGTGCACCGCAGCAGCACAATGCACCGCAGCGATCCCATCTACCGCGCGCCTTGGGAGAGGCATGCCGGACTTTGGTTGACCGAGCGCATGGCTATCACGGCAGCGTCGGTAACTCTTTCAAGAAAGCTTAAACACGTTCCGTGGCCTGCAGCAGGGATCGCCCCTTCGCGTGCAGGACATTGTTGTTGCTGTCCGCCTCGCGTTGGGTTTTTTCTGCGCTGAACGTCGGTCTTCACTCTTCAGCCACGGCCGATGTCGAGACCATGACCTCTAGTCGCTTGATGAATGGCATGTTCGCACGGAAAGGAATAAGGTGCTGACTGGCACGGCGAGTTCTCGCCTTGATGAAATGAACTGCAATATTTGGTTATTCCTATACGCGGACGTGGCCTCGCCAGACCCTACCTACTCGAGGCCACGCGTATCGTTGCACTTCGAAGTCGGAACGACTTGAAAAGATGCACAAACCAGTCGGCGATAGGCACGGAGAATATCAGAGAGAAACTGCCGCTTCTTTTGGCTCTCTAAATACGATGCTTTGGCCTGGCCTTTTGTTTACAGATTTGAGCTGCCCGTTGCTAGAAGCAAAGGTGGTATCGCTATAAGCGCCGCCCTTACCTTTCCATCCTCAACTCATACCATACACTTTCGCCTTCATCTTGAGGCCTCACTATCTTCAATTGCAACTCTGGATCCTTTGAGGGATTGGGCTATTTTGCCTACACATGTTGCATCCCCACGGGGATTTTTGGCTTCGCCCACGTTTCCACCTAGCCCAGCCGTCGTATCACAACTCCCTCGAAACCCACCAAGACCTTGGCTGCTCTCTGGTGAACACGTCGCTATACTTACTCATTCTCAACAAAGCCGCCGGTTCGGCGGTGAAGCTTCCAGTTTATTCAGTAGTAGCATCACCAAGATCGACCTCGCGGACTCTCTGGATAGCTCTCATGAGCATTGATTGGCTTTAAACGGGATGCCCGATGGTGTTGACTCTATAAACCATCACGTGATGGTTTCTCGACGCTCGAGAATAGGCCGCCGCGAGATCCAAGTAAGCCCAGGATCACATCACTATGCCTCCCCCAGCAAACAATGAACAACGCATCGCCCCCTCTCCGGTCTGAAACGTCCTCTAGCCACAATTCTCGCTGCTTGTATCCTTGTTGTTTACAGTAAGCTCGTTTAAAAATCCCCATCGCCATCGTCTTCAATGCCTGGACAAAAGGGCAAAGCTGGGCCAGTGCCACAATCCATGGCACTGCGCCACACCCTCAATATCCGAAAACACGTCATCCGCACCCTTCCTCGCCCACGCCGCAGCGTGTTGCGCGTTCCCCAGGCGTGGAAAGCCTGAAAGTGTGTCCGCCTTCTTCATGGGAGGAGCAATATTAAGGTTCAGAGACGATTAGTGATGCGCCATTGTCGAGTGATCTAAAGTACTTTCATCATTTTCTCTTCTCATACTGCGAACCTCTGAGAAACCTCGACAGCTTGGGAGATCTCTTCAAACGTTCCGTCCACCTTGCGTCTGCATCGCCAAGTATTTTCCAATGATGGACACCACGCAGGAGCGGGAGCGTGAGCGTCACACAACGAGCTCCATCGCAGAGCAAGAACTGTTCTTTTCCCAATCGCCATCAGGCCAAGGCCAACCTCAGTCTGGGCAGCGGCAGCAGCAACAATCTCAGCCTCGATGGTATGATAATGCCAACGACGACTCGCCCGTCGAACCAAGGGGCGGGGTCCCGGCTGTGAACATCATTCCGGCCACGCCTTCCACCCTTCGCTCCAACAGCGTGCGCTCAAATCTCTCATGGCGGGACAGGGACGCCGAGAACCGGCAGGCGGCGGCGGCGGCGGCCGGGGCGCTCCCGGAGGTTGAGGAGGAAGACAGCATCTATGATCCACCGAGCACCAAAAGACCATCAACGCCACCTACTGAGTACAAGGTGCCCACTCACCACACGGCATCTACTTTTGACTCGCCGACTCAGACGAGGGTGGATGAAGATTACTATGTGTCGCCGATGACCGAGCCTGCTGTATTGCACAGGGACACGGGATTCACTCGTACAGACTCATTTGACAGTAAGCCAGCTGAGGTATCTTCTGAACGGTACTATAATGCGACATACTACCCTCAAAATGAGCAACCTTCTTCATTTGATAAAGGCAAAGCCGTTGAGACGCATCCGGAACCCGCGGTGCCGTATTATAGAACTGAGCACTCAAACGTCAATGAGCGCCGTTCATCATTCGATAAGGGCAAAGCCGCAGAAGCGCACCCACATTTTGAAGACCAGCCGCCTGTGCCGAACCCAAGACCAGTATCAGATATTCCCGACTTTTACGCTCAAGAACGTGGCGCCTACGGAACTACAGATCTGACAGTCCAAGAACAAGAGGACCGCGATTATGCAATGGCCCTGGCACTCCAGGAAGAGGAAGAAGACCAGTCGCCATCCCTTCCTCAACGGCACACCCAGCCGGCATGGAATAGCAACGGACCGCTCTCCTCCAATCCCTTCTCGTCACCCGAGGACCAGGATCGCGCCCTCGCGGAGCGTCTCCAAGAAGAGGAAGAGTCCGGGCCGCCGCCCCCCTTACCGGCCCGACCTCACCCCAAAGCCGTGGCGGAGCTCCTCGCCCAGAGCCAGGAACCTGCCCCATTCTCAAGAACGCCCTCTGTAGAAGGCATCATGCCGCCTCCCAAACGCCAAGGCTCGGACTTTGGCAACGACGACCCCTCCAACCCCATCCACTACAGCCGAGACCCTCACAAGCTCATCACCTATCTCGTCCCCTTCCCCAAGCCCTGGTTGGCCTCCAAAGCCCCCTCCGACACCGACGCCATGCCCACCCGCTTCCTCATCTACACGCCCCCTCCCCCGCCTCTCCAGGCGCCGCCCGAGGGTGTCAAGGAGGGCGTCAGCCACAAGGTACAGCGGAAGTGGCAGACCGAGGTCCGGCAGGCAAAGATGAGCGATGCAAAGACGACCAGCTGGGCGGGCTTCAAGGCCAAGTGTACGCGCGGTGTCGATAAGGCGATGCAGTATACCACCACGAGCAACTTGGACTACCTGGCGCGCGTCACGCCTCCGCCGAAGCCGCCCTCGGCTCTCTCGCGCAAGCTGTCCCTGAAGGGAAGGGTGAAGAAGGATAAAAAGGACAAGCAAGCTTCAGGCGATGAGAAGGAGACCAAAAAGAGCCTCGACGAGAAGAAGCGCGAGAGCTCCGACAACAGGGGTGACGCGGAAAAGCTCCTCCGCGACGACGAGAAGAAGTCGTCCGAGGATAAGGGCGCCGATGAGAGAGCGAGGGACGAGAAGAAGCGGGCCGAGGAGAAGGGCGACAGGGAGGAAGAAGAAGAGGACGGCTTTCAATCGCGGCAGGCGGAGAAGGACGAGCACGACGAGTCGATGGAAGACGATCCGGCTCACGCGTCACACGAGACCAAGAAGACGGTCGGCGTCGAGGAGATTGTCTTTGTGTACTCGCCCTCGATGAACATGACGCCCGAGGCGATGAGGGAGGAATTCATCAACTCCATGCTGCGGACAAAGTCCAAGGCGCAGCGCGACGCCATCATCGCGACCGGTCTGCTACCCGTTTCGCTGGCTATTGACACGGTCATGATTGCCGTCTCTGGACTCTTTGAGGTCAACGGTAAGCTGTCTTTACTTAACATCTAGTCTCTTGTGGCCCTTTTTACTGACTTTTCGCAGCCGTATGGGCATACTTCACCATCAAGGGCTCCAAGACGGCGCGGTCCGTCACCAAACGCATCGCCTCCTCCTCCAAGAGGCCCGAGTCCATCGACCCCGAAAAGTCCGAGGCCGAACTGGCCAAGGAGGACAAACTCCAGCTCAGCTTCAAGCCTGCTAATCGCATCGACGTACTGTCGCGGTACCTGGAGGCCGAGTGTCACCGCGTCGACTCGAAGTTGTTTCCCCGATACACCTCTTCGCCCACGGAAGCGTCAGTTCCCCCCCTCCCCCCCACACACACAGGCACCCACTTCAACCCATAGATATAAGGCAAGCTAACACACGAAAATAGGGAATGCCTAGAAGCGATCGGCTGGTCCCCGGCCCTGACGCGCGGTCAGAAGAACTGGGAAGACGAGGCGTGGGAGGTGAACGACGTCAAGGAGGATTTGAGGGTTGTGATGCACAAGGCTGCGAAGGAGTGGCGGAAGTGGTGCAATCGGTACGAGAAGAACCCGGAAAAGAGCTTGAGCAAGTGAATGAAGCATGCTTTGATTAGAAGCGCTGCATGATTTGAGCGAATACACAACATGTCCTTTTTGAGTTGGTGTGCGGCAAGATAAAGCACGTGTTATGCGTAGTTCAGCTATATATATCATCTGTCAACGGTGTGCTACGGCCGTAACTGAAGAAAGCCCGTATGCTCTCTGTTTAAACCTCCGCTTACCCATGACGCCGACTCACATGCCCAGAATCTTCTCATAACTTTTCCCATTCGCATTGGATTCAACTAAATCGGTTATTCAGCCCCATCCTACACTCAACTATACTTGTCCTGCTTTTGATCTCGGCCATAAACTTGCTTAGCTTACCACATGTTCCAGGTCCCAAGCTGCATAGTCGATATCAAGTTTCCAAACTCTACCTACGGGACGTCTATCAACGCCAGGTTTCTAATCTCGCCCGAAACAAGTCCATATGACTTGCTCCGCCTCTCACATAACACAGTCTGATATTCCCCGTCCAGACTTACGTATGCGCAGAAACGCAAGTATTTTGTTCATTCGTAGTTTTGCTGCTTCGCAAAATATTTCGAGGACATTTGAGATGGTCGCCGCCAGCCTGACGAGATGGATCCGGAATCGTTCGTTTCAGAGTAGACCACACAGTAGGGAAATGAAAGAATGTGTGATAAAGATTAGAGTGAACCGTACGTTCCTATCATTACCCGTAGGAGCCCTGGGAGGAGGTTGCGCTGTCTGCTTCCTCTCAATGCGGGAGATACGAAGCCTGAGCCTTCCAACGTGGAGGGGAAGCTCGCTGGCAACTCTTGCCCATGGTCTAGGAGTCAAGGCTAGAGCGTACCTCAGGGAGGTAAGCGATGGTTTTCATATTGCTTCACAGGCGCGGACTTTGGAGGTCAAGTTCGTTGACTCTGAAGGGGGACCAAAGCTGGTTCGCGTTAACAAGGACGGCATATCTTCTCAAGGTGATATTCGAAGCACTTCAACAGAGGCCTGCATGCGTTGTGGGAGTGAAACACCCATCACAGCTGGCTTGATTGCGAAGTAGGTAGAGGCGCGGGAAATTCGATGTTTTCAATTAATCGTGGTTGATGTCTAAGTACTTGTAGATGGGTGTATAGAAATAAACGTTATGAGCTCGAGCAACAAGAAGGGTCAACCTAATGTAAGGTACTCATCATGTCATGCGGTAGTTATTGGAGAGTATCGAGAGTAACTATCTGTGTGTGTGGATTCGGATAAGACTCACGATAATCATGGCTCTTGGACCAAAAGGTGGGAGATCAGATGACATCAGCTAGTCTCGGCAGACCACCCATTTCGGCCCGGCTCCGAAAAGCATCCTCGCCACCCGGGGAGACCGTTGGCGGGCAAAACCCTAGTGCCATCAAAGCCTCCTCTCGAGATCTTGCAATTCTTTTTTGCCCTTTCCCATCTCCACCATCCCCATGATTGAATGCGGGGTGAGCCCATGCTAGAGCTTTCTCCAAGACTCCACCAGTTCAAGCGACCCAATGCCGTCACCAGAAACACCTCGGGAAAGTCATCTCCATGTGGGGGAATCCTGGCCCTGACCAGCCCTCAAACCTTGTTTGAGATAGCTTCGGTAGAAAGACCACCGCCCCAGGGCCAGTACCAACCCAAACGTAACTTGAGAACCGTGTTGGTCGTGATCGGATCGGCGTCGACTGGCGATGCTCATTAAACACGAGGAAAACAACGTTGCGGGGGATGCGGAGCCGAAAGGCCAATGCCCCGTGGTTCCGAGCCATCCACAGTTGCACCAAGCATCTCCGATGGATGTAACGCACTTTTAAGAGAGTGCTTTCTCCTCTTCTTTTCGCCAGAGTGACCTTGTTTTCATTTTCATTCCAGCTCTGCTTCTCACGTGGGGGACTTGACGTGAGTCTCTATTTCCCGCAATGAAGGGTCTTGCCATCGCCTTTGCGGCATTCGTGTCGTCGACATGCGCGCAGTATATGAAGACACCCGCCTCGCCGCGTTATGGCTCTCACCAAGCCGTCCCGAGACAGGCTGGTAATCAGACTGGCGGCTCGTGGCCGTACGGTCCCTTTAGCACTCGCGGACGTGATATCGTCAATGCCCGCGGCGAGGTCGTGACATGGGCTGGTGTCAACTGGCCGATGAGTGGTAGGTTCAGCTTTCGAGTTGTGAGGAAGCCAGAAAGCCAGACTAACATACCATGAAGGAGAGACCATGGTTCCCGAAGGTCTGGAATGGGCCTCTGTCGATCAAATCCTCGACGACGTCGAGAGCGTCGGCTTCAACTACATCCGCATGTAAGTCCCTTTCATTCTTAGACGGGAATTACACACCACACTGCACATTCAGAATACCATCCCAACTCACACTCCTCTCAGGGGCTACTCCATCGAGATGGTTGACCAAATCTACGACCGCGCCGGCGAGGACGTCCCCCTCGAAGTCGCCATGATCACGGCCCTAGGCTTCGTCAACGGCACAAAGGTCACCAACGAAATCATCCGCCACAACCCCACCTGGACGCGTGAGACGACCCGCTTCGAGATCTGGTCCGCCGTCGTCGAGGCCGCCTACGAGCGCGGCATCTTCGTCTCCCCAGACGTCCACGTCGGAAAGGCCCAGTGGTGCTGCTCGCACACGGACGGCAACGCCTGGTTCGACGACGTCTACTTCAACACGACGCACTGGCGCCGCGGCCTGGGCTACGTCGCCAACTGGGCCAAATCCCACCCCAACATCGTCTCCCTCTCGCTCCGCAACGAGGTCCGCGAGTCGTGGAACGTGACGAACCTGTACTACAACTGGGAGACGCTCGTCGGCAACTTCTCGGCCGGCGCCGACGCCATCCACGAGGCGAACCCGGACGTCCTCATTCTCTGGGGCGGCATGCAGTACGGCCAGGACCTCTCCGCCCTCACCTCGGGCAAGAACTACCTGACGGCGCCGTGCTACAAGTGCACCGCCATCCGCGACGCCGCCCGCCGCGAGCCCAAGGTCTTTGACCTCGACAGCCACGCCTGGGCGGACAAGCTCGTCTGGGAGCTGCACCTCTACAAGATGAGCGAGGACCTCGACACGGGGACCTGCCCCATCATCGAGGCGGGCCTCTACCGCAGCGGCTTCAACGCGCTGGGCATCGACAAGCCCGCGGCCTGCAACGTCACCGACGACTGCCCCAAGGCAAGCCGGCTGACGCCCGTCATCTTCTCCGAGTTTGGCAACGCCCAAGATGATACTCTACGCAACGACACCCTGCAGGTGTGTCTGAGGGAGTACACCGTCAAGCACAAGGTCAGCTGGATGGTCTGGGGTCTCGCCGGCAGCTACCGCGTGCGGTCCGGCGCGCAGGGTGTCCCGGATACGTGGGGTCTGACAAACTATGAGTGGAACGGGTGGAACTCTCCCGAGACGATCGAGGATATCTGGAAGCCGTGGGTGAAGGCTATGAACCCGACAAGGAAGCCATGAAGCATGGCTATAGAGTACGAGTAGATCATAATGCGAATTATAATTTAATTTCAGGTTCTTGAGCGTGAGTTTCATTCAAGGGGCCTATTCTAAGAGGCAACAATAGTCAGGATGGTTTGCAAGTGCGGTGACATATACTACACGATAACAGACCACAGCCATACATTTCAACATCTGTAGAATGACTTAGTACAGATTCATGACGTTATCAGGCAATTTTACGTCAAAATATCCGCGACCAGGAAAGCAACCTAGATTTTGCAGAGTCGCCCGTCCCTTCTCTCCTTTCATCCCTTGTTTCTGACACATGGCTGGCGCCAGAAGACATCGTCTAAATCAACAGCTTTCTTAATCCTCAAAAGACGCTCGTAATTGCTGCCCCAAAAGGTATGCTGCGAGTCTTCCTCGTATGAAAGGCCCTGTACCATGTTAGCGGTAGTCTGAAAACTGCTGGTTTGGAACACCATATGGCTGCCTTACCTCGTTTAAGTAGGATCCTCCGCCCGGTGCCAACCATCGGAAGCCCTCGACTGAGTGGTAAATGCTCTTCTCGGCTTCCTTCTTGGATATGTCATTGGATGAAGTCCATCTAACGGCAGTGACTATGTGGAGGGATAATCAGCTCTAACTAATCCTCTCAATTGAACTAGCACAACTTGCTCCCGTGGATGTAAGCAGTCCTCCATGCCGAGTGTACAGCATCCCCTCCTCCCCTCGGCTTCGCGTGGTGCACACCCTTGCTGGAGACCAGAAAAGCATATACACCGCCCACATTATCGGTGGTCGTCTTCATCGCTACGGCCAGGGCTTCCAGGTCATTCGGCGGTAGCCTTGTAGAGGTCGTACATCCCGTTGCTACCCCCGGCAGTAACTGCGTTTCCTGGGGTAGTGATACTGGATCCAGCGAGCTTGAACTTATCCGGGTGGTAATGGATACCCGTCATGTGGTGCACCCAGATTGAGAGCGAGTCGGGGGCAATCGACCGGCCTAGGCAGTCGTGCTCTGTGCTCTTGACAACAAGTCTCACATTGTTCTTCCTCGCTACATCGACGGTCAACATCTGGCACACACACATACACACGAAAGAACGAGAAAATGACAAACCAAAATCGATGCCGAGCTTGACGTGCTCCGGCGTGGTAGCGTTCACGACGAATGCAGGCTATCCGTCAGGGCTGCACATATAAGCCGGGTCAGGAAGGCAGGAGTCATTAGCGAAGTTGCTCCAGACGACGGAGATGGGGTCATCGAAGTGGAGCTCGTACGAGTCCCAACGGGCCTCGACGTCGGCGCAGCGGGCCTCGTCGAAGACGGCCTGTCCGGGATGGCAGACAGCTCCCGGAGGAGTCGGTCGCAGGAGTCGTCCTTCCCCGAGTAACTCATCGAGGTAGGCCCAAGTTTCTGCCGAGGGCCAGTCAGCGCTGCCAAGGTAGGATCTGCATGTTGACTTGAAAGGAGTCTGGGGTGAGAGCCGCAGTAAAGAGTAGGCGACGCTTTATGGCGTATGACAACATAATTTTCAAGTGATAAGACTGGTAATCGAGGCTATAGTCTTACCTGGGTAGAATGATTATTTGAAGGCTGCGGCGGCATCCTTTTTTGAAGCGCCGTGATAGTCAAAGGAAGTCTAGAGCTGTGATCTCTGTGTAGCAAACAGTTCTGCTGAAGTGGCACGGAAGGATTGGGGCTGAGACAATGGGGTTGTAGCGGAGCTGTGAGATGTTGTCTCGACAAGTAAGGCGTCCGAGATGTGATGTCGTCGGGCTAAATATGAGACATCGATCTTACCAATTAAGAGATGGTTATTCCGAAAACTAAGCATCCCCCATAGATGTCGTTTATCTTTCAGCTCCGGCAAGACGACGTGTTGTCACGGTTGTGTCATCTCGCACACCGTTTATCGGGGCGCTAACGAGATCCTGATGCAGAGTGAGATTCATCTAGCCGTGACATCAACTCGCCCGTGTCAAAGGTTTACCAAGTCAGACTTGGCTGTGGCCTGGCTGGGCAATGGGCCAAACCGGAACACGCGAGCGATGAGACCATTAACATGTGTTCAGTACTAATATTTTGTTCTAGGCTGAAGTCTCAAGAGGTTTAACCTCAATCATCTGCTAATCTTGTGTCACAAACTCGTCGATGGAAATGTTACATCACGTCAGCGTTCATAGGGTAAGGTCACCAATGTTAGCATTGTCTCCACACAATAGCACCCGACTAACACTCAATTCCTCATTACTAAATGAAGAATCATGTGGTAAACTTGACAAATGACTTTGGGTGTGTATTCGTCGTTGTTGGTTCGGGGTACCGTGACACTAACGCAGACAAACTGCATGAAGACATCCAATTGGACATTTTGAATCATGTCGGCAGTTGAGTTGAGGTTTTCTAGGATCTCAACCAACCTTTTGGAACAACAATAAGGTGCATGGGGACGCATGGGATTGTTGTACTACCCTGATTGCGCACACCAAAAGCTTAAAAAAGGCTCTTCACCGATGCCGTACTACTGGATACCCAGCATCAATGCCATCTTTACGAGCACATTCATTAGCAATGATGAGGAGAGGTGCCACATCAAGGGCTCTACTCCGTCTCTGGGTGTGCAGATTCTTCGCCTCAAAGTGACACAAATCATCATCACATTGCTTTCCATTCATCCAATCTGATACCGCCTTGTATTACAGGTACAACTACCACGACCATATGAACGTATTGCATTACGCAGCATTTGCCCTTGACAAGCCTAGCCATAAACGATCTCGGAGTATCTTCAAGTCAGATACTTTCGGAGAGATCCCAGCTGGCATCTGTCAACTCGCGCAACCGCGCTGGCTGACTTACTATTCCCAGCGAGCTGAACACCCGTGACCCGTCTGAGTATTCGAAGACGTACCTCCCGGTAACCGAGCTTTCAGTCTCGCTTATAACGCGGTCCCGGTTCGTGGCAGCGACGTCGATGTATCTAAATCGATAATATTTCAACAGCTCGAGAGAGGCATACAGATTACGAACTGCGTATTCAGCATTGCTCAGGTCCATGATGCGCTGGAGGTAAATTGAATCCATCTCTTTGCCTGTCCCAAAGGTCGAGCTGGCTCTTGATGTAGTTGATTCACTCGTGTTCAGGGATATGCCGCTTGTCGGGGGAGAGGCCGGGCGTATCGATGACTGCATCTGGAGCTCGCCGTCATCGAGTTCGGCGGTCTGTATGTTGATGTCGTCTTCTTCGGCGACTAGGTAGTACGGCTGCATTTTTTATCAAGGATCGAATGAAGGATGTCTTACCACAGCCTTTTGTACCGATAATTGCTAGCAAGAGTGTCTTCAATCTGCTGTTTAGTTGGACTTTTCACCATGTGAGTACCCAGATGCAAGCTTGAATGATTTGTCAGGGGCGGTTTTGGGGCGGCAATAATACCACAGAGTGTCCGCGGTCATCTCTTCTCTGAGCTGAACTGATGAAGTCTAGTTCATCGAGTTCTTCTTTCACAAGCGTTCTACATGGTGAAATACCTCGAGACCAGACTGGAGTCTTATGAGGTTTTGACTGCGATGGGGATCTGAGGCAGGTGGCTTTAAACAGGCCCAAAAGAGCCGAAGCTTTCTCTGACTCAAGACAGAGAATTCGAAAGATTGTTACCGTGGCCGCTGTTACTCATTGAATTGAATAAAAAGAGTCGTCAAAGACGATATGTAAACTGCGTTGGGGAAACAATTGATTTCCGAAGTTTAAAAAAGAAAACTTTGACCGTACTCATTGTTCCTGCCAACGTTTGGAGTTTACTCTCTTCCACGCTGTGTCGACGGAGGCGGGCGACGACATTCCGTCACCTGCCCCAAAGAAATATCAGAAACTGAATTACTGGTTAAAGGCTTTGTATTTAGTTGATTCTCTAGAAAAAAGAACATGAAGAAGGATACAACTCGAGGGAATCTACGCTCGGGCTTGAGCAACCTTACTTGGACGACTTCTCGAGCGTGGCGGTCATCACAGAACTCGAAAAGTTCCCAAATGTCTGGCCGGTTGGCCCAATGGCAAGGCGTCTGACTACGATTCACCGTGGCATCAGGAGATTGTGGGTTCGACCCCCATGCTGGTCAAAATCTTTTGCAGTTTGAGGGGCAACTCAATCATGCATGCCTTTTTGCACAAACACAGACAAGTGCTCGAAGAGATTCTTCTTCGCTAGGTTTGTTTCATGTGAACAAGCTTAGTGGGCTGTTATGACAGACCTTGTGACTTGAGGTGTGGCGTTTTGTGGCCGACAACTCAGCCGCTAAACTCTGACAATGACGTTGTAAAGTCAGTTGCGAGCCGCCGAAAAGAGTCGTTTGCAAATGCTCCCTCCCAGTCAATATTCGGCGTAGGAAGAAAACACTTGCCAACACACACCCAGTCTGCAAGTCGTCTTAAGTCCAGAATAAGCCAGCGTGCTGACCGACTGTTTGCCAAAGGCAAGATAGGCAGGTCTTCCAACACTTTGAATGCCGAAACGAGCTTGGACGTAGCGAATTAGTGGCCGTTGCTAGCCCGGAGTCTCGAGAGCCTGCGCGGCAAACTTTCTGTTGGCCCGGACTCTACTCTTTCAGCCCCCTAGCTCGACCATTTCTTCTTTCTCAGTGTGTTCCAAGACAATTGAAGGTCAAAACCTAGCCCGCACTCTTGTCGTCTGGATAACTCGGCAAGTCCACCTTCCGACCAGGGGCTCCGCCGAGGCCGGTACCATTGCGCCAGACAGGGGGCGGATTGTTGTTCGCAGAGGAACTTGTGAGATGAGATGCTGTGCCGCAGTGACGTACCTTGGCACTTTGGTAAGGCACCACCACCCGGAGCCCTGGGAGGTGTGATACAGGAGAGCAACACAGTAATAGCTGAGGCACGGTTGTTTGCATACGAGGGGTCCCTTCGAGTCGTGGGACAAGGAGATGACGGTAAAGAGTGCGGTACGAAGAGTTCGTGTCTCAGTCGAGTCACCCAAAGTTGGTTACTGTGAACGTGATACGACCCATTACGAGGTAAACTCAGCCCTGCCGATCGTCAGCAGTAGCAATTGTGGATCACTTGGTGATTCCGTCAAGATAATAGCCTGGGTGAGGAAGAATGATGGACACCAATGCAGCATCGTGGCAGACAATTGAGCTTCAGCCCGGCCGCCCCATCCCCGCCCCGTCGTTGTCTTTTCCTGTCTGCCCCGACCAATTGCAAACCTCAATGGGAGCGAGCCCGCCCACCTGAACCTTGCTCCGCAGACTGTACCTCACTGTCTCCGTACGGATAGCGATGGCTTCCGCGTAAAGTAGTGGGTGAGGTGCCGATCAGCAAGGTGCAGGTGCAGGTGCTGGTGCTGGTGCTGACGACGCTGGCGGGACGAGGAAAGCGCCCGGCGGGAAGTCGCAGGGGTCGCCTGCCAAGTTGCGTGCCGACTTTCCCAGAGTCGCCCCCCAGATTGCACCAATTTGCAGCCAATCTGCACCAAAAATACTCGACTTGGCGACGCAAACAGCCCGCCTTGGCCTCCAAAAGAAGTGCGATGTGCCTCTTGTTTTCATGTGTCTGCCTACCTAACTCTGGTCACTTATAGGCGGTCGACGGTCAGTCAGCGGCCTGCCATTTCGGATTTCTCTTTCTTGGCGAACCTGCACGGCATCCGCCATTCATCCTTCCTCCTCCCCTCGTTTCCGCCCAGACGTCTTGGTGTTTTGGCCTCGTGTATTTTCCCCATTATCCTGTTCCTTTTTTTTCGGGGGTCTCATCGGTTGTTTGTTTCTTCCCAGTATTATTTTTTGCTCATTATTCTTTCCTGTCGTCAAGAAGACATTGGAGGCAATACATTCCGAAGACCATAATTCTGCTGGAGATCCACGCACGCAGCAGCGCACCCACCCCTGCTAGACGGCGGCGGCGGCGACGACGACGACAAAAGCCCCATTGCCATTAATCCGATAAGACGACTCGAAAAAAAAAAGTAGCGACATCCCAAATCCGTACAAACGGTCCAGAGACGTACACTTTCTGACCCCGGGGGAAACCCTTCGAGGCTGTCAAACGACCGCACACGTCAAAAAACGATCCCGTTCCGTCCCATCTCCAATACGTTCGTTCAGGCGGCGCCACAACCCGCACGCGTATACCCGAACTCGAAACGAAAGCTTGTTGCGGCTTAAGCTTGGTCGATACGACGGGAGAGGCACAACCGCCCCCCATTACGGATACATCCCCTCGAGATCCTCACACTTTTAGATCAGGGTACCTGCTCGAGACCCTTTCTCAGAAAGACGACAAGAATCCCATATCAGTGGCGGTTCACCTTTCTCCTGGGCTCAGCAAACACCCACAGGCCAATTCGACTCGTCTCAGCACATTGCGCAAAGGGAATCACAAACAGGGGAAAAGAGTGCGAAACCTATAAACATCAAAATCCACAGGGGAAGAAGATCACGATGACGTTCCCAGCTCCAGCCCACGCACGACGCAGTATAGTCTGCGTCGCAGCCTTCGTCATCCTCACCACAATATTCCTTGCGGCCGCCCGCCTCGCCTCTCTAGACCTCACACCGACCATCCGTCGTCGCCCCGCCGCTAAAAGTGCACTTGGGTACCTCTCGCCCGCCGACGCACCAATGTCCTACGGCGAGACCGCCCGCCCAGGCTTCACTGACCTCTCGGTCCACATCGCCAATCTCCCAGAGCGTCACCTCCCCTCCCGAGCGAACCCGAGCCGCAGGCTCGTCGTCGTCGGCGATGTCCACGGCATGCGCGCCTCCCTCGACAGGCTGCTCGAGGAGCTGCACTTCGACACTGCCCGCGGCGACCACCTCGTCCTCGCCGGCGACATGATCAACAAGGGCCCCGACTCTCGCGGCGTCCTGGATCTGGCCATGCGCCTCGGCGCCTCCGCCGTGCGCGGGAACCACGAGGACCGCGTGCTGCTCGCGCACCAGAATATGAAGACCACCTACGTCGCCGATGAGGACGCTCACGGCGGACCTGTCAACAAGAAAGAGGAAGATGAAGAGGAGGACGAAGAGGAGGGAGAGTCCAAAGCAGAGAACAAGGAGGGCTCCAGCACGGACAATCAGTCAGAAGAATCGTCAAGCGACAATGCCTCACCCAAGAGCGAAGGCCAGGACGAGGCCGAAGACGAGGCACCCCCAGAAGAAACCGAACCAGACGACCTCGAACCCGCAATCTTCCCCCACGGCGACTCCAAAGAACGCGCCACCGCCCGCTCCCTAACCCGCAAGCAGCTCAAATGGCTCGCCACCCTCCCCGTGATCCTCGACGTCGGCACCGTTGATTCCATCGGCAACCTCGTTGTCGTCCACGCCGGGCTCGTCCCCGGCCTCGCCCTCAAACGCCAAGACCCCTGGGCCGTCATGAACATGCGCGGCCTCGTCTACCCGCGCGAGGAGCTCCGTCGACAAGAGGCCCACCGCGCCCTCGAAGAGTACCGCAGGTCCCACACCGCCGCGCCGGGCGTCACCGAGACCATGATTCAGCGCGAGCACGAGCGGAGGAGGAAGCCCCACGATCGCAAGATTGCCATCCCCACCGATCGCCGAGGCGGCTCGAGCAGCTGGCCAAAGGCGTGGAACGCGCACCAAAAGGCACTTCCCGAGAAGGAACCCCGGACCGCCGTCGCGTACGGCCACGATTCCAAGACGGGTCTTAACATTGCCCAGTATACGTTTGGTCTCGATTCCGGTTGCGTCAACGGCGGGGAGCTGACCGCGCTCGTCATCGAGGCCTCGGCCGAGGGCGGCGTCACGCATTTTATCAAGAGCGTCAAGTGCGACAAGGACGAGGGGAGAAAGGACAAGAAGAAGAAGAAGCATAGGAAGAGCAAGAAAGGCAAGAAGAGAAGCGAGGAGCAGGGGGACGAGGCCAAGTCATAGAGAGAGAAGAGCGCGCGTCTTTCTGGTACAGGAAATTGAGGATCAAGGGAAATATCACTTAAAGAAGGGAAAAGGCGAATCAGACGGCACGGCACGGCACGTCCACGACGGACACCCCAGATAGAAGGCCAGTATACAAAAGCCGGAAAGGAGAGAAACAACAATAGCATGCATGGACTGGCTGCTCGATACTCTTGCATTTCTTAAGGGAGAAATGGATATATCTAGAGTCATCGCCAACGTCCCTACCGCCTAGAGGCATCCACTGTACGAAACAAGACGTAATTAATCCGTCTGTATCGGGATGCAACCTATAATTACTTTAATGATGCGTCATGTTACTAGGCGTTTGTCTTTAATTCAATTCACACCATCAAGTCAATTTTTGGGAGACCAATTTCTCGGATTTTTGCTACCAAGCAGTCTATCTTTGTGATTTTTTGCCTCCCTTCGAAAAAAATAAGGTGACTTCCACACACTCAGCGCCTCTTCCATCACTTGAAGCGCTGTTTGCTGGGGGTGTATGTGTGTGATGGGGGGGATTTGTTTGTTTTCCTTCTCATTAAGTCATTCTCACATCATGATACGTATCCTCCCAATGGAAAAGTGTCTCGCCCGCAGGCGTGGCTCTGCGTTTTTGTTTTTGTTGGTTCCTTTCCGCGTCAGAGTAGGCAATTTATGCCTGGACCTTCTGCTTGATGATGTCCTTGAGGGTAACGGCGTCAGCGGCGAACTTGGAGATACCCTCACGAAGCTTCTCGACGGCCATTTGCTCCTCGTTGAAGTCGAAGCGGAAGGTAGCCTCATCGTTGATGTAGGTCTTCTTCTCAATGTCGAGGCTGGAGGCCTGGGCGGCATCGAGCTTCTTGGGGACGACGGCGTCGGAGTTGAGGAGCTCCTCAAGCAGGTTGGGCTGGTGCATGTGTTAGTTACTGGGTCTTTGAAGCGCACAGGAGCGAACACGATGGTTGGTGGCAAACGTACGGAGATGGTGAGGTAATCGCAGCCGGCAAGCTCGGTGATCTCGCCAATGTTGCGGAAGGAGGCACCCATGACAATGGTCTTGTAGCCGAACTTCTTGTAGTAGTTGAAGATGGTGCCGACGGACTTGACACCGGGGTCCTCCTCCTTGGTGTACTCCTTCTTGTGGGCGGCCTTGTACCAATCGAGGATACGGCCGACGAAGGGGGAGATGAGGTAGGCACCGGCCTCGGCGGCGGCGATGGCCTGGGTGATGGAGAACATCAGGGTCAGGTTGGTGTTGATGCCGTGGTCACGCTGGAGGATCTCGGCAGCCTTGATACCCTCCCAGGTGGAGGCGATCTTGATCAGGACGCGGTCCTTGGAGATGCCTTGCTCCTTGTACAGCTACGGGTGTGTCAGCAAAGTTGCTCAAAAGGTGTCAAGATCACACTGGAGGCGAAAAGGGGCACATACGTCAATAATGTGCAGGGCCTTGTCGACGGAGGCCTTGGTGTCGAAGGACAGACGGGCGTCAACCTCGGTGGAGACCTTGCCGGGGACGATCTTGAGGATCTCCTTGCCAAACTCGACGAGAAGGGCATCGAGGGCAGCGTCGACCTGCTCGTCGACGGAACCGCCCTTCTTCTTGGCGTAGGCGACGGCCTCGTCAATCAGCTTGGCGTACTCGGCCTTCTTGGAAGCGGCGAGAATGAGGGAAGGGTTGGTGGTGGCATCTTGGGGCTTGTACTTGGCGATGGCTGTACAGTCGTCATGTTAGCGAACATCATTTGCCTTGTGGTATACTGCCACGATCCATTGGCCGTGTTGGCCGTGATGGATTGAGGTTGTAGTGGCGAAGCGGTGATCAAGAAGTCTTTTGAGAGATTTTGGGGAATGGCGGGGAGGAAGAGGCGGGGTGGACTGACAGGCAAAGTCGCCAGAGTCACTGACGACGACGGTGCCGGTGGCCTTGAGCTGGTCGAGAGAGGTAGACATGGTGATGTTTGATGAAGGAATTGTGGCGGTTGTGGTATCAAGAAGGGAGATTGACTTGAAGAGGAAGAGGAGAGGAAAGGAGGAGCAAGCAGGAAAGGGGAAAGAAGAGGACGTGAGGTTATAGAAGTAGTAGATCTTTGTTGAGGAACAAGCGCACCGCACCGCACCGTACCTCCCCCGGGTACGAGGGGTAATTTGTCCCTCATCCTCACACGCCGGGATGACGGACGGTAGCCGCCCCCCCTAGTGTGGGTCTAGAAATGCCATGTATCTGAGAGTAGCTGGGTAGCTGGGTAGGTACGGAGTACAGAGTACCGTGGGTACATGACATGAGCAAAAACCGCCGCGCCGTTCCCGAAGACGAGAAAAGCTGACGGTATCGGCTATTACCTGGTTGTGATGCTACAGAATCCGTATCCATGGGCCTTGCCGTTCAGCCCAGCACCCTTTGAGCCATTTTAACTGACTGGGTAGTCAATGCAATTTTTTCTAGAATGTTGATCAGATTCTTTTTGAGTTGTTGTTGGTTCATCTCTCGACCCCTACCGTTTTGCAGGCTTTCTGCTTCGAGTGACCTACCTACTTAGACTTACTTACATCAACCTCCGACGACCGTCCACGTCCATTTTTTTCCCTCCCGCCCACCGTTTGGCGGGGTATGATTACGTCGTGGCGACCCACACCTCATGGACGACCGTGAGTAAGGCTGTTGCAGGTCGCTGCATACCTTAGGAGCAGAGCTGTGCTGTGCAACTGCTGCAGTTGCTGCTTCAGCATTCCCCGTCGCCCGCCCACCTGCGACCCTAGCGGTAGAGGTATCCGTAAAGGAATCCAGGTGCCCCCCCCATCAACATCCGCGGTGCCGCCCCTCCACGACCCAGAATCAATCGTCATACCCCCAGTGTTTTCCGTGGAACTTGATGCCAGTTTGAGCAATGCTGCTGCTTGCTGTCCTGTGCTGCCTCTGTTTTATGCCACTTTTGATGGATCCGTTGATAATCACATCGGCGGTTCCGCCTTTTCGCTGTCGCAAGTACCCTGTCGGATATCCTCAATGCTAGCCAAGGCTTGTTTCTAAGAAATCGCTCTTTGCCCGCCTGCTGCGAGGCTGCACAGGGCAGGCCTGGAGGGAATCCGACGTACCCATCTCCATAGAAAAACGGTGGAAAATCGCGAATCACGATGGGCTCTTGCGTCGCTCAGGACAACCCAAACCCCATTTACCAAGCAACAGCCACCGTCCCTCATAGTAAAATCAAGGAAATGACATCGGCTGGAGCGTCAAAGAAGCGAACAAAATACCTTGCCCGGGTTCTTATCACATTGAGGCGAAAGAAGGAACCTGGAAAACTAGAGATATCTCAAAGGCCCGACTCGAGACAACTTGGAATATTCCACTCGTCTTCGGTGTTAGGCGATGTCAAAATTGCTTGGTCACACGCCGCCGTTCGTCATCGCCGTTCCCCCCCGCCGTCGCCGTAGATGCCCCGTCCGTTCCGGCGACTTCTAATTACTCACCTCCCTACCCTTCAGCAAGAACAATGCTACCTATTGACCTTAGGTAATGACAGACAGCTAGCTAGCCTGAGACGCTTCTTCGGCTCAGATAACCCACTCACCCACTGTAGCCGTGGCCGTCGCCCCCATCCCCTCGACATGAGTTGAAGAGGTCATCCCGCTCGAAGTCATCTCGCAAGACTTGTGTGTACTACTTCTGCTCTGTGTTTGTCTCAACCAAAGGCTTGACCCCAAGATTGCGCAAAACTGCCTTGGCATTGTGACTCAGCTACTCCTCCTAAGGAAACCCGTCCCCAAAAGACCTCCAGCGTGCTTCTCACCTTCAACCACGTGCTCGCCATCGCTCTTCATTGGCCAAAGACTTACGCCCCTTGACTTTATCCGTCAGATCCGCCCGCCAGCCGCCGCCTCAATCGCCCCTCGGTTGTTATGGAACTCGTTGGGCGGGTTATCTCTCACAACGCACCCCCATGCCACGGCCTCTTAATTCGGCCGTGGTTACGGTAGCAGGAAAAGAGAGATAGACCAAGGATATAATTAGACCAGGGGAGAAGAAAAAAAGAGAGGCAAAGCCCGTTATCGTGGGATTTTTTACCGCCACCAGTTCCGCGCCAATGTCCGACGAGCTTTATTAGCCCAACACACTCTCCTTGCCCCCCCCGAAGTCGCCCTCTTCTAGACAACCTGGAAAGGTTGACCCCCACCTTGAATTAGGAAACTCCGATTGCCAGTATTCTCTGACCTTCCACCGCCTACTCCCACGCCAGCCTCTCGCCCTCGCCATCTCGCGGACAGCGGCCAGCACATAATTATCCGAACCAAGCGTGCGATTGGCGGGCGTAGTGGAAGAAACGGAGCCTTCCTGTCCTACTCGGGACTCGCCAGGGACTCTTTCAACCGTCCGGCCGACGATCCCGACCAAACCCGCCAACGGCACCGAGACCATGCCGAGGAAGCAGCTGCGAATCCCGCAACAACTCAACTCAATGCCTTGTAGACAATCACATTACTACAGCATGTTTTGATTAGACTTCGTCAACCGATGCAATGACTTTAGTCTTGAGAAAGGGACAAGGCCAATTCGATAAGGCCTCATGCCACCCGCCTATTGATTCATACAAGGCTACTTTGAATTATGTAGTGACTTTTCGTTTTCCTAAACCGCCCCCCGAAAGACTTTTCCTAATGCCCACCCGTTGTATTTAGTCCTCCGTGATATCACCATACTCCCACATGCCGAGGCGCTCCTCCTTGGCCTTGGCCTCAACCTCCTTCAGGTGCTTCAGGTAAGCGGCGTGTTGGCCGCTGCGCTCCCATGCCTTGAGCTTCTTGGGCACCATGGCCTGGCCGTTGGCAACAATCTCCTTGTTGATCGAGTCGTTCGGGCCCGGCTTCTTATCGCCAGCGTTGTAGTCAAAGAGGGTGATGTAGCTGACGCCCTCCTTGGTGTCGACAAAGTCGAAGCTGGCAACCAGCTCCTTGCCCTCGGTCAATTCGGCAATGAAGCCAATGGACTCCGAAAAATATTCCGGCGCAGTAGGCAGTTGCAGGAATGAAAGCGAGGCGTCGATTGCCTGGGCCTTGAGTTTCTGCACGGTGAACTGAGCCTGGTCCAAAGGTCTCAGCTTGGACCAGGGCTGCTTCTCCGAGTTACCGTAGTCGATGTAGACAACCTCGGCAACCTTGGCTGCGCGGTCGTTGGAGCGGATGCGGCCTCTGTACCACTGGCCATCGGCAGAAAACTGGGCGGCGACAAAGTCACCGGCCTTGGGCGCATCACCAATAGGCTTACTGTTTGATGAGTTGAGGTGGAACTTCTTGAAGTCGTTCATCAACGTCGTCAACGCAGCTGTACCCTTGCCGATTTCCTGGATCTTGATCTTGCCGTTGCCATCAATGTTGGTGATGACAACATCACGGTAGTCCTTAGGCTTGTTGTCGTATGCCTCGGGGGTATCGTTGGTAGTTTCAACGGCCACAGCCTCCTCCTCCTCCTCTTCTTGGGACGGGTCCCAGCTGTGCCACAGTCCCTTTCTGCCCTCCTTGGCCTTCTTCTCAGCAGCAAGTAGCTCAGTGGCGTTGCCAGACTTCTCGGCGGAGTAGCGGTGGACAGATGCCAGTCCCTCCTCCACAAGCAACTTTGCCACATTCTCACGGTTGATGTACAGGTCACCGATAAATCCTCCAACCTTGTCGATGTCGTAGATGTCGACCTCGACGTCGCGCTGGTTGCAGCGGCGGCTAGCAAGGTCAATAGCCTCCTGACCAAATTCCTCGCCGTTGTCGCCTCCACGGCCCGGGGCACGAGGAGCACGAATACCGCCCAAGACCAACGTCAGCTTCACACCCTCACGGGGGATCAGGATGGTGAAACGAGAGCCAGACTTGACAAAATCAACAATCGCAGGCACCTTCTTCTGTCTTGATAGGGTGCCGAGCTGGATCTTGGCCTTTTGCAGGGACTCGGAGGCATCAACGTATTGCTTAATCTTGGGGGCCTTGCCAGACCAGATACCCTTCTTCTCCTCTTTGGCCTTCTCCTGGGCAGCGAGGAGCTCGTCATAGTTGGGAGAACGGTCAGTGTCGTCCTTGCGGTGACGGATCACAGTTGCGTAACCCGCCTCGACCAGCTCGAGACCCACGTTCTTGCCCTTCTCAGTAACTGTGGCAACCTCGCGGGCCTCGTAGTCATCGGTAGCAGGCTTTGAGCCATCAATGCTGATCTTGACGTGCTTGCCGATAATCTTCTTACGCAGGAATTCCTTGGCCTCTTCCCTGTATGGGGCCTCAGACGGCTCGTTGGTGCGAGGGCCACGGACACTGCTCAGGTTGACTCTTTTCTCGCTAGTTCCGGTCTTATTACGGACGACAATGGTATCCGCGCCGATAATCTTTGCGACAATCATGTCGGACGAGGAGGCGTCGGCCTTGGCAACGTGGTGCTGGTGGAGGCGCAGCTTCTTGCCCTGAGCCGTCTTCTCAGCAGCACGAAGGGTGGCCATCTTCTCACCGAGCATGGTAGAGTGGAAGTCGTTACATCTTGCGAGGCCCTCGGTGAGGAGAAACTCAGCGATATTCTTGTTGCCGTTGGGGTGGATAATGGCTGCCACCAACTGTCCTTGAGCGCTGGCGCCAACAATATCAACCTTTACGCGGCGCTGGAGCAGTCTCTCCTCGACAAAAGACTTGGCCTCGTTTCCAAACTCTTCAGCAGCCTGGGTCTGGCCGGTAGACTGTATCGTTCGCTCGGTGGTAGGGGTACGGACTCCAGCAAGGAGCGTCATGACCTGCACGTGCTTCTTATCCGAAAGCAGAAGTCGCACGAGCAGACGGTCGCCGCTGAGGACCCGCTCGATAATGCCGTCAACGGTCTTGCCCTTCCACTCGTTCATGAATTGAGGGCCGCCGAGGTCATTCTGGACCTGGATGTTGCCGCCGGTGCCAGACCAGAGACCCTTGCCCTCATTCTTGGCTTCGGTCTCCAGTTGGCGCAGGTTGTCGAGACGCTGGAGAATAGCTTCGTCGTCATCCTTGCGACCAGCCTCTTCTCTGACCTTCAGCCATCCAGCCTTGACAGCTTCATCGGGGAGAGAAGGACCATCCTTGGAGAGCAGGGCAGTGCCGAACTCGCGACCGGAAGGTACGGTGTAAGCTACTGTGCATTGGATCTGCTTGCCAACAACCAGTTCTCTGAGGTATTCTCTTGACTGGAAGGCGAATGCTTCATCGCCCTCCTTGCTCAGGCGAGGGGCCGTGACGTATGCGAGGGAGAAGGTCTTTTCGGCTCTAGGGTTGTTGGGAGCGGTCAAGACGAGGGTGTCGCCGCTAAGCACGCTTTTGACCTTGGCGAAAAAGGGTTTCGACATGATGGGAGAATCAAGGAGTGACCGGATGCTATTGAGAAGATATGCTATACAGGTTCATAGGTAATTAGCGCGTTGTGCATCTCAAGCTGTTTGCGGCAACCGTTGTGTGTCTCGTGCCTGCCTGCCGTCTCAGACATTCGAAGCAACAAACTCCAGGCATTGAAAGACAGCACATAAACCTCGATTGGTAGAAACAATTGAAAGGCAAAAGCAAGTTTCCATTGATGTCTGTGACTGCGGGTGCAGAAATACACCAAAGACAGAGCCATTGTGCCTAAGTGAGGCTGTCTAGGAAGTGCATGGATAGGTGCAGTTCCCCACGGGTAGGAGCGTCAGCTTCCCGCCCTCCTTGAGGGATAGCTCGATGCCTATTTGCCAGAGACAGTTGTGAAGAAGGAAAACAGGAAACTTACCGGTAAATGAGAGGATTTGGGAAGGGAAAGCGTCGAGAGGATGTAGAGATGATTTTCGGGGGGGAGAGAGAGAGAGAGAGAGTTGGGAGGAAGGGATTGACAAGGCCGATTGTTCGACCAACGTTCGACAGTCGTACCGCCTTTTTGACAGCTTGCCTCAATTTCGCCCGGTCTCGAGCAAGCAAGTGTGGGGAAAGGAGTTCAGGGACCACAGTCCACACAGAGGCAGGGGTATCAGCTCGCCTGTGGCCAGTAGCAGTGGCGGGAGGGTCAAGCGAGAGCGGGGTTGCAGTTACCTTATGTAAGGTGCTGTTGCACTTGGGGTTTTGGTTGCTGAGGATAGCTTCCCCCCTTGAATAACAACAAAGCGTCGCTTGACTGGTTTGGCCATTGAATGAAGAATTTATACAAACCAAACTACCTTTCAACCTCTCAATGGTAGCAATTGTTTCTTCTAGTTCGTTTTTACAGAATTCGATATCTCTCAAGCAAACCAAAGGGCGAATGATATACGTACTGCAACTATCACTAAAGATAGACACCATCATGCCAGTATTGGCAGTGTTCACGTCATCCTCTACCCCTCACAGTGCAAGGACCCAGCCCCGCCACTCCCGCCGAACCTTCAGCTTCAGTTTCGATGCTAATTCACCACCTTACGAATTTGGATATATAAGTTACGATGATTTTTTCTCTTTTCTTTCGTTATTTTTGAATGTCCTACTATTGATAGAGGCTAAGTCTCCCAATTTTCAGCTGCCTCCGACACTGTAGACGAGCGTTGCAGAAAGGAGCGTATGTAGAGCTTTGTAACCCCACCTCTGATGGCATTCAACCCAAAGGAGCTCCTTAGGGGTACCAATGATGAGCTTAGTTGGAGATACCAATAACACCTATGATTGATCATTAGTATTTCCTGTCTACTAGAGAGGGCTGGATTGTACAAACCGCAGGCGGGACGGGGACCGGCGTTGCCAGTCTTGAGAGACTCCTCGTTGTCACCCTTGCCGAGGTCGTCGGTGCCGCCGTGGACAACGACGGTGCGGCCGATGACGCTCTCGGGGCCGATCAGCTTCACGTGCTTGTCGGTGACGGTACCCTTGGAGTTGCCCTGGCCATCGGTCTCGATGTTGCCAAGGTCACCGACGTGGCGGTTCGCGTCCTCGGGGGCACCGTGAGTCTTGTTGTGGGGGTTGACTGCAGCGTGCCGTGATCAGCCCTTATCTATGTGTATCCAACCCCGAGACGTGGTCTTCTTCGGACCTGTCCACCCCCTTGTGAATACTTACAGTGAGGACCGGCAGAGGTGCAGCCGTTGGTGTTGTCACCGAAGGTGTGGATGTGCATGCCACGCTTGGCGTTGGCGTCGTTACCGGTGATGTCCCAGGTGATAGTGGTGGGAGCGGACTCGGACTCCTGCTCAAAAACGACGGAGCCGGTGACCTTGGAGTCACCACGGACGACAGCGACTGGGAGCGGAAAGTTAGCGAAATGATTCAATCCCCATCTCGAAAAAGCTGCTCCCTTTCCAACCTCCCCCCGAGCGGAAACCCTCGTCTAAGCTTTCCCCACGACGGGAACGACGGGAATGACGAGAACCACTTGGATTTGAACCAAACGGATCGACAGCAGCGGCGCAAGGAACACCAGGATGGAGTCGATCAAGCTTGAAGATTGGCCAGCGGCAAGCTGGTTCCCAGTCGTAGGCACGTCGCGGAGCCATCAGGGTGTTTGCTTTCCCACGTCGTTCCAAAACCCGCTCAATCCAGCGCAAATTGGATGGTTGGACTGCGTTACCCCTCCATCCCGGCACCGCGGCTCTGCACTAGGGCAACGGGGATGGTTGGTTTCCGGGTATATAAAGAGTGACACTTACCAGCCTTGACCATTGTGAATGATTTGTGTGGTTTTTTTGTTTTGAATTGGTTTCGTTGTATCACGAGTATGTTGCTCAAGCAGAGGATGTTGAGAAGGAGAAATGAAAGGTCAAAGTGTAAAGAGGGGAAGAAGGGGAAAGTACCTTATGGAGTCTCTGAGACGGGCCAGCTGCCCAGCCCAGACCGGAGAACACTGGAACACTGGGGAGAAGAGACACACAACACTGGTGAAAGGGGCGGGCACCGCTTCCACAAACTCTGTGGACGCCCAATGAGGACGAGACGTTGTATTCCGTTGCAGGAATAGGCACAATTCGGAATTCCGAGGGAATGAAGCTCGCCTCGCCTCGCCTCGCCTCATCTTCCCTGAGCCTCTGGGGGACGCAGCAGCACGGCAAGGTTGCTCGTCTTCTCGCCCGCTGGCTTCCCCTGGTGTCCGGCCTGTTTCCCCTCCCTCTCCGATTCTGGCTACGGTCCAAGTCCCGATGAAGGGCCAGCAGCACGCCCAGCTTGCGCTTGGATGGTGGGGTAAGCTATTGCCCCGCTCGAACATTATCTCATCGCCGTCATCTTGGTCGAAGTGGGTTCAGGTTGAGCTTCGGGAGCAGCTGGTTGGCTGATGGTGTAGCAGTCTTCTGGGATGCTTACAAATAAATGGATGGTGCAATGCGATGGTGAAGCGGAAGGCACTGCGGGAACTCGTCAAGCTGCTCGGTCCATTACGGTACTTTCTTGCTCCAGCTCCGCGTTAGCACACGCCGTCTCTGTACAGAATCATTGTCCAAGCCATGCGGAAGAGGGCCGATGCTCGGCCTGCCATGTCTTGAACGCGCGCGCGGGAGTGCCACAAGTTGCGAAGAGCCACTCTGACCTAAAATCTCCCGCCAACTGTGGCTTGAGCCGCGACATCCTCCGTGAATAATTCCTGCAGAGTCAGCGGCGCCGTCAGCGACACGGCGCACCTCATCGTCCGAAAATGCCGGGAGTGGCTTGGGCAAGGACACTCGAGAATATGATAGGCCTCGAGGCCTCTTCACGTGGTATATAGTCTGCGAATGACAAGCCTTACTGTTCTGTCACGACAATTTGGGAGGCAGCCAGCTTCGTTCAATGACTCTGTGGTAATAATAGCCGACTCGGTACCGTGCAATTGGTCAACGGCACACCGCACCACATAAGGCAGTCAGATTGGGTCGATAGAGTTTAGGTGCAATGGAGAGATTCAGCCATTATCCGACATGGGCTATCCGTACACGTTATCAGCGCTAGCATGGAGCTCTGGCCATATGCCTGGCGGGGTCGTTTCGATGCCTCTCTCGTAAACGACTTCTTTGACATCATGACTGGATTCCAAGGATCGTAAAGATGTCGACGATGAAACATCTTTGATAGACAATAATGATCTAAAGCAACAACCTGCTCTGCAATGCTCCGGAGGGTGCCGGGGGTGGTTGCGAACGCCCATAAGATCGTTGGCACGTCGATATGTCAAGGTCAGTATTCACAACTACCATCCCTGGCAGCTTAGGTCAACCTCGGCACGTTGCGAGAGATACACTACACTACCTACACGCGAATTGACGTCCGCTTGGCCAGCACCGGCTGGTTCGGAACCAGCTGCACCCGTACGTGTCGAACAATGAATACGGAGTCCCAAAGACGGACGAGAGCGAGCAGCTGGAACTAACCTGAGGCACAAGGGGCATGCCTCCTGCATGAATCTAAACCATCCCACCAGTCAAGATTGTCTCTTTGACGGCTCGGGAATGCTGATGACTGCGGAGACCAATCCCGTGGCGCCGTGCCCTCAGATGCAGTCAGCCCTACGGACCAGAGCTTACGGTCGCGGCTTGCGTTAGTTAGGTGACCCATCTTTGCGGCCTTCCCTCGTCATGCTGCAGTTCAGGATGGCTGGCATACGAAACCGCAAGATGCCTAGGGAGATGCCGTTCAAATTGACACATCTCGTTTCCAGAGACGTTGGGGCCACCTACTGAACGAGACAATGAACAGTCTAGAGCCAAGGAGACAGATGGGCCAAGACTCAGCGACGCGCAGGTTAATAGCGATCCCGGTGGGACACGTGGTGTGAAATAGTTCCATTGATCTTCTCATTGTCATGCTTGCAGACGTACAGAGGAATTCCAGGCCAACCTCAGTCTGGGATCGGTGGACGAGAGTCGCAGCAAACCCCTTGGTGGGATTTCGAAATCGCACATTCCACCGAAACAAGTCTTCAGCAAGCGCATTTTCTGTGTGACCAGGAACGGAAAAGGTT
Source organism: Colletotrichum orchidophilum (assembly GCF_001831195.1). NCBI lineage: Eukaryota > Fungi > Ascomycota > Sordariomycetes > Glomerellales > Glomerellaceae > Colletotrichum > Colletotrichum orchidophilum. The sequence goes on from NW_019172964.1 coordinate 506,591, forward strand.
ACCGAGAAACGAGACAATAAAGTAGCATGCGGATCAATTGGACATAACGCGCATCTTTCTTTTTCTCGTTTCTAAATGGACGATTGAAGAAGCTGGGAGGCAACGCCCCCTGTCGGACATTGTGGGAGAATAGGTATACAAGGATGGGGTCTGCTAGCAAATTAATATCCACCCGGCAGGGACCCCGAATTGTAGGAATTTTCCGTTCGGCCAGGTTTTGGAGATGGTCATCCAACCGTCGTGCAGCCCGCTGCCCCAATGTGCGTCTAGTCGAAATACGAGACTCAAAGGAGGTGGTATGTGGGATGGGGGGGAGGGGAGGTGGGCTGCTTCTGGGATCAAATGAGTACCTAATAGACTTGAAGTACCTCTGTGCTAGATATTCATCCCCCGTCAGGTAATCAGTACAGCAGCAGACGCCAAAGAATACAAAACCAAACAGATGAAAATATAGTGGTGAGGTGGCATCCATGATCGATGGTGAGAATGTCGCAGGGCAGAAAACGAAACAGGTCAACGTCCGCCATTGGCCCACGGCCCCCGAGTACTGTTCCAGCTTGTCCTTCGTGTCGGTACGGTCAGTCGTAAATCATACGTACTTGAGCCAATTCATGATTGGCATTTCAGAGTGGGCCATTGTGTTCATCCTGGGACCGAAACGAAGTAAAGTTGACGGAAAGTTAGACTGGGAACATCAGACGGCCACTGAACTCACGGTCCTCAATGTCTGAGAGTCTCTCATCACTGTTGCCCGGGCTTGCCGTCTATCTCAGTGCATCAGCAACTCCCAGTCTTCTTTCCCTCTCTCTGCTCTCATCTCTCACCTCGGATATTTGGAAAAGGGCGATGAATGCAGAGTGAACAAGACTCAAAAGAGTAGGTACGTACTCGCTCGTACCTTAATTGGACGTATCAGTCAAGTCCGCCCAGCCCAGGCCAGCCCACCTCGATGCTCGAGTGAAGCTGCACATGTACCTTCCCACATCAACTTAGCCGTGGTGGTACCTCACTGCCTGAAGGGTCCAGTCGACGTCCTCGATCATCTTCCCCATCCTGTCCGTCCCAGTTCACTCTGGTGCGGCCAAGCCAAGACTCTCCCGGCCCAGCTTCAATTTCTTCTTCACCTGGGCCTTTCACAACACATGACGGCCGAATTGCCAAGTAACTGGCTTGGTTCTTCTTCTGGGCAGTGTATTCCTGTTGGTGCCTCACATTTTGGTCCCAGCGCCGCTCCCACACCCGCACCCACAACTTCTCATCAGGTACGGATACCTTAACCTGAACTTTACCGAACCCAATTCATCATTAGCGAAAAGAGAGGGATGCGTCGGGTAAATCTTCTTCTACTCACCTAACACTACAAAGCGACCGACACGAAACCATCGCACCCCGTCGCCTGGCTTGAGAAAGGGTCCAGTCGGCCAGTCCACGCGTATTTCCACCCGGTCGCCCACCCCGCAAACTCCCACGGGGTCAGCCATCGAGGGAGGGTAACAGCGCAACACACAACGAACGCGGACTGCGTGCGACTCGACCTACTAGTCTGGGGAGCGAGAGATAGCGAGAGGGTGGTTCAGCAAAGACCTCAGGGAGACCAACACTATCCTAGAAGAGGAATTCAGACATCACTTCAGGATTCGCAAGATTACGCTGCCCTACACTGCACCACTACCAGCCGCAAGCCAAACCCGACGACTCTGACCTTGCAACTGGACTCCTGTGACGACCCTCCAGCCCCGTTCTTGTGGCTTGGTTTTCGCTCTCGCCGCCAGGCAGACGCACCGTGTCGCACCGTGCTATTCGTTGCTTCACTGCTTCACCTCTTCTCACCATCCCACCCAGTGACGGTAGGGCTCTTTTGACAGCACCCGACCGTATTTTCTCGCGCGACTTGTATTCAAAGTTGCACCCTTCTTTTTACCTGACGCCCTTTCAGCTGCTCAACGCCCCGTTTGCCGCGCGAAGATCGCCTTGTGCCAGCCAGTCTTAGGCCAGATCAGCCCGACAACCTTCTCCAAATTGCCGTCGCCGCACATCACTGCCCTGAGGGTAGGCCCGAAAGACGTCAGTCCTACTAGGCCCGCCTGCGCCGCACAACAGCACCACCCACGAGGCTCGACCCGCGACCACCCGGACAAACAACTGTACAACTTGCCAACTTTCACTTTCCACCCTTGGCACATTGCCAAACCTACGAAGATAGTCTCTCGTGTATAGACGGACCAGCGAGCAGCGAAACCGCACGGTATAGCGACCAACTCTCCGATCGAGCTCGCTACGAACAGATGCAATCGAGCATCACCCGGCTTTCTGCTTAGGTCGATGTAGCAGCCTGCCGCAGAGGCTGATTTCCAAGACCAGTCACATCGTCGCTGTTCCCGTCCTGCGCGATCACCATGTCTTTCCGAGGCGACGGCCAGCGCCGTTATGGCCATCTTCCCCCGGTGCAATACCCCACACCCGACCAGTCGCAAGATCAGTCGGCTTACCTCGGGCGGCGGCCGAGTTTCAACAATGGCGATGATGCCGCAATGTTCGATCAGAGCCGAGCGCAAGCTCGTGGTCATCAGCAGTCCGCCTCGAGAGGTGAAGATGAACTCTTCCTAACAAGCCCGACAACTTCAAGCCATTCTGGAGGCCGGCACAGCTACAGCTCAACAAACAATGCGCTCTCCGGTTACCAGCACCAGTACCAAGCTTCGTCGCCTCCGACGTCTTCGCATTCAAGCTACAACCCCCAAGCCTTTGCGCGGACGCCGTCGACGGCGTCGGCATCTCTCCCGTACCACCCCGGTCCCCCGAGTCGATATGGATCCGCCGCTTCGCCGACATCATATACATCTCCAACGCAACCTAGCTACCAGCCGGCAGCCTACAACCCGGCTGCGTATGCGACCACGACAGCTCCTCAGCGTCAACCGACATACTCCGGCTACAATAACTACAATCAAAGCTACGGCTCCCCGACGGCTCCCCAGTCCTCCCAGGGGTTCGGCCACTCGCCCACCTCCTCGTACCAGGGCACCTTCCCATCCGCGCCATCCGCGACTTCACCGGCACCAACCTATGATTCGACTTTTTCGCAGTCTTATGGCAACAACTATAACTCCTATGCGACAAATGGTAACAGCTCAGCCGCGTCGTACGCTTCGGACAACTCACAGACACCTTACCCAATCCAATCGTCGATGCCCGTCGGACCGAACTACGCCGATTCCTCGTCCTTTTATAACAGGTCTGCGCGATCGGACTCGGCAGCATCCCCGATTTCGTCTCCGCAGATTCAACAGCAGCACTCCCCCGGCTTGCAACGACATCCCACCAACGCCCCTCTCCCGAGCCGGCCGATGGAAGAGCCTACCTGGGACCCGAGCGCTATCACTCCCACAGACGAGGACCAAGCTCAACTACAAGACTCTCTGCTCCAAGACATCGAGGCTGAGTTGGGCGGTCGGCACCGCCCCATGCCAATCAACGGACAATTCTCCGACGACGAACTTCAAGGACTACGGCGGTATAATTCTGACCTTGCTACCGCCGGCATGGCACCGTCCTCGAACGCGCCGGCTGCTAACAGGACTCCAATCCCGACGTTCGATTACGACGATGACGACGACGATCCAGAGGGAACTGCGGGGGTGTTGGCCATGCAGCAGGCGGAGCTGGACGACAAGAGATTTAGCAGCGTTCCATTTTCTTTCACCGAGCCAGTCGCCATGAACCCTCTCCCACCACCACCTGAAGAACAGAGCGATGATACAGACTATGGCGGGATGGACTTGGGTGCGCTTGCTGGGGGCTACCCTGGGAATCTGGCATACGGCAGTGAAGTCGGCCCAACACCGGCCCAGGACGGATCCCGGCCGCTCCCCAACCCCGACGACTACGATGTTTCTCATGAAGCCTACGAGAGGGCCCCTGCTTTCCGAGATGCGGAAGTCGACTATGGCGGCACGGGCGGTCTGCAGGCACCGTCTGCTCACCGGCTAAGCTTCGACGATGGCGATGAACACGTGTCGCTTCACTCAAAGCAGAGCGGCAGCGAGTCGCCGTACAAGGAGGACTATCCTGATCTCTACTATCATCCAGGACTTTCCAACAGGCCGCTTCCGGCGCTTCCCCCAGGTCCTGGTAGCGATACAAGCTCTCTACTTTCTGTTCACCCGACAACTCGCAGCTACCATTCCCACTCGCTCAGCACCGACTCGCGAACACTACATGATGGCGGCTCAGACTACCACGGCGGAGGCTCTACCGGCCTGAACTCACCATTCCCGGAGCGATCCATTTCCCTGTCGAGCCACAGTCACACGCCCCAAGTACAAGCTCCGGTTCGGTCACGGACAGATGCCGCAGATGAGAGGAGAAAGATGGCCCGCTATCAGACTCAACAACAACAACTTGCGGCACAACAGGGCCTGCCATACGATGGCTATGAGTCGGGTACGCCGTCATCGATGACATATGACATGATCACACTGCCTAGCGGTCGGAAGAGGAAGTTCGTGCCGTCCAAGCTTACTTCTAGCGATATCAGGAGATGCTATGAGCCTTGGGCTCTTAGCGGAATCGCCGCATGGATTCGCGAAATGGCTGATGGCGAACCGGACTTGAAGCAAAAAACAGTCGAAGAGGCATTGCTCAAACTGTTCACAGAAAAGGTCCCTACCATCAATGTTGCCGATGCTGAGCTTCTCAGTACCCTCGTCTCACAGCTGATGTTGGACGCTGGAGTTCTTGTCCCAGAGGAAGAATGGGTCAAATTCGGAAACGGTACAATATCCGGAGTCCTGCCGCAACTGACGGGGTATGGCTGTTATGCTCCCAAGTTGCATGACGACGACTCTCAATCCGGGCGCTGCTACTCACATCACTGTATGAGGACACTCAGAAAGGCCAACCTAGATGATGTGCTTCTTGATGAGGTCAAGCCGGCGGATTGGAATGTTCACTATAAGATACAGGAAGCTGAACTCGCTGAAAAGCCGAAGAAGGAGATTGAGCGTCAGCACGTTCTCCACGAGATCGTCAACAGCGAAGAGTACTTCGTCAGTCAGCTCGAGGTTCTCCGTGTACTGTACCGAGATCATCTGCGGAACTCTCAGCCTCCCATCATTCCACCCAACAAGATCGATAAGTTCCTTCAAGTCGTGTTTGGAAAGGCTGATGCCGTCCAGCTCGTCAACAAGGACAACCTTCTTGCACAGCTCAAGTATCGCCAACAAGAGCAAGGCCCCTGGGTCTCGGGTTTCTCTGATCTTTTCCGTGAATGGATCCGGAAAGCCAAAGACGTCTACATTGACTATGCATCACAATTCCCGTACGCAGAGTACATGGTGCGCAAAGAGTCTGACCGAAATCTGCTGTTCCGCAATTTTCTGGAGCAGGTCATGCGGCACAAGCGCTCTGAGCGCTTAGGATGGCAACATTTCCTCAAGACCCCCATCACGCGCTTGCAGAGATATTCTCTGCTGCTCGAAACCGTTGAGAAGAAGACACTTCGAGACGACGAAGAGAAGGCCAACTTGGCAAGGGCAATCGCCGAGATTCGCAATGTCACAATGGAGTGTGACACGAAGGTGGCCGAGATGCAAAAGAAGGTTGAAATGATGGAACTAAATTCCATGCTCGTTCTCAGACCCGGTTTCCACTCGGTCCTCAACCTTGACCACCTCGGCAGAGAACTTATCAAGCAGGGCGATTTGCAGAGAATGGGTTCCAAGGGTGTGAGATGGGTCGACACGCATGCCTTGCTGTTTGATCACTACTTCATCCTTGCAAAGGTTGTGAGTCCGAAAGACGTCAGAGGCGAGAAGAAATACGACGTGTCAAAAGAGGTAAGTTCTCTGTACCATCGAGGAAACATCGATTGATGCTGACGTTGTAGCCTATCCCTATGCCTCTACTTTTCCTTGATAGCATGAACGATGACCCCATTTCGAAGCAAAAGGGCATCACTGCTCCTCTGGCTCGCGCTGGCGGCGCAGGTTCGGACCCAAGGTTGAATCGGATCGCTGCTAACGGCACTGAGCGTCCTGGTCTGGAACATGCCGCAACCAGCTCCTCGATTGGGTCGACATCAGCAGCCAGGCTTACGCCGACATTGTCTAACGATCCTGAGGGTAAGATTCTCTACCCTTTCAAGATCAAGCACTTGGGCCACGAAACATACACACTGTACGCTACATCAGCTCAAAGCCGCGCGGAATGGGTTGAGAAGATTATTGAGGCCAAGACACGGCATGCCAAGGCTTTATTCTCTCAGAATGCCGAGCCATTCCGCCTACGTGTGCTGGCAGACAGTGCGTTCGTTTATGATGCAGCTTCAGCTGTCGGCAGGCAACCAGGCGTTCCCATTCGCGGAACCCCTCTGGACCGAGCTGTCCGGGAGATCGAGGAAGTTTACGGACCTGGCAGAGGGCCAGCCCCCGTGTGCAGAGCCCAGGTCAACTGTGCTTGCGGCTTCAACGCGTTTGGCAAGTCGATCGTTGCCATTGGAACAGACTATGGCGTGTACATCTCCGATGCCACAAATCCCCGCGGCTGGATGAGGGTAAGTTGAAACAAACCAGCGTATAGCCCGGCTGATCGCTAACGAGCCTACAGAGCGTACAAACAAACAGAGTGACACAAATAGCTGTCCTGGAAGAGTTTTCTGTCTGTCTCATCATTGCGGACCGCTCTCTCATCGCTTATCCTCTCGATGTCATTGCGCCGGTATCGAACTTCCCTGCCCCTGCTCACGACAACCCGAGGAGAGCGCCACAAAGATTAGCAAAGGATGTTGCTTTCTTTGCCACAGCGCGCATGAAGGAACGCATGTTGGTATTCTTTAAGCGGAAGGAAGGCATGCACAACACCTTCAAGGTACTCGAACCTGTCTTCCAGAAGGCGTCGGAAAAGAGACCTCGGATATTCGGCGGCCGCAAGGGTTTGGGAGGCAGCACCGACTCCTTCCGCGACTATGACGAATTCTACCTCCCTACAGAATGCTACTCCCTCAACCTCTTCCAGAGCTATATCGCCGTATCAACGGCAAAGGGTTTCGAGTTGCTCACCCTCGATAAGAAGCAGACAATGTCTATACCCGACCTGAAACAGCCCGCTATTGCGAACATTGCAAGCAGGATACGGGATCAAAGACCTCTAGGCATGTTCAAGTTGAACGATCAAGAGTTCTTGCTGGCGTACGAGGACTGTGCCGTCTACGTCGACAAGCACGGCGATGTGAGTCGCACTTTAATTATGGAGTACTCGGGCAAGCAGAAGAAAGCTACAAGCGCGACAATGTATGGCCAGTACCTCCTCCTTTTCAATGGAGACTATGTCGAGGTACGCAACGCCGAGAACGGTCGCCTCAGACAGATCATCGCCGGTCGCGACGTTAGATGCCTTGACTTCGGCGTCAGAGGCCCCACTGGTGGCAATGCCTCGGCCTCACAGAACAGTTGGCTCGGCGGGCAGACACCCGCAGGAGATGATTCCAAGGGAACGGTCAAGATCTCCATGAGCCACCCGGAACAACACGGCGTGCAGGTCGTTCTTGAGATGCTTCTCAACGATGGACATATGGAGAAATAGAATGGTGCGGTGGTTCATATCAGACCAGATGCATTGGGGATGCCACGATTGATGAGAGGGACAGTTTGCGCGTCCCATGATTGGGTTGGCAGTCAAGGTCTCCTGGCATATTTCACACCTTTGGAAAAAGTGGCTCAGAGAGCCGGTTTCTTTTTCGTTCTCTTCGTCCTCGGGCGAGGCGTTCCTGACTAACGAGTACGAGTGTGGATATGATGCTATGCGCGGACCGCAAGGCGTTTTGGGTCGACGAGAATCATGAAAGGGTTTTTGCACGCGTTGGAAAGGGGTGGCAGCGGCGGCGGCGGCGGACACGGCGGTTCATGTGCTTCCCAGGCCACGGCCGGGATTTTACCTCTTCCTCTTTGTTTGGTGGTCAAGTAGGAGAATTTTTTTCCCACTGATATAGCCTTGGGATGTGCAGTCCCCGTAGAAGAGGAATATGACGATTTTGACGTTGGCTTTCCAGTGTTTACTGGTGTCTTCTTGTTAACTCGACTCACTTTGGTAGCTAAAGCGACCCTAGATCTGTGCTAGTCAACACAAGTAGGTAAACTCAGACTTGTAATGTGTACGGATTGTTGAATTTGATCAGATCTGGCGGGTTTATTACCAAATTTCTGGCAAAAAAACCTACATCAGGTGGATTCACCTTTGACACAGAAGGGGCTGATGGGAGAGACTCTTGGCTTCGAGAGACGGGTACTTTCTCTGCCTCTTTTTCTGTCATCTGCCTATTGCCTAGGTGCTTACCCAGACGGGTAGGTGCAAGTAGAAGGTTGCTCGCTTCTAGGAGGGGACGGTTCTTGGCAGCATATACGTCAGCATAAGCATCGGGCGCGCGGACAAGCAAGGGATCACGCAGGTAAGCCTGTCGGATGGGAAGGTCGACTTGAAGACATCGGCCGCCTGCTTCGGGCGTAGTCATAGACAAATTCGTACTTGCTGTGGAGGCGTTGTTTGCGCTCAAAGGAAGTGGAAGCTGGGTTTGGTGCAAGTTTCTATCACTCTTCCTTTTCCAAGGGGCATGACTTCAGTGTCCTTCTCGGGTAGATTTATTTCAATTATGAGCATTGGGAAGTTGACTCAGCTTTGGTCAGAAGAAATAGGAGGTTGAGATGAGGTACGTCACTTGGGCTGCTTGTTGTTGTGGATTCATCTTTCCGCTTTTCCATTGTGTACTACGCCTCTGCAGTATTTCTACCAAAAGTGAGCAGAGAATAATGTAAATCAGTCCTCAGGAGTCAGGAAAGAGAGTAAATGGCACTCTTGGCGTTCAAGTGACGTTCCATTTCCGCGCCCGGGTTCCGTGGGGTCTGAGTCGAGGTAAGGCTGGTAGGCCGGGATACGGCGGCGGGCGAGCGTCAAGGGTTCGGATCCTGCTTCGTGCGACCTGCATGTTGAACGAGGATGTTGAACGCGCCATGCTAGGTGTGGAAGGTCGGCGAACTTCTAGACGCGTGAGCCTGTCTACGGAGGTAAAGAGAGGGTGAGACAATTATCTGGAAGTATATAAGTATGTTATTGCTTTGTGAATCGCGAGGACTGGGTAGCGAGTGAGAGGTAGGAATGAAACGAGTGACTGAAGCACCACTCTCGTTCTTGATCACTCGGGTGGTGATAAGTTCTACGTACGAGCAAAGACTTTGGTTTCACACCCGACGTCGTTCAGCAGACTGACACGAGTTTGTAGACGGAACACCACAATCCGAGACACGACCAACTCGGCCGCACAATGCGCTCCTCACTCACCCTCCTAGCTACGGCCCTCGCGGGCCTCGCAACCGCGACGCCGTACCAATGCCCGCCCTTTGGCCCCGTCCTTCCGCAAGCCAAGTCCCCGAGCACCCACCCGGCCGTCCGCGCTGCCATCTCCACCTTCATCGCGGCCCTCGAGGCCGAAACGGCAGCCTATAACGGCTCCGCCGTCTCCATCGGCGTCAAATATGCCGCCGAACCGGCCGATGCCCCGCCGCTTGTGGACTTCCACTTCACGCCGCGGGACCGCGACCCGCAGGGCGCGCAGATCGTGGACGGGAACACCGTGTACCGGCTCGCGAGCGTGAGTAAAGTTTTTGCGGTGCTCGCGGCGCTGCAGCGGGATGATGTGATTCGGTGGGAGGACTCTGTTGCAAAGTATATCCCCGAGTTGAGGGATGTGCCGGAGGGGCGGAGCGCGTTGGATTATGTTGATTGGGAGGATGTCACTGTTGAGGCGGCTGCTGTGCATATTGCTGGGGTCGGTGCTGATGGTAAGATCAAGATGAAGATCCTCCCTGCCGGCTCATGTTCCTGGGCGGATTGGGATGAGGGCATTGTAGCTGACTTTTTTTTGACAACGGTAGTCATGACGGACGGCGCGGCGTATCCTGGCGATTGGGAGTCCCTTGGGCTGCCTCCTGTCTCTGAGGAGGAGAAGCCGAAGTGCGGAGGCTTTCTGGGTCTCCCGGGCTGTTCGAGAGAGGGTAAGTGAATCACGAGATTCGAGTAAATCCCAACTGTGGGAATTCCAAGTTCCCGTAGGGAGCCTACCCCGGTAACTAACACAAGTGCAGAGTTCTTAGACGCCATGAAGAACCGCCGACCGCCCGTGTACCCCGCTTACCAGACGCCCGTCTACTCGAACTTGGGCACGACTCTCGTAGGCCTGGTTGTCGAGGGAGCGACGGGCAAGTCCTTTGAGGAAGTGTTGTTCGAGTCCATACTAAAACCTGCGGGTATGGTCAACACCACGTACGGCAAGCTGCCCGAGAATCTGGAGACGCTGTTCATCCCCAGCAACGACACGTACTTTAACTTCACTCTCGGAGCTCTGGACCCGTGAGCTCACCCAGTCTCAATCCCAGCCATATCCACGTCGGATCACTAACATGGAAATCTCCACAGGGCCGGCGGGATCTACTCGAGCACGGCCGACATGCTCAGATTCGGCGACGCGGTCCTCCAGAACCGCCTTCTCAACCCGGCCAAGACGCGCAGGTGGCTCAAGCCCTCCGTCTTCACCTCAGCACCGGGCAGCTTCGTCGGCAAGCCGTGGGAGGGCATCCTCTCAGACAACATCACGGCAGACGGCCGGCTCGTCGAGCTCTACACAAAGGGCGGCGACCTCATCAGCTACCACGCGGGGCTGGCCCTGGTCCCGGAGCACGGCATAACAATGTCGATCCTCGTCGCGGGGCCCGAGGTCAGCGCGGCCGCCTTCTCGTACTACACGCTCAAGATGAACGAGCTCCTCCCGCCCCTCCTCCGCGCCCTCGACGAAGCGGCGCGGGACGAGGCGCGGGCCACGATCGCGGGGACGTACGCGGACGCGGTGAGCAACTCGAGCCTGACGGTGTCGTTGGACGACGGGTGGGGCCTCCTGCTGGAGGACTGGTACATGAAGGGGTTCGAGGTGGTGCCGAACCTGAGCCGGTACGTGTTTCTCGGCGTCAACCTGACGGATCTCCCGCCCGCCACGGGCCGGACGGCGAGGCTGTACCCCACGGGCTTGGCCGAGGGCAACACGACGGCGTGGAGGGCGCTGTTTGACACGTTTACGGCGGAGCAGCGGGACGCGATTGATGATTTGTTCTTCTTCCCCAACGCGTCGTGCGTGTCCTGGCTGTCGATGGACCGGACGACGTATGACTACAAGGGGCTTGATCACTTTGAGTTCACGTACGGCGAGGACGGTAGGGTCGAGAGTGTGCTGCCCAAGCCGTTTAAGCTCAGCTTGAAGAGGGTTGACTAGGCGGGGGTTCGAAGAATTTGAAGGGGTGATAGTTTGCGTATCGTCTAAGTACTCTACTGAGTTTGAGGCTTTATACGTGTTTCTGAAGAGCTCTATGGGAAGTGATGAACAGACGACACATTGCCAAGCGGCACATCACCTTTCCATCGACCTCAAAACTGGAACAAAACAGTTGGACCTTGCGTGATAGGATTATAACAACCTATTATTTTGTCGAATTTTCTGTGTGGGCCTGCCGGTAAACGTACGATAATGTCGGGCTTCAGCATGGACTAAGGTAGGAATAATCTTTTCGAAGCCTCTTTTTGTACTTTCCCGGTCGCCATTACTAGTAGATGACAGGAATGGATGAATCAACCAAGTTCTCATAGGCCTTGAATTAGAGACCCTTGCTGCTTTCCCTCATGCTGATGACCAGCTTGCTGTAGAATCGAGTGTTCTGGCACGATTAGCAAATGAGAGTGGTACGAAATGTATTGATGCCGACAATTGTGCTTGAAGTTTATCCATCACACACAGGTAACTCTATTCTGAAAGATACTCAAAACTTCAGACCTTTTAACATTGTGCGGATGACTCCTATGAGCCAGAACTAGGCGTTTCTGGGCAGTTAAGTTGTGAGAATGCAACCCATAACCTCTGTACATGCTGGAGAATGGCCCAGAAAAAAGCTACTTTGCATAGGAGTCTGCTAGATAGAGATCTTCATCCGCGAATATATTTTTGTCTTTGGACCATTTTCATAGAAATCAGCTTGAGGAGCAAATTCTCCAATATGGCAATCTCGTGGAAGATGCTCTGCATAGGGTAGTGCTAGGTAAGGTGATGAGTCGATTTAGTCAACATATACTCAATAGTCGCCCTTCCTGCCTGGCACTTTTTGTTGATTCCCAGTAATTGGCATTGAGTACGCTAGAGAAATTGAAGAAAAATAATGGGCCTCGTCGTTTGTGAGCTTTATGCTTTCTGTAAGATATACCCGCCCACACTTGACTAGTTGCAGGCAGTCAGGCGGTCGACGCTGAAGTACAAACTGAAGTCACGACGAACAGATGCTGGCGTCATACTATCTGCCGTCCTCGCCGATCGCAGGAATGGAGGAACTCGGACTGACTTTATAGGACTCTTAGGGAGTGGCTGCGATACACCCACGTGCCTGTTCCTCTTCTCCTGCGATTATGTTTGGGCTGTCTGCCACGATGATGCAGTGTAGGGGGTTATCTGCTAGAGCACCCAACAAGGAAGAAAATAGTCTGGTACGGCAACTAAACTTCCTACCATTATTTAAGCATCGGCAGTGACATGCATTGACGAAAGGAGACGGGAAAGCGGCACAAACCGCGAGCAAAATCCCAGGCGTTAGGGCATCGGCTCAGCTCTAGAGAAGCTCAAGCTGTTGGCCCCCCGATCATCCACCTCAGTCATCATCAGTTGCACAGCAAACAAACCGTCAGTTTTCCATATTCAGCTCAGCCCCCCCTGACGACGGCCGCGACGACATATCACCAATCAAAAACAAAAGATCGTCCCTGCAGGTCAGAAGCCCTGTCATTCTCCCCTTCCCCATCTGCCCATCTCCCCAGGCTTCCGCTTCAGCTGGGGCTTCAATATCCCCATCCGTATTTGCATCATTCCACTAATAAACCAGCTCTAGCAGGGGTGGGTTCATTGGCAACCAAGGGCAGTGACAGGCAGCAGACTTTCGTCCCAGTCCCAACGAGCGGTGTCCTTCACTGCGACCACGGGAATACTGTAGAACAGGGGTGGAGAGTCCATGGATCCAGAGTAGGATCAAGTGGGTTGGGGGTTCAGTTGGTTCCTGGAATCCAGGCTCCAGCTCCAGCTCCGGCTCCAAAGCCTGAGGGTAATTCGGCAGCGCTCGGGGACTTTTTCTCTTCTTCATTTACCGTTTACGTGTAATATCCTTGACGCAACTTTATTGAACTCAATCGGGAACCCGTTGAAATTGAATACACACGGATTTGAACCATTGAGAAGCGACATTGAATTCTTCCCCCGGACAATGGGTCGGTGGACCGGCCGTAGCAGGTGTCCGAACCCGAACAGAGGCTGGACCCAACAATGAACTAACATCCTCGTGAACGGTTGAACCGGGGTGAGGATGAAGGTTCCAGGGGCGGGGAGGCGAGCGAGGATCTTCAGGTTGCACACGCGAACAACGACCAGCTACCATCAGAAGCTAGGCCGAGAAGAGTAGAGGGCGCTGCGGCTGTGTGGGAGGGTGATCCATAAGGCTAAAAAAAAATAAACCTTGGCTCTTCCTCCCAACCACTTTCCGATCTCTCACTCTCTCTTTCTCTTTCCACTTACTCAACCCCTCATACTAATTACCAGAAACGTATCTTGCCTCGACTTGTGGCGGGAGGGAACTCACGAGGGGGGCAGCAGCAGCAGCAGCAGCACACACTTGGTTCGAATGAGACTGCAGAAGCAGCAGCGTCGGGCAAGCCCAGACGCGACAATGGGCACCGGCCAAGGAAACCGACCCTCGAATCAGCAGCAGCAGCAGCAGCAACAGCAGGCGCCTTACCCACCGCAGCAGCGATACTACGTTCAACAACCACAGCCGCCGCAACCACAACCTCAATATCAACAGCAATACCAACCATACCAACCGCCGCAGCAAACCCAATACTACAACCCTCCCAGGCAGCCTCAATACGCCTCCAGGCCGACTTCTCCTCAACCACCACATCGCAAGCCAACCCAGCAGCAGCAGCAGCAGCAGCAATGGCAGTACCCCGCCGCCCAGCAGCAATTCCTCGCCGAGCTAGAAGTCCCAGCTTCAGTCCCGAGACCGACATCGACGTCATCACCCACCACCACCACCACCACCACCACCACATCAACCCCAGTGCCGAGTGCCGGAGCAACACAACATGGCCCCGTCGCCTACGAGATGCCCGCTGACGACGCCGTCGCAGTCAAATCCGCGACCCATCAAATCCCCAGAAAACCGCACAGGATAGCCTCCGCCTCTTCCGTCGCTGCAGCATCATCAACATCACCACCTCCGGCATCGCCTGCCGCAGCCAGACCGGAAACCAAACACGACGACGACCCAGATCAACAAACGGGCCAGAAGCAGGCCCCGCCGCCCCAGCCTCTTATCCAGGCGAACCCATGGGGCTTCTTCCTCGAAGACGACATCCCCCCGCGCAACACCCACTCCGCCACGCCGAGCAAGGATGACGCAACCCCGGAAGACCAGACGCTGTCGGTGAAACCGCTGCGCATCGTAAAGACCGGTTCTACCGAGGAGTCTAGCGGGCAGGCAAGCAGATCTTCGAGCAGTGTCGCGGATGATGTGACGCCCCCTCAGCCGCTGCAGTTCACAGCAGCAGCGCCGGCAGTCCAGGGCAGCAATGGCTCCGACTTGTCCCAACTAGCTCCGGCACCGTTAAGGCTCGCCCGGCCGCAGTCCCCGGCTGCGCAACCACGTCCATCCCGGTCCCCAAGTCCGGCAATCTCTACCGCTCCGGCCCCCGAAGCATCCAAGCTCCCGTATCCCGCCGAAGGTCCGTCCATCCCCACAGCGGACTCCCACCCTCACCACCAGTCGGGGCCTCAAACGACGCTCCCCTTCCATATCCGTCCTGCTGGCTCCCCTTCACCTGTCTCCCCTTCCTTCGCGCCCTCGCACTTTTCGCCGTCGCCAACGGGCATCTCGGCACCGCATCCACAGCTACAGTCGCATCAACACCATCCGCAACAATCACAACCTCACCCCCAACCCGCCTACACCCAACCCGCCTCCGTATCACCAGTCATCTTACAGTCCGTTCTGCCGCCAACCCTCCCCGTGAGCTCCTACTTTCCCCAGCAACCCTCCTACGCCCGACAGGAAGCCATGTCACCCTCTCTCTCGGCCCATCACAGCCCAATAGCGTCCACATCGAGACCGTCGACGTCGCATGGAGCCTCCCAGGCCTCCCAACACTTCTCAGACCAACCCTACGCATCTCCTCCGCCTTCGTACAACCAGGCCATGTCCCAAATGCACCTAGCAAACACCTCGCCAACGCCCACACAGACACAATGGCTCCCTCCATCGCGACCGCCCCCTCTCCAAAACCTATCACCAAACCCAGCCGGCGTCCCGCTACCCCTTAGCCCTCCGCCGACGCAGTACACCTACTCTCCCACCAGCATGGGCGCCCAATCCCTCTCTCCTCTGCAACAGCAATTCACAGGCTACAACATGCCGCCGCCCCCGGTCCGCCAACCAACCTACGTCAACGGAACCCAATACTACCAGCCGCAGCCGACACCGACACCCCCACCCCTCCCGCCTCGCAACTCTCCTACCATGCCGGGCACGCCGCACACGGGCTACGGCGCCCTCACACCCTACGGCGGACCTCCTCCCCCAACCCGGCCAAACTACCAAGCCCCGCCACCGAAAGCCGAATCCCGCCTCTTCAGCAGCGCCACGGCGCGGAAGCTGCTCACCAAGACGACCGAGCTCGTGGACCAGACCATCACGCCCTATCTCCAGGATAGCCGATACTACCGGCCTCCCCAAAACTGGTACCAAAACCAGAACCAGAGCCAGAGCCAGTTCACGCAGCAGAACTATCAGTACCCGAACCGGCCGTCAACATCTCAGGGGCAGCAGCAGCAGCAGCAGCAACAGCAACATTACCAGCAACAGCAGAGCTACGCCCCTTCTCAACGTGTGTAACTCGCATGATGCGTCTCTTTGTTGGGCTGCGAGACTGACAAAGTGATGTAGCAACGTATGCAACTTCCCAGACGTCACATCAGAATCAGGGCGTGACTCGTCCATCCTGAAAGGGGGGTAAAGCTGCATTTGCAAGCAGGAGTTGACAAAACAACAACAACATGGTTTGAATGGGGCTTTGCCGTCATGCTGACGAGGACTTCACATTCGCTTCATCTGCAACTGTCAAGCCGCCAGAACTACGCATGTTCAGGATCAGACTCCCGTGAAAGACTTCAGTGCCAGCACACGACGTGCCGATGGCCTGCTCGCATTTCCGCGGGTTTAAGGTATCTCGAACCAGCTTCCTAGAGAACGGGTTTGCCCATAAGCAAAGTAGAACGACGGAGGCACAGCCACCGGATACTTCTGAATGCTCAAAGCCGGAAGTTTTACCCTGGTGGTGCGTGGCCGTTGGACCGAGCGAGACGCGCGCTTGCGGGGATGACGTCCCATGCCTCCAGGATGTCGGCGTAAGCCACGCGACTCAGGATCTGACGCGACAAGTTACGTCCCAAGCGAGTATGGTTTTGGGCTCCGACCTGACGACGTAGTCATGCGGCTGGCTGAGATATATACAAACCTGATGTACTGCACCTTGAACTCTGCTGGAATCAAGCTAGTGCAACGTAGACATTGGGTACCATGACCATGGAAGACGATCGTCCTGCGAAATTCCGCGTCACACTGTGAAGTAAGAGTACTTGATGTGAGTCTGTATCTCCAAGCCAGTCCTTACCTATGTCCAAGAACCTCAACACCGACCTGAAGGGGTGGGTTATCCGATTCCCTTGGACTTAGGCAGACTAAAGTGATCGAGAGGCCTATCAACAGTGTTAATACTGAAGCCCATTTACATGATGTCATTGACAATGACCCGAAGATCAGTAAGAAACTGATACAACGCGCCCTGTCAGCGTCATGAGCTTCAACGTTCATGCCTACTCGTGCCAGAGTGCGCGGTACCATTATGCAGGGCCCAGCAGCGATGTAGGGCCATTCCGGGAAGACCGAGCGCAGTGCAGGCAAAAAGATGCGCAAGAAAGCATGGAAGCGGCCTCGAGATAAGGTTGACATAGGAATCAGGCGTGGATTGGGTTCCTCTCTAGCACCTTCGCAAGCTGTGCCCAGGAATTTCTTCCTCGGTCGGTGCCCGACGAGCGGGATAAAATAAAACTCTCTTTCCTCCTACGTGTCGCGTGCCGCGCAATGTTCATCTCAAGTTTCGAGGTGCGGAAATGATCCGTGTAGAGTTGGGCGTCAGTGAGTAGTCTGCTTCTTGAAAGGCTGGCAGATGATCTGGCAGATGAGAAACTTCATTCTTTTTTCATTTGCCGAGGGATATAATCTGACAATAACCTCGCTCATCCCATCCTTGAACCTTGTCGGCTGCCGGCGAAAGGAAGAGGTGACCTCGGCGTTGGAAATAAAGGCACACGTAGCCGTTACAGACCGGGCGAGAACCCCCGGCCGCACTCAAATCGACCCCATCTTCCCGGTGATCCGGAAGGATGGCAGAGGCGCTCGTGGCTTTGTGTTGCGGCCCGGAGCTTTAGTGGATGGTCTGACGGCGTTTCAAGGCCCTTACACCGGACATGGGATGTGACTAGATCATACACACCGGAAATCCAAAGGCAGCTTGAGGAGGCCGAGAGTACTTCCCGCGTCAGCCGCCGTAATGAAAGGGATTTCCGTGATGGCTCGATTGGCAGGTTTCTTCCATCCAGTCGCGCGAATCAACTTCAGATAAACCTGCTGTGAGAGGTCAGACAATGGTTATCCCGTTACCAAATTCAATGACATGCAGCCGCCGAGATCTTGTGACCTTGGTGTCCCAGTCAGATGGCTAGAAGCAGACAACATCAGGCAACTCGCAGATACTCGGTGAGGACGGCGCCAAGCACCTCCCAAAGCCAAATGAACCAAGAGGCGGGGAGACCAGGCGATCGAAGGGCGGTGATGTGATGGAGAGGGCCCATTGATGTAGTCCGAGCTGCGGGTGGATTGGCTGACGGGGGAAGCCCGAAAGGGATCGGCACTGGCCAGAAGCGCATCGGCCTTGAGGTTGAAGGGTGTCCTCCCACAGTAAGCTCTCGATTACCCGGCTTTGCGGGGGTCTTGGAAGCATCGGCAACAGTTTGCGAATCGTCAAGCACACATCAGCCTCTCTGCCGCGACATTTCATCATTGAACCATTTTGGTAAGACGGATGTTGTTTGTGGACGCGGTTGCTGGTAACAGTTCCAGATCAATACCTCAAAAACCTTTCTGAACAATGGAATTGCCACTCCAAATCTTAGGCACCCTCCTACAGGCTCTGGTTGCCTCGCGGTTGGTTGGTGTCAGAGTCCAGAATTAATAGCTCTGCTGACGCTGGACTGACAGGTTCTGGGGAGAAACAAAAGCATTGATCTTTCGGCGGGGTCTAGATTTCGGTAGTCTGGGCATCTCAAGGGACAAAGCGAAGTGGACGCCCGTTGGCCTGTAGAAGAATAAGTGAGATTCCTGAACCGACACTACGGAGACGGCGTGATGGATTGTCTCCTGTTTCGAGACGTGCATGCGGCCCAATGTATCGAAATCTTGCCGAGGCGCACCGTAGCGCCGCTAACGGCGGTGAGCTTCCAGAATGTCATCCACCACTTTTCTCGAACGTCTAATTTAGGACATAACTATGCAAGTCACTGGAGCTGCCCCCCGGGGTTTGAGGCAAGCTTACGGATACTCCCAACTAACAGCCGAGTACGGATAGAGATGGGAAGAGGCATTTGATTGCCTTTCCGAGGCGGCCTCCTAAGGTCGATTGTAGCTATTACCACGCAGCACCTATTCAAGGCCGAGAAAGCGCAGGTGTTGTTGCCGCCACAAAGTCGTGGCTCCTTTATAAAGGTGGGTGAATAATAGATACCTGGTCAAAGAAAATTATGCTGCTGGATGGCGGCTAATGTTGATTGCCAAACAAACTAGGCGCCTTGTTAAATGCCAGTATCATTTGCAGTAAGGTAGTGACAGACGACGGACAGCCATTCTCTGTCGCGTAAGTAGCCTCTATCGGTTACAAATACCCGCGATGCCTCAGTCAAGTCTGATGGGGGGAGAGAGAGAGTGTGTGTGTAGGTGTTCGGGGTTAGGGCCCAATTACTCGGAGGCAGAGCGAAAGAAACGCTAGGGATCGTTGTCTAAGGTTTGGTGCCCAACTCTGACACAGTTGGCTGAATAGGACGGTTCGGACGTCTGAGTCGCGAGCTTCGGCCAAGCTGAGGGCAAAATCCAGATTTTGGCTGTCACTCACGGCGGAAATTCCTGATCAGTAGACAGCGATGCCGGGAAATGCTGGCTTGTTTACTCAAATTGCCATGCAACCTTGCAGGGCCTTTGACTTTGTTCGTTGTTCGGGGCCGACCGAAAGACCTGGACAAAAGTGACGTGGGCGCCGTCGAATAGCTTCCATGGCGTTTGCCCCGACGCCACAGCGTGCTCCTCTAGCGCACGGCGCATCTGAAAGACGGCAAGGCCAGAGATGAGATGCTGTCCACGATGGGCGGTTGCATTACAGGCCTTTGCCTCTCTCTGGTGCATCGTAGGCGAGGGGGCGGAGGGTCCGACAAAGATCTCCCTTAATGCCGCCCCTTGAGGGAGATCCTGTACGGTTTTAAGGAGGGAGGGCCAAGGGAGGGGGCTTGGGGCATCGGAAGATGATATCTCGGATGCCAGCAGCGACATCCGAGGGGCCGTTTTTGCATGACCAAGGAGGTGGCACTGTGCCGGTTCTAGCAAGCCTTCGAGCCGATGATTATGCCATTCATTCAATGGTGCTGACTTGACATGGCCAATTTTTCGGTTTGCATTGAGTTGTTATGTCAGCTTCAGGCCGGAAGGATATGCCCCTGTACAGCACTGAAAATAGGTATCTCGATCTTGCAGCGCTGGTGCCCTCGACCGTCCGATTTATGACTGGTCTTCTGACCGACAGTCTGGAGTTATTCTTCCTTGGGGGTTCGAGCGTCGTGATCTCGTTGCGGGGGAGACGACTAAGAGCGGTGAGGCTCTCGCTGGTCGGCGATTAGCGCATCCTACCTACTCTGGCGGGAGCAGTGTCACCTGAGGGATAAGTAGACGCTGGTAAATGCGGCAATGCCAAATGATGGGGGGTTGATATTGGTCCTGGAATTATATGGCGACTCCCGTTGGAAATTGGCGTGACAATGGCCGTGTAGTCGTAGACTGGTAATGTTCCAATTGATGCTGATACGCAAATGGCAGGATGAGTTGAGAAGTCAACAAGGTTGGCTTGCAAGGGCGTACGCCCGTTGTCTCTAGTTGCTTGCGGACCGTCGTGGGAAGGCATTGCTTCAGGGGGGTGGTTCCGGCATGGATCCTGAAGATGTGGTTCGCGCTCTGCGCGTAGCCCGGCGACAAATGGATCGTCGTCAGCTGCAGGTGATTTTGGTCGGATTGCAGCCTGGTAGGTTACCTATCTCAAAAGCCACTGGGTTCCGTGGTGGATATCGGGTTGCGATGACGGAAGCCCTGGCTATCTTGGGAATGCTGAAGGACAACCAACTGTCCATCTGCTCGAAGCCTCTCCTGACAGTGTCTCCATAACAAAGAGCCTTGAGTCCGGATACCAGGTCGTCTTGGAGGAAATTTTCACAGAGTACAATGGTTTGAGTGGCCAATCCAGGGTCCTTTGCCGCCGTCAGGTGTCGCCCCTCTGGCATCATTCCGTGTCATTGAAGGCCCCAATCCAGCATGTCCAACTCACGTTCATTCCGTAGACTGGAGGCTCGTCTTCCGAATGTAGCGATTCGAGACAGGGTTCCTGGGTCTTGGAGAGACGGGGTTGGGGGCGCCTGTAGCGGTTTTCAGGCTCTGGAATTTCCCCCTTGGGGCGGTGGAACGTTGGGCGGGTGGGCCGCCGTAGGACTAGGGCTGCCGAGGGGCCTCAAATGTCTCGACCAGGTATTTCCCCGTCGTTGTCCAGTGACCCGGCGAAGAGACGTTGGTTGCATTGAATTGCATGGCCAGTGCGGTGTTCCAATTTCAAGATGGCCTCAAGATGAGGATGAGCTGGTGCTTGGCCAGACCACATATCACCCTACTTGGGGCTTGGTTGACCGGTCACTGGTCAGGTTGTGTCGAGTGTCGTCGCAACTGTAGTGGTTGAGCCGCCGCGGTCGTGTTTGTATCATTGTGTCGGTATGCTGGTGTGCCTTGGTAAGGACCGTGGTAAAGCTGTGCCTTGGTGAAGTCGCACTAGGCTCGCTTTCTCTGCCGGTGTTTCTTTTGATATCTGGGGTGGTTTGTCCAGCTGGTGAGTGAGGTGAGATGAGCTAAAGCGAAGCGAAGCGACCAGGGCATGGCATCTGCGACAGGCGCAGAAGCAAAGGAGCTCGGGAGGCTCTTTGAGGTCACAGACGGGCAAAATTCTCGAGGCGAACAACTATAGGTAGACAGATGCTTTGTGATGATGGTAGTCAAGCCAAGGCGAGAAGTTCAGACTGTCGACTGGGCAGGGGACGATGCCCGAGGTAGGTTACCTTAAGGTACGCGGGATCCCGTCAAGTTGACGACTGCAGGGACGGGTAGCCGCGAACCACCAACGACGCTTGCAAAGGTACTCTCTGAGATACCGTAAAATTCCTTATGTAATGCCGTGTGGGAGAGGGGATGGCCAGGTAGAAGGCAGGTATCCGGACCTGGGACTGGAGGGCAGGAACTTGGATATGGTACGTGCCTCCCTCGGCAATAATAGCGTGCAACAGCGTGTACCTGCCACCGGATTTCTGACCGAGGTGGTACCTTTCAGGCTGCCCAAGGCACCTACCCAAGGTACCTCCCTAAGGCAGATCGTCTCCTTCCATTTATGCCTTCTTTTCCCCCCGTCCAGTCTCCGTGTCCTATTCAGCACCCAGCGCTTGTCCGCCTCAGTGGTCCGCCGCCCGCCGCCCGCTGCCCGCCGCCAGCCCTCCTTCGCACCTCGCGCCCTTACCCAGTCTGCCGCCTGAGGTGGTGGTCCACGCCCGCGCCTGCTTCCCTGGGCTTGTTCCGTTTGCCTTGTCGCCTCCACTTTTGGGCTCCCATCCCATTAAGGTACCCTCCTCCCATCCTCCCATTCTTCCTCCCTCCTTCTTCTTGCTCTTCCCTTCTTCACCCCACGATCTCTATTGCGAGCCCTTGATTGCCAAAGACCGTCCCTGTCCCTCCTCTTTGGACACGGCTTTCGTTAGCTTTGGAGACCCTTTTCCAATTTCAATAGCATCAATTACAAATCACACCCTCCCGCCCCCATCATCGATCCATCAACCCATCCACCCCTCAGCCCATCTCGACCTCGAGCCCATACTCACTCGGTCGGCCTCTTTCGTCACAGGTACCATCAAATCACCACGCACACGACTTCCTCCGCAGAGCACGTCGACTCGTTCCTCCTCTCTCGATATCAAGCACGCGCGAACTCTCGACAGGTAAGCCTCTTTTCCCCTTTTTGCTGCATCCCTTCCCAATCGCCTCGATCCTCAATCCATCAACAATCACTTACGGCCTCGGACCACACACCCCTCTGCTTGCGATTCACTCTTCGTCCGTTTTGCCCAGCCTAGCCTCGGGCTGACCGTGGGTTCTGGTGGTGGATCCGAGCTTTGCCTCATTCAATCTTCTCTTCCAAGGCCTCGACCAACTCTCTCCACTCCTCAAACTACCACCTCCCTCTCCTCACACAACGTCCTCGCCTACGTTCCACCGCCTTAACGTCACAAATCAAATACCTCTCCTGCCTCATGCATCAATGCTAATCTCGTAATTCAGGCCAGCCCATTGCTCCGCTGTCAAAAAAGTCTTTGACTCGTCGGTCGACAACCCAACTACTTCGCCAAAATCTGCATCCGAAAGGTGCAGACTCTACACATCAGTCAAGATGACCACAATGGTAAGTGAATAGCAATGGGATGACTTGGTTGAAAATGGGATACAGCCTCACCAGGAGCTACATTACACACCCTGGCTCGAAGTGCTCGACCTCTTCACTGAGACGCTCTCCCCCGTCGTCGTTGTCTGCGGCTAATCTCGATGACAGGATCTTCGTGTCGGTAACAAGTACCGCATCGGTCGTAAGATCGGTTCTGGTTCTTTCGGTGACATTTACCTTGGCACCAACATCATCTCCGGCGAGGAAATCGCTATTAAGCTAGAAAGCGTCAAGGCCAAGCACCCCCAGCTTGAGTATGAGGCCAGAGTCTACAAGTCCTTGGCCGGCGGCGTCGGCATTCCCTTCGTCCGTTGGTTCGGCACCGAGTGTGATTACAACGCCATGGTGCTCGATCTCCTCGGTCCCAGTCTGGAGGATCTCTTCAACTTCTGCAACCGCAAATTCTCCCTGAAGACTGTTTTGCTTCTTGCTGATCAGTTGATTTCCCGCATTGAGTACATCCACGCCAAGTCTTTCATCCACCGTGATATCAAGCCCGACAACTTCCTCATGGGCATTGGTAAGCGTGGCAACCAGGTCAATGTTATCGACTTTGGTTTGGCCAAGAAGTATCGTGACCCGAAGACGCACTTCCACATTCCTTACAGAGAGAACAAGAACCTTACCGGAACCGCCCGCTACGCTTCCATCAACACCCACTTGGGTGTCGGTATGTTGTCTATCCGCCCACCTCATCATGTTCTATTTCCCCGTGGCCACTGACAACTTTGCAGAGCAATCTCGCCGTGACGACATGGAGTCCTTGGGCTACGTGATGCTCTACTTCTGCCGTGGATCTCTTCCCTGGCAGGGACTTAAGGCTGCTACCAAGAAGCAGAAATACGACCGCATCATGGAGAAGAAGATGACCACCCCGACCGAGGTCCTCTGCCGCGGCTTCCCCAACGAGTTCGCCATCTACCTCAACTACACCCGATCCCTCCGATTCGATGACAAGCCCGACTACAGCTACCTCCGCAAGATCTTCCGTGATCTGTTCGTCCGCGAGGGCTTCCAGTACGACTATGTCTTCGACTGGACTGTTTACAAGTACCAGAAGAATGCTCAGGCAATTGCTCAGGCTGCAGGAGCCACTCAGGAGGAGGATGAAAAGGCGCGGGCATCTCGCACGAATGCCGCTACTGCTGGTCAGCCGACCCCTCAGTCTGGCGCTAATAAGCCTAACGCCCTTCCCAGCTCGCGCCGCAAAGTGATTGAACGAGGATCTGGTGCTGGTGTCAACACCCCAGATACCAACCGTGCCGTCGGTGGAAGTGACAGGATGTGAGTTCCCGCCCAAGCAGCTCACCGACCGCCGGCTGTTGAACCTGTTGCTGACAAACGCATGCTGACCTAGTGGACAATGATCTAGTTTGCGCTCGGCTACGAAGGGCGCAAGTCCAGCATATGGTTCAAGTTCCCATCTGCCGAAGTGATCCTCGACGGCGGTAATCACATGCTCTCTGTCCAACACGTTGGAGTATGACCAGACCGGCTCACTGGCTTTATTCCATCCGTGGCATGGCTCCCAGACATCACGATTGGTACGGGTTCTGCTCACCAGCAGGGTCAATTTGATGATACGCCTTGCCACGCGAACTGGTCGCATTCTCCTTACGCATTCTCAACTTCGTTCTTCGACATATGTGGGTTGATTTCTACGAATGACTCGATTCTTCATAACAGGACACTCGATTTCACAGACGCCCGGTAGATCTTGCTGCCAAAGCTCTATGGTTCGGTTTCCATGGTAGGAAGAACTCGAACGGCACTTCCGGTACCTCAACTTTTCGAGGCGCCATCGTCGGGCCGCACCGCGAGACATTCCCCCCACACCCAACTTGAGTGCCCTGGTTTTCGTACCTTGCACCTGGTCGTTGCGTTGGAGCTGCGTTCACCGACGGTCTTTCCTTTTTTCTGTTCTATTTCTTCTACTTTTCTTTCGATTATGCGCATTACGAGTTGATTTTCATTCGCGGCTTCGCACTTGGTCAATCACGCGTCGAGGCCCGCTTCTGGGGAGGTATTTAGGTGAGGGGTCGACAGCAAGACAGAAACCTTTGCAAAATGTCGAGCCTGCCGGCATGGTCTGACAAGATTTGCGACTCTCAACAAGTCGGCAAAAACACCAGGCGGCAAGAGGACGACAATTGCAAAGCTAATGAGGAAGAGTCTGGCATCTTTTCTTTGACTTTTGATTCGGTTCGGTTGGTTGGGAATCCGTTACTCAGATACTGCACGAAGGGGACACCAGGGCTGGTGACTGGTTGCCTAAGCTGGTCCCCGGCAACTATTATGTGTTCTTGGGGGCGGTCTGGCAACGTGCTGGGATATCGACAATCTGTACATGGCTCCGCCGGTGGTCAGTGTAGATGGTTGTCCTCAGGACAAGGGTGCTCAGACTTTCCACACTGCGCCTCCATTATCCACGGGCTTTCACCGGCCTGGCAAGCTTGCAACATGATGGAGGCGGAGCACGGGTTATCGTGGGCTTGTCGGTGGGCATCGGGACCAACCAAAGTACGCATGGTAATTTCTCAATTTAACATTGTCGCGCGAATCTTGTCTCCTGGAACTTGTGAATCTGGCGGTGAATAACTTGGTACACTTAATTACGATGTTACAGAGTGCTCCGAAGAGGAAAGGCCGCGCCCAGGTCGCTACGACGACTCCAAGAAGCAGTACACTGCAATAGCCAGAGTCATCATCTTCCATGACGGGGGAACCTTGACTTAGCATGCTATGTCCTGAACAAAGTGGATGTTCAAGTTTCCTATGCTTGGATGTGAAATGCGAAGCGGTGGTTTGAAGTCATGAGACTAGCTGGCTCTATGGGTCAGGCGTGGCCTCGCTCGACTCCATATTGCAGGGCACGTATGATGGACCAGCTAGCTGCCTGCATGAAGCGCCAGAAGCAGTACCTCATGTATGTCGTCAGATGCAAAGTATATCCATTTTTATTTTTATCTGTATCCGTATCATCGCGACATATTCCAATCGGACTCAGTAATGTCGTGCATCACGATAAAAGTTTATTTTTTCATCGCATCATTCGCACCCAAGTTGACCTACGCTATCTGTCAGGTCACTACAGCACTATTTCCAGGATTTTGGATGGCATTTGTTTACTACCTCTCAAGTCAACTTCATAATTTCACCATCACCGTCCGTCTGAAGTCGGGTTTAGCAACTTCTCATTGTGAGTTTTGGCAAAAACCAAGCTTGGAAGCGGGGCATTTGGCGTTGAGCTTGTCTCCTTAGGTTCTGATCAATGCAATTTGAAAGCTACTGGGCAGCTACCGGGCAGCTAGCGCGTGGCTGAGTGTTGACCGCACTTGCAACTGCTTCGTAGGCGATCCTGCCATGCCATTTTGGTGAGCCCGGTCAAGGACAATGTCAATGGTTTTAGGACTTAAGTCGCGTGCTCTTGTCAAACTTCGTAATCCTCGTTGTCCTTCTTCTCCTTCATCTCCTCCCTTATTTTTTCCTTCTCCCAACAACCTCTCGGTTTTGTGAATCCCCGCTTGTGACTTTTCACCCGGTCACATCGATCTAAGCAACACTCTACTGAGCATTTGGGAATAGAGGAGGGGTATCCGTACAGAGCTGACTAACAAGGTAAGCCACCTCTAGCCGAGTAATCCCAGCACACACCAAATCGATAATCGTCATCGGCGCCTGTTACCTCCGACAGCTAAAATGGCGACCCTTGTCGACGTCAACTCCACCGCACCCGCCGACAAGATGGCTCCCTCAACGCTCGACCTGTTCATGTTGACGTTCAATTGCGCCAAGAAGTTCATCGACACGTCCGTTTTCGCGTCAAACCTCCACACGGCTTTCCAGCAGAGTGCCACCCCACTCCCAGAGGTTGTTGTCTTGTGAGTGGCCCTCGTGATCTTGCACTCCTCAACACTGCTAACCAAGCACGTCCTCCAAGCTCCCTGCAAGAGGTCGCGCCGTTATCGTACTCTTTCATCGGCGGCTACTTTCTCAGCCCGTACCTCGCCCGCTTCGAAGAAGCCCTGAATCTTGCTGCTACCAGATACACCAACGAAACCGCCCCAAACGACGACAGTCACGATGAAGCCGACGACGAAACGATATTGGTTAAGCCTACCGCTCCTACACCTGTGCGGCCTTACACTCTGGTCCGGGCTCGCAATGTCGGTATGACGGCCATCATGCTCTTTGCACGGAACCCCGAGTCAATTTTGCGTGTGCAAGAGGCAGAGGTGGGCTTCGGCGCTGCAGAAATGGGCAACAAAGGCGCTGTGGCACTCAGGGTCTTGTATGAAGGCACAATGGTCGACGGTGGGAAGAAGGAGACGGAGCTCACCTTCGTGGCTACACACCTTGCGGCAATGGAGTGGAATCTGCCCAGGCGAAATGCCAACTGGGCAACCATCATGCGTGGCCTGACATTCGAGAACCCAGAGGACATTCTGCACCCGAAGAAGAGCAAGCCCAGTACCCCCTCTGCACAGGGAGAGAGCCAAACCGACGTTGCCAGGGATGAAGCAGTGCACCTCTTGCATGACGAGCATCACGCACAGACACTTGCTCTCCAGGAACGGCTACAAGAGATTTCTGTTTTCAAGCCAAGCTCCCATCTTTTTGTCGGTGGCGATCTCAACTATCGCATCTCAACAACGAGTCCGCCACCGATGGCAACGTTCCCTAGTCTCGATCCCGAAAGCGAACACCATTATGCTCACTTCTTTGCCTTGGACCAGCTCACAAGAGAACGCCAGGCAGGACGTACTCTGCATGGCCTGAGTGAGGCGGAGGTCAAATTCCCTCCGACCTACAAGTACAACGTTCTGCCCCCGGACGACACCCGCCTAAAAGTTGATGGCGTGGAGGACGTGCCTTGGGTGTTTGCGCCTCATCGATATCCCGGTTGGACGGATCGCATCTTGTACTTGGATGTCCCCTCTTGGATCAAGACCAAGCCTCAAAAGGTCGACGTCAAGGCCTACGACGCCATGCCTGTAGTCCGCAGCTCGGATCACAGAGCCGTGTACCTGAGAGCCGCGGTTCCGCTACTCACCGAGAAGGAGCTTGTCCGTTCATCGACAGAAGCTCCAGCGTCCAATGCGGTAGATCCTCGCCTCGTGCTCCCTGTAGCCATCGATCCTGAGGCCTGGGAGAGACGTGCGGCAGCAAGACGGAAGGAAGTTCTTGTTGGCTGGAGCATGTTTCTGTGGTCTACTAAGCAGGGAGCGATAATACTGGCCACGCTGCTGGCCGTGGGCGCAGGTGCTTGGTGGCTGAGCCAGTGAGCATGAAAGAAGGCGATTCGTATAGGAGCTTGATGATACGCTGGCCTTGTTTGTCGTTTGGAGTTTCAAGTACACGCAAAAGACGGCTCTTAGCGATGGAGGGTTGAAGGACCGCGAGCGGATTTGGCAGGAGCGCAGCATTGATTACACAAAGCATGAACTCGAATTACGATAGACTCAATTCAAGACGTTGGTTTCGTGTACTAACAACCTGTCAACTTTGATGTTGGGTGTCAGGGGCTCAGTCTCATCGAGGTATTTTTTACTAAGCAGAATACACACCAATCGAATCCAGACAGAGGGCCAGCAGCTTCTTTAGCTAACTCATCTTGCCATGAACATTCCAACATGTCTGAAAGGGAAACATTGGGTCAAGACATATCCGGCTGACACGAGGAGCGAGTCAAACTGTTTCCGACAGACAATCGTCTTTCGTGTGACCTTCGTCAGCGGCGTCCTGGCGTCTTACGGGGTTTCCAGGCCGCCGGGTCGAGAAAGGGGGGGGAGAGGGGACTTGGGACGCAAGGGTCATCCCGAGACGAATAAACCCCCCTTTTTGGCAGCTCTAGATGAGGGTTTTTCATGTTCATTTTGGGAAGAGTTCTCCCTGGAAGAGAGAGGGAAGGAACAAAGAAAGGGGTCCCGAATCCCGGTCCGGCTCGTCCGTTGACTTCTCACTATCTGAAAAAAAAATTTGAAAAATAAGGGCCGGAACTGCTCCGACCATGAATACTGCTCACCTACCAGTCTTCCCCTTTCGTATCCGCATGTGTCTGCAGAGGGTGCCATCTGGAACGACATCAGTTGAAGAAGACTGCTCTTTGGACTCTGAGGCTCAGGGGTGGGGGTGTTATGTTGGCTTGGCATTTCGTGACTTATGACCAATTCTCGCGATTCACTTGCGTCTGTCAAATGAGAACCTTTGTATAAATTTTCTGTGGCGGCCGGCCGGAACTCTGCCCCGACAAAACTAGTTCATACTCACTCACAAGAGTCTTAATGGTGCGCTTGGAAACCCACTTGACTTCCGAGTGAACGCCCTGGACGTAGGGAGTACATACGGAGTCGAGTCCCAAGACAGGGCAGTCATTGTCAAGACGATGCGAGGTTCGTTTGGGCGACATATAAAGGGTTAGCTGGTCCGATGAATCGCCGGATCGAGGCGTAAAACCGCAGCCCCAATTGAGCGTGTAGAGAACTGTTCTTCAGCCTTACACCTACGCCGAACGTCAAAGGATTTTTCGAAACGCACTAGGCTGCTACAGACAATCGAGATGCGGCGTGCGACGAACGCCGCGATCCTCGGAAGCGAACGGGGGCCGTGCCACCTCAACAATGAATATTTTCATCTGTGTATTGGGGCTTGAAATTGGTACTTATTTCAGGAACTGCCGAGCGGGCGAATTGGCACCTTCGGAATTCGGGAGAACTTTTGCAATGAGGAGACAGCGGTGCATTGGGGCCTAAAGTGACATAATTGTCGGGCACTCGCCGCAGTCAGGCACGGGCGCGACTCATGTATAGGATCAAAATGTAAAGGAAGCAGGACGCAGGCCAAGCCGCATGCCGCTGACGAAGGGCTGATGAGGATCTCGGTGATGTGTTTCTGGTTGGCTGATTGCTGGCATACCAAGGTCTCCTAGTCCTGGGAAATATCAGTTCTTGGCCAAACTTTCTTGGGAGCGGGCGAGTTCATGGTGTAGTTTTTTAGCTCGGCCATGACGAGATGTTGAAATTCAGTCGAGGTGATTGCATTGTTGGGCTTGAGCGAGCTTAGTAGAATGGCTATGCATCCCAACGCTGTGTGAACAGCCGGCGGTTGATTTGCTAGGCCCTCGTGGAAACGGCTCAGATTGCGAAGCCGAAAGCATGTCGTGCCGGATGTTCGTCGGGAAGAGTCAATACACGAGCTGAGGGCGGTGGGCGAGAGGTGGGATGAGATCGAAGCGTTGCGTCATAGCCGCCGATAAGAGTCGCTTGCATGCAAGGTGTAACACTAATTAGGCCCTTTCCCTCCCCGCGGGACCGGATACCGCATGGCCTGGGCAAGATCTGGCTGACGAAGAGAGGCAGCCCTGTGTGAAACTAAATATCTTGGATGCGACGAAAGCCTCGGAGGAGGGGCATCAACGGCTGTTGATTCAACAGGAACGCCTCAAGACGCCGTCTGCCTAGTCCAAGACTGTATCTGTCAGTTGGGTTTGCGTCTCCTTTCATTTGTCTTTACCGTCTCCTCATCGGCTTTTAAGCGTCCGGAGGCCCCGTCAGAGCCACTTTTCATTCGCGTTGGCAGCCACATTTGCTACGCCACGGCAGCGTATGCCGGTGGAAGCAGGGCATGATACCACCGCCCCTTGTTCGTGGCCGATGGAACGCCGTATCAAGATGCGCGCCACCGAATGACCGGCAGGACGGAGAGTGAGCAAATATAGAAGAGCATACGGCAAAACTGAGGCCCACGCGAAACCGGGAGACGGTCCGCTGCAGTTCGGGCTCTGGATTGATGCGATGGGCGGGATGGGTGTCTCCTCCTTGTTGTCTCGGAAGGGATCTATATGTTACATCTGCCAAAGGGCCCTTGAACGAAGAAATAGCCGACAGTCCTTGGGCACATCAGGGTTTCGGAGATTTACTCGAATGCGGGAGTCGGGGGCCGCCAGAAACAAGACGGGCGGGAGTAGCTAATCGTAAACGACATCGGATTGAAAGTAATTTGGCTCGGCTGATATCAGCAAGTCCGAGTCCAGTGGTCAACAGGGGGTGGCAGGGCTCGCAGGAAGAGGCGAACGGACCAGCAAGAAATGGAAGGGGCGAGGATCCCGTAATACTGCCGTGGTGCGAGCTGATTAACAGAGCTGAAGCGGTGCCATGTGGGGGTGACGGACAGCCTCCGTAGCTGACGGTTCCAGGCGGATGTTCCAGACGGACTTGTCGAAGAAGAGAGGAAGAGGAGTGAAGCCGAGGCGGGCCGAGTCGAGACATGGGCTGAGGCCCCGGATTCCCACCTGGTGGACTGGACGCCATTCCCAAGGAGGAAAGAGTATGTCGGTGGTTCCGCTGGATTACACGCCGCACCCGCTGCAAAAGCTGCATAGTCGAGACTTGTTTCTCCATCGACTCTATCTGGTCGGCACCGCGGGTGGCTAATGAGGTAGCTGTGGATTAGGATTGGACGGGCTGTGAGGGAGTGAGAACGGCGACCGAGATGTCAAAGTGCAGCTGTCGGTGAGGTTGCAAGTGCGGGTTAAAGGAGCGACTGACCCATCCACACAATGCGCATCCACATCCACACGGCCTTCCATTGCCCACGCGGTGAAGACAGGAGGTACTTGGGATATACCTTGCCTCATACCTACGCCGTGGGTAGTGCCCAAGCACGTGCCAAGGTATCATAACGTATCTTACTTGCAAGGTGGGCGGCGTGGGAGGGTACCCCCGTGTTGTCGGGTAGCAAAGAAGCCAAGAACCCACGCCTCTTGCCTGGCCATAACGTGGTGTTCCACGTCCCATCCCGGCAATCACAAGTTAAGGTGCAACCCAGCAAGCAGCCAGACGCACGGCGTGGTTGTCGTGGTGCCCCTCCCCTCCCGGTCCGCCCCATAAATGCTCCAACCGTAAAGTATGTAGCTGTCTATTCTGTTGCCTTTCGTCATTGCCACGGCCCTTTCATCTGAAGGTTTTCCTCTCCCTGAAAGCTGAAAGGCCCCAAAGGTCACCCAACGAGAAGAAGACGCACTCTCTTCCCACCGCATATCGAACAGAGACAGAACAGAGACAGAACACACAACACAGAACACAAAACACATACGAAGAGAAGAACGATATTATACCCTCGCCCATATCAGACGCCGCGAACCGTACTCGGCTACCTTACCTCACCTTGTTTGTAGCAGTCAGTTGCCCAAAGGGGACAAACAGTGTCTCCCGCCAGCTCCAGTTCCAGCCTCCGAACCACATCGATCCCCAAATCTGGGCCTAGACTCAGACCCAGCACCAGACGAAGCCGGGCCCGAACCGAACCCCTTTCCACCACCACAATTCCCATTGACCACTGACGAGACCCAACGAGCACCACATACCTCTCTCCCTCCGTACCCATCTTTCCACCTCACGGCGCCTGGATTGCCTTGTACTGTCTCAACTCACCTCGACCAGCTTTTCGGGCCGCGACGGTGATGGACGACGTGCTGCCCAGCTGAGCGATAACCTTACCAAACAACCTCCCAGACCCGAATCGAACTCCTCGGCTCTTTATGACGGGAATATCGGCCATCAATAAAAAACTACACAATATGGCGGCCACCGTTGCGCATGCGAGTCCTCTGCCGAATCAGGTCGGTGGAGGATTGTCCAAGATGATGGGCAGAGGCAGTAGTAGTAATGGCCACCCTCAGGCGCAACAACATTCCGACGCTGGAGCTGGACCTATTGCAACCCGGAAATTGTCTCCTCAGGACTTCCGCGTCGTAAGGACGCTTGGAACTGGTCCGTTTGCACCCCGTTGCCTGTGTCTCTCTGCACCTACCGTGTCTCGGAAGGCCGTTTGCTAATTATGACTACCGTCACGTAGGTACCTTTGCTCGAGTGTGTCTTGTGCGCCCAGCGAATGCGACTGAGGAGGAGCGCGATACTGTCTTTGCTCTGAAAATTCTGCGGAAAACAGAGGTCATCAAGCTTAAACAGATCGACCACGTTCGTCACGAACGTCTAATTCTCGGCGATGTTGCCGGCCACCCCTTTATCACGAATCTCATCTCCTCTTTTACCGACCGCGACCACTTGTATATGCTGCTGGACTACGTCCCTGGCGGCGAGCTGTTCAGTTATTTGCGCAAGTTTCGGCGCTTCGAAGAGGAGACGGCGCGCTTCTACGCTGCAGAGATTGTTCTCGTGTTGGAGTACCTGCACGAGCAGCAGGGCCGCGTTGCCTACCGTGACCTCAAACCCGAGAACCTCCTTTTGGATGGGGAGGGCCACATCAAGCTGGTTGACTTTGGCTTCGCAAAGAGGTTGAGCAATAGCGCGGGCCAACCCATCGAGACCTACACCCTCTGCGGCACTCCCGAATACCTCGCCCCGGAAGTGATCCATAACAAAGGTCACACGACAGCGGTGGACTGGTGGGCGTTGGGCATTTTGATATATGAGTTCTTGACGGGATACCCACCATTCTGGCACCAGAACCCGATTGAAATATACAAACAGTGAGTGGTGCAGAGGCCGGCCGGCAGCAAAAAAGCTTTTTGGTCGCAACCACTAACAGATTATGCAGAATTGTCGAGAAGCCTGTCATGTTCCCGCACGACCCGCCAGTGTCGGCCGAGGCCCAAGATCTGATCAGATCCTTTTGCACGGTAGACCGATCCCGACGACTCGGAAACCTCAGTGGAGGCGCCGCCAAGGTCAAGGAGCACCCCTTTTTCCGAGGCGTCAACTGGGACGAACTGTACCATCGACGAGTACGGGGCCCCATCATTCCACCGATCAGATACCCCGGTGACGCGCAATGCTTCGACATCTACCCCGAGGACGACGGCAAGAGGGAGCCGTACACGGACGACATGGTCCAGAAATATGATCAGTATTTCAAGGATTTTTGACACAAGCTTTCTCGAATTTTGCGACACATCATTGTATGAATCATGCGCTCGGAGTTGTTTTGCTTGGAGAAGTTGGTCTCCGTAATTCTTTGCATGCTTTTTATGATACTCCAACTTGTAACTGTACTGGATGCGATTTGGCAGCGAGAATCAGGAGAATGAGCCGCCCAGTCAGCGGCGCTCGAGAGACAGAGCTTGGACATGAGGGAAAGAGTTGTTAGGCCTTGGTCTGGGATATGCGTGTGAGGGATTTTTTGTTGGTCAAACCCCCTGGATGGGCATTGCTGGGTGTTGTTCTTTTTATCCCATTTCACTCGAGTATTTAAAGGCGTTGCATTATGGATGATGAATCAGCCTGTCAGCACCAGGGGCGATTCTGGAATTCAGGAGCCCTATCTTCCAGAGGTAGGAGTTACTCCGACGAAAGAATAGAAGAGAAATTCCGCATGAGACAGTGTCGTCATGAGCGTCGGTTGTTGTCTCTTCTTGTTACCCCAGTGCCGTATGCGAGCGAATTGCCGTGCTGATCAGAAAGAAGCAAGTCGAGAGACAAGAGCAGCTTGCAAGGTGCAGGTTGACCGGGTTATCTCTGCGCCCAGTGAGCACTCCGATTCCTTGCCATAACAGCACGGGGGAGTGTCTCAGCTCCTTGGGAAGCTAGCCGACTCAGGCATGACACATGCTCATGGGTTGTCACTCTGGTGATGGGCCAATCTCACGTCACCTGGTCCAGGCGATGCGCTCCCTTTTTCAGACTCATCTCACTTGTATCTCAAGTCAATTACAGCTGAGGTCCAATATGCGCGCGCGAGAGGCTGACGAGGCTGTTTATCAGATGAGTTACAAGAGTGTTATCATAATTACCTGGCCTGCGGCAAGCTAGACTGGAATGTCGGAAGGGGGATGGATGCCATCATATCACTGAAAAGGCAAAGTAGATCAAGGGATTGCGAACACAAATGTGATGTGTATGACATTTGCCTGAATAAGGAGTCGGGTGAGTTCAATCGGTGAGATGAGAATGAGACTGACGAAGAGGTGGAGCGTGGTGACCTAAGGATGGCCGGACAGGCGGGTTGCGAATAAGGTGCAGAGGGGTAACCCCTCTGCAGGGGACTGCCAGGCTGCGAACCGCCCGCTAATCATGAGGTGCCTCCCGTGCAGTCCGATTAGGGGTAGCCATCCTCAGTGACTGGCCGACTGGGAGGTGGGAGGTGCGAGCGGTGCAGGTGGGCTCCCACGGCTGCAGGTCACTAGCAGTTCAGGTAGGGCAGCCGGGCTCAGGAAAGGTAAGGTGGGTACGTACCGCGACCCTCTGGGCATGGACGAAATCCTTGGCGGGAAACCTCCAACTATCCACTCCATTGCATTCAGCTCCAGTCCCGACTTCTGGCGCGCAGCTGCTTACTGCTTCTCTCCCCATCAACTCATCCAACGAAATCCCACTCTCGCCGAACACCAAATCGAACCCTGCCTTTCAGCCTCGAGGCGTACAGATGCTTCAAGAATCATTTTCTCACTTGCTGTGACGCCAAACCCCCTTCACTTCTTTGGCAGACAGCACCCTTTTTTGGGCCCGCCCCCTCCCTCTCCCGGGCCAGCGAGTCGCCGACCAAGAGCCATCCTGCGAATCTCTAACCATCCGGCCCAAGCCGAGCCTTCGATCCGCGGGTCCCATTTGATACCACTCCCCGACATGACCAGCTGAGTGCATCAGCTTCAGGATGCTCACTCTATCCAGCCTCGTGCAGAAGGCACAGCAGTTGGTCGACCCGACCCAAGGGCTCAACCTGACCAACTCCGACAAGAACCCATCCAAGTCGTCGCTGTTCCAGAACCAGTTCCGCCTCCCTAGTACCCAGACGCCGCTGTACGAGATCAATGCCGAATTGACCATCCCGCCCGCCAATGCCACCTATGGAGGCAAGGACCACGACCGAGGCTACCACTATGCTGGCAAGCTACACCTGTCTGAAGGCTACATGTGCTTCTCCACCACCCCCTCAAGTTTCGTCCAGGGCGCCAGCACCTCAACAAGCTCTGCCTTCACTGGCCAAACACATGGTGGAGGACCCAGTGGGAATGGCTTCACTTTTCCTCTCTGCGCCATCAGAAGAGTAGAGAGGTTGAACAGCCAGACCTTCCAGGTACGTTGCCCCGAACCCCGGGTGGTGACATTGACAGCAGTCCGTGCTTCTTCCCCCGCAAGGCTTTGAACTGACATACTGCTCTTTCACATAGTTTGCCTTGGCGATTACTACTTGGAATGGCATCAATCAGCAAAAAGATAAAGACAAGGACAAGGAAACACCCTCCGACAAGGACAAGAAGGATGTTAGGGAGCAAAGGATCACAATACATCTTGCCGGCACCCGCCAGGGCTGCGAGCGCTTCTGCGATGGTCTGAAGAAGGGACTCAGGGCCGGCGTCGGGAATGTTGGTAAATACAAAAAGGTTACCGGCGAGTGCTACTCTGAGTACCTCCTCAGATCCGACGACAAGAAGAACGCGAGTCCGCCCGACGCTGGCCTTGGCATGCTCTTCCGCTACCCTGGAGACCCAAAGAAGCTGCGTGACAGGGCCAAGATGCGCCTCTGGGCCGAATACCTGCGCGACAACGGACGAAACATGACACTCATCCGCCAGCCCACCTTCCACAAGCTCATCCGCGTTGGTCTGCCCAATCGACTGAGAGGTGAAACTTGGGAGTTGACGTCCGGATCGATCTATCTCCGACTCGAGCACCCGACACTATACGCCGAGACCCTAGCCAAGTATGAAGGTCAAGAGTCTCTCGCTATTGACGAGATCGAGAAGGACCTGAATCGAAGTCTGCCAGAGTATCCTGGGTTCCAGAGCGAAGAGGGTATCGGTCGTCTCCGCCGCGTGCTTACAGCTTACAGCTGGGTGAATCCTGATGTCGGATACTGTCAGGCCATGAACATTGTCGTCGCGGCATTGCTCATCTACATGTCCGAGACCCAAGCCTTCTTTCTGCTGTCTTCAATGTGCGACAGGCTCGTACCAGGATATTACTCGACAACAATGTACGGAACCCTGCTAGATCAAAAAGTCTTCGAATCCCTTGTCGAGAAGACGATGCCTATCCTGTGGGAACATCTGGTAAAGAGTGACGTCCAGCTTTCAGTTGTGTCGCTGCCTTGGTTTCTGTCACTATACATCAACTCGATGCCCTTGGTTTTCGCTTTCCGAGTTTTGGACGTCTTCTTCGTTGAAGGACCGAAAGTTTTATTCCAAATAGGACTCGCCATCTTGAGAATCAATGGCGAGGAGCTTTTAGATGCCACAGATGACGGCGCCTTCATCTCCATTCTCAAGGGCTACTTTGCTCGTCTCGACGAGTCGGCACATCCCAAGTCGGAGAACCCGAAGCTCCGCGCTGTAACCAAGTTCCAAGAGTTGATGGTGGTGGCGTTCAAAGAATTTTCAGGAATCACCCACAGCAGCATTACAGACCTGCGGTTGAAGAACAAGGATGCCGTGCTTAGCAACATTGAGAGTTTTGCAAAGAGGACGGCTCTGCGAAACTTGGGCCCCGACAGCAAGCTCCTTGCCGCGGAGGAGCTAGGCGCCTTATACGATCGCTTCTATACAATCTTGTACGAGAGACAACAGCGAGAGAGCATTATTCAGCAGGAAAAACAGCGTCGTGCAAAGAACGCACGGCCTAGAGCGCGAGATGTGTTTGAACCCAATGACGAACACGTCGAAAAGGGACGAGTAGCCCTTGGTGCCAGCACCAGTCTGATGGACTACGATGCATTTAGAGAATTCCTCGCCAACATGGCAAAGTGGGCCATGTCCGACTCACCTACAACACCGCGCCGCGATACATTCGCCGATAAGGACAGAAACGCCTACACAAGCCGTCGCCAAAATAACGGTCTCCTTTCCCCATGGGGCTCAGGTCCAGAACCTGCCGACCATGAGTTCATGCAGCAGCTGTTCAAGAAATGGGATGTCAGCGGTACCGGCGCGTTGACTCTAGCTGATGTTGTGTCAGGCTTTGCGAGAATCAAGGGCAAGAAGGACATCATGGGAACCATTACGTATTTCTTTGAGCTCTACGACGATGATGGCGACGGCAAAGTTGACCGCGAGGGTATTCTGCGCATTTCCGAAGCCCTCCTCTTCTTGTCAAGAAGAGGACTCGAGGGCACATTGAGCCCAAGTGCTTCTACGCTCACGCTCAGCACGCCGACAGGCCAAGGCAGTGAGCCAAGCTTGCCTGGTATCTCAACCAACGAAAGATTCTTAGGCAGCGTCAGCGCGTTCATAAGAAGATGCTTCGAATACGCCGACCCGGACCACCCGAACAACAAAATCCACGAAGAAGAAGAAGAAGAGATCAAGTCCGCGGACAACAGCAAGGCTTTTGCCATCGGTGACGACGACGACGATGAAGAAGACCTCCTTGCCATGGATTCACCGCCTGGTAGCCCAAGCAAGGCGAAGAAATCGTCGTCCGAGTCACTATCATCACCAGCTGAAGACAAGCCTCCCGTCGCAGGTCGGTCACAGCGACGTGTCTCCAAAGCGCAGTCAGAAGCGGCGAACGCTGCTCTGGACCCAGCGAACCCTCTACACATGACACTCCCAACGTTCCGCATGGTTGTTCTCGCCGACGAACTTCTCGAGCAATTCTTCGAGTCGTCTTTCCCCGCCTCGTTCCACCTCATCGAGGGCCTACCAACGGTGTCTACACCCACTTCGACCCTCACTACCTTTTCCAGTCTTAACTTTGGACGTGCACCCGTCGCACCTCTCAATCCTGCAGCTCAAGGGGCCACTCGTGGCTTACGTGGCGTGTTGGACAATATCGTCACGGACGGAATGCGTGTCGCTGCAGAAGTTCGTCGGAGGATGGAAGAGGCTCAAAAGGAGTTGGAGAAGAACGCTGTGCCGGGACAAAGAGAAGAAGACGAGGAGGACGATGCGGACATTGGAGTCGAAATCGGCATCAGAAAGGGAACGGCCGGCGGAAGCGCGGATATCGAGAGACGTAGTGTGCGGAGCGAAGACCGTGACCTGCTCGACGGGGCAGACGCCGAGGCCGGTGCCAACGGTGGCGGCAAGGAAGGCCAACTGGTGGACATTGAGCCCACAAACCGGAGCGAGACGAATGCCAAGGGTGTTGTTGAATTTGAGGGCTGATCGACGTACTTACGCACGCAAGCACCGCTTGCGCGACCCGTTGAGGATACGGCAAGGAGGTGGACATGGCCAGACCCCACATGACGGTTTCGAGGCAGGCAAGGAGCGGCAGTTGTCCGGAAGCTTTGGGAGGAATGCAGTGGAAATGAGGGAGGACGGATGCGGTACGAAGTCGCCCTGTAGCGAAGTGGATGGACGGGTGATGGTTTCCCTCTGGTTGTGGTAGAAGGTATTTGTGGGGATCAGGACTATACCTGTCGACGTCTTATCACGGGATCATGTTTGGGATTGTATTGCCTCTGCGGCTAGAAGACATGGTCACTCAAATATAAGATGTTGTCCATTGAAGGCCCGGCGGTGTCAGTGCGTCCAAGTGGTTTGTTCGGCATGAAGAGCACGCCCGTGTGCAGCGCGCCTGTTCAGACCTGATGACAAGCCATCGCCGACTGAGCAGCATATCGCCGCAAGCCATGGTTGTTGATACTGACGGAATTTCTAGACGCGTTCGACCTCGTAGCTTAGGTACGTAGTGCGATTATGGGAGCCGTCGCCCTTGCTTGATTTCGAAGCCGACGGTCATCGATGAAGGGTCTGGCACGGAATCGAGGAGAGCCCTACAGAAGCTTACAGCAAAAGCAGATGAGAAAGGCTGATCCGCAACGCCATCTGCATGGCTCGGGAGGCACTAGAGTTTGGTATAAAGTTTGTCGTGGGAAGTTCGCCATCGTTTGCAACCAAACTTGAGCACTAAGGGGCGGTGGCAACGTGGGGCTCTTATGCATCATCGATATCAGCCAGCCAGCCAGCCTTGGAGAGGGCATCTTGGACGACAGAGACGGGCGGCACTTGGCTTGCTGCCTTTGCCGATGGGATGGGAAAGAAGGGCAGGTCAGTGTTGTTATGTCTTGACAGTGATATTTGCGTGGAGAGGCTAACGATGCCCCGAATAGCGTGAGGGAGAGCGCGTTTCCAAGGAGGAGGAAGCAACCGAAGCAACGTGGCTTACGCAGGGAGAGGACGGGGCATGTAGTCCCTCCTCCTGTTCTTGCCCTTGGCGGCTTGGCCAGGAGCTGCCCAGGAGCTGCCGAGGGTAGGCACACGAAGCACATCACAAAGTAAGGTAGCAGGAGCTGGAGCAGTGGCATGTAAGGTGCCTTAGGTAAGGCAAGTTGGAATGATGCCACTGGACCCTTTCTTTCCCTCTTGGCCTCAAACGGGCAGATGCGCCCTCAGCTCCCACCACTTTTCTACGTCTCTCGTACACATCCCTCGACTGGCCGCCACCCCAGCAGCGTCACTCCACATTCCACCACCTCGACGCCTCGCATTTCCTCGGTCGGCGATTTCCCAGGAGCCTGGAATTTCCCGACTCATGGTATGCCGGCCGGCGTGCCCTCGTACGTTCCGTCGTTTGCTTCCGTTTTCAAGTTTATTTTCGCGTGTCACGACCTCCACTTTCGCCCACTCTGCACGACATGGCCACATGTTTGTGTAACCCTGGTACACTTTCTTGGGCCACGAACCCATGTCGTCCGGTCGAATAAGCGTTGGTTCAGGCATTCGGAGGCCGTTGGTTGCACAGGGACAACGACTATCACCCAATATGAGTGCCGCGCTGAAGTTTTCTCGTTCAGTCAGACCTTTCCGCTCATATTCATGAGAGACACTGGTGCCTCTTTTCTCTGAGCAAGTATCGATACGCTCACACTGTCCACGCAAACACACCATACAGACTTGTACGCTCGTCAGTGGGTTATCTACTCTTTGGCCCACGGCGAACTGTGTGAGCACGTAATGCATGCATCGAACGTCAGGCCACTATTCCCGCTCCGTCCCTCGATCAACGATAGCTCGTCCCCCCTTCTGCATTCCACATATTGCATAGCTGAGCTTCTGGTCTCGCGCTTCTGTGTTTCTTCCCGCCGTCGCACAAGAACGGAGAGGAAAGTATGGCAGCGGCCGGCATTCTCTCAGTTGTCCCACACATTTTGCCTTCCACACCAACGACAAGTCCTATCAACGGGGCCCGGGTTTAGGCTAGGCTAGGAGGCCATCGCCGTTCTCGAAAACGTGCTTTGCATCATTGCAACAAGCGGCTCACGTTTAATTGTCTGAATTCAGCCGCAGGAGAATCCCCGCTACGGCGAGGAGGAAAAAATGATGGATGGAAATGTGTAAAGTGGCCACGGCTCTTGCGAGACATCGCCAGACCATCCGGTTTCCTGGCTCCAGGACCCATTGCTCGCCAACGCCCCTTCGCCCTTTTGTCTCTCCTCCGTTTCGACTCCGGAGTGGGAGTGGTGGCCGTCCG
Organism: Colletotrichum orchidophilum; assembly: GCF_001831195.1. NCBI lineage: Eukaryota > Fungi > Ascomycota > Sordariomycetes > Glomerellales > Glomerellaceae > Colletotrichum > Colletotrichum orchidophilum. The sequence continues at coordinate 547,984 of NW_019172964.1, forward strand.
AGATGGAAGCCAGCCCAGACATCCACATACGTCGGCCGAGTACTGCGTGGGAGGAATGACTGGCGTTCAGGAGAAAAGCGTCGCACACGGCTGGACTTGAGAATCGTCATTTCACGCATTCCAGATTCCTGGGACGAGCCTATGCTCTCACCCAGCAGCCCTAAGGTGGAAGGGAGGCGGGAGATACAATGCCATCCATGTTGATGGAAGAGGGCAAGAGGCGACAGGGCCGGCATTCTTTGCCCACACGACGAGAAGCTTTCAAATACGGCCATGATTCTCCCCCAAAAGTGCCCGGTTTCCTGTCTCTTCCCTCACTGTACTTCGACTCACACTCGCTTCTCCTTTTCGTCCGTCTTACCTGGCCTTCCCGGGGCAAGTTGGGCAGTCATTCGTTCCTGTAGCTTGGTTCTTGCTCGCGCTCTTCACTCGTTAGGGTGATCGACCTCCCTTTGGCCTCAATACCCCTCTCTCCTCTCCAGCCTTGACTTTGCTTTTTGGCTCGCTGGTTCTCACCAGGGTTGTTCTTTGAAGAATACCGACAAGATGGGTTGGACGAAGCAGGCGGCCATATTGGCCGCAGTGTCCCTGGCCGGCATTGGTCATGCGCTTGACGCCGCTCCGGCTGGTAGTTGTTTCGCCCCAGGGTCGTTAACCACCAAAAGCGAGGTCATTACACTCATGACCCAGGAGAAGTGTAACACTTTCTGTCAGGGGAGCACCGTCTTCGGTATCTACGAGTCCGATGATAGTGCTAGCCCTGTGGAGTACACCTGTTCCTGCGGTGGAACCCCCCAAGGAGTTTCCTCTATCGCCGAAAGCAACTGCGACACGGCCTGCCCTGGTGATGGGTCTGGCACTGAAAACTGCGGTGGTACAGCTGGTGAAATCCACTTCAACGTCCAAGCCATTGCCACCACCACCACCTCGACGACCTCAACTTCCTCTTCCACTTCCTCGGACACCTCAAGCCAGTCGACCACGACTGATACCTCTACTACGTCGATCTCTACGACTTCGACGTCTTCTAGCAGCGAAACGTCTAGCACGGAAACGTCTAGTACCGACACCTCAAGCCAGTCGACCACGACTGATACCTCTACTACATCGATCTCTACGACTACAACATCTTCTTCTAGCAGCGAAACGACTAGTACCGACACGTCTAGTACCGACACGTCTAGTACCGACACGTCTAGTACCGACACGTCTAGTACCGACACCTCAAGCCAGTCGACCACGACTGATACCTCTACTACATCGATCTCTACGACTACAACATCTTCTTCTAGCAGCGAAACGACTAGTAGCGAAACGTCTAGTACCGACACGTCTAGTACCGACACGTCTAGTACCGACACATCCAGCAGCTCCGCGACCACTGCTAGCCCGACGTCAGTCTCTACGACCACAACGTCTTCTTCCAGCAGTGAAACGTCTAGTAGTGAGACGTCTAGTAGTGAGACGTCTAGTACAGAGACGTCTAGTACCGACACGTCAAGCAGCTCCAGCAGCTCTGAGACCACTACTAGCCCGACGTCAGTCTCTACGACTACAACGTCTTCTTCCAGCAGTGAAACGTCTAGTACAGAGACGTCTAGTACCGACACGTCCAGCAGCTCTGCGGCCACTACTAGCCCGACGTCGGTCTCTACGACTACAACGTCTTCCTCTAGCAGTGAAACGTCTAGTACAGACACGTTCAGCAGCTCCAGCAGCTCTGCTGCCACTACTAGCCCGACGTCGATCTCCACTACTTCAACGTCTTCTTCTAGCAGCGAAACGTCTAGTAGCGAAACGTCTAGTACCGACACATCCAGCAGCTCCAGCAGCTCTGCAGCCACTACTACCCCGACGTCGACCTCCTCTTCGTCCTCTAGCATTTCCAGCAGTGACACCTCGAGCCAACCCACCACAAGCATTTCATCGTCCTCATCCAGCAGCTCAAGTAGCTCAAGCATCTCTAGCAGCGATTCTTCCAGCCAGTCGACCACGACTGCCTCGCCTACGAGCAGTGGCAGCTCCAGCTCCAGCTCCACTACTTCGCCTTCAAGCAGCGGAAGCACCACCTCCACCGGCTCCTCTGCCTCTTCAAGCTCTAGTAGTTCCCAGAGTGACACCTCCAGCCCCTCCACGAGCACCTCCACCGAAACTTCTTCCTCAGCTGAACCCAGCTCCACGTCTGCTACAGCAAGCACCAGTGGCTCTTCCAGCAGCCCGGTGTCGTCATCGACTACCGCTGCCGATACCTCAAGTTCCGCTTCTACCACTGCAGCTGGTTCTAGCACGTCAACCACTGCCCCCGTTACCACTACGGCGTCGTCCTCAGTTGGTTCCTCTATCAGCTCCTCCAGCTCAGTCGTTTCTGATGCCAGCTCATCCTCTTCGGTTGCCTCTGTCGCAAGCTCTTCTTCTGCTGCCGTTGACAGCTCTTCCTCTGCTACCGTGGTCAGCTCATCCGAGACACCTGTCGCCAGCTCTTCGAGCTCGGTTGCCCCTGTTTCCAGCTCATCTGCGGCATCTGTTGCTAGCTCTTCAAGCTCGGCTGCGCCTGTTGCCAGCTCAGCTTCTTCGTCTGCAGCTGCTCCCTCCACTACTTTTGTTCCTTCCTCATCGAATGTCGCTTCATCTTCTGCCCCGGCTACGACTGCGGCTCCGTCGGCTTCGTCCATCGCTGTTCTCAGCCCCAACCCGGTGCCTTTCTCCAAGGCCCTTGAGATCCAGCCTGGTGAAGCCGTTGTTGTTGAGCTTTCGAACACTAGTGGTAACCAGGAGACTTATGTTGTTCAGTCACAGGGCTGCAGAGGTGTTCCCGCTGGACAGTCGCCTTTCGAGGGCACCGTCAACCCTCCCAATGCCGGTACCGCACCTACCTGCGCGGTTGCTTGTGCTTCCCAGGGACTGCCGCTCACCACCGTCATCAGAGGCAACTGCTTCTGCGGTTCTGTTCTCAGGAGTCTGCCTCTTATCCCCGCGGAGCAATGCGCTTCTGCTGCGAGCATGCGTCGTCGCAGCTTCTTCAGACGCCAGGCTGGCACTGTTGACCCGGCTACGATTCTGAGCGTGACCCCTGCAAACCAGGTTACCCTCGCTGCTGCCTCGACTACCTTGAGCTCATCCAGCATTGCTTCTCTCCCTGTCAATACGGACACAAACCTCGTCTTCAGCCCTACCAACACTGGAACCTCTGTTGCAAGTGTCGCCTCAACCTCTGGAACTTCCACCGGAACCTCTACTGGCGCTTCCACCGGAACTTCTACTGGAACTTCCACCAGAACTTCTACTAGCTCCTCCACTGGCTCTTCCACTGGTTCTTCCACTGGTTCTTCCACTGGTTCTTCCACTGGCTCTTCCACTGGCTCTTCCACTGGCACTGCTTCTGGCACCACCTCCGGAACGCCCTCTGGCTCCACCCCCAGCTCCGGCTCCAGCTCTGTCACTAGCGCCGCAGCCTCTGCGACTGACTTCATTCTCGCCATCGTGGGCGGAAGGGCACCTACCAGCACCGGCAGCTCTCTGAGCTCTTCCAGCACCGCTCTCTCGTCGTCGAGCTCGTCTACTAGCAGCAGCAGAAGTTCCACTGGCTCAAGCTCTTCTGGAACCAGCTCTTCTAGCACTACTTCCAGCAGCTCGTCCTCCGGCTCGACAACACCCGGCTCGACTACCACCAGCACCACTTCTGGCAGCTCTTCCTCGGGTAGCACATCCTCGGGCACGACCTCTTCTGGAACTTCGTCCAGTTCTTCCGGGACTACCTCCCCGTCCCCGTCCAGTAGCAGCAGCTCGTCCAGCTTCTCATCCTCCAGCTCTTCCACCTCGTCTAGCTCCAGCAGCAACGGTACCTCTATACTCACCCTGAAGAAGCGCTCCATGCCTCTGATGGCGCGCCAGAATGGCGCCACCACCTATGTCGGTACCACTGGACAGACCAACCCTACCAACTGCAACCAGGCTTCTATCTTCAGAATCGGCTCTTCTGGCACCTTAACTGTTGATGGTGTTGCTCTCGGTGTCAACCCCGGTACTCCTTATATTGCTCTACGTGCTGGCAGCACCGGATCGATCACTGCTACCTTCACCAATACCAATGGCAACTTCGCATGGACCAACGGAGCTTTCTTTAACAACCAGGCTGGTTTCTGCCAGGACAACAGCGGTCAAGTTTACGCCACTTTCCTGAACCCCGCCGTTGCTGGTAACGTCCCGGCTGGCTGCACTGCGATCTCCTTGAGCGCCACTCCTCGTAAGTAAAGCCTCATATAGTTATCAATCTCGCTGTTAACACCTTCTCCTAGGCTCTTCCTGTTCGGCAAGCGGCACCACTACCAGTCTTCCCACAACCCTGCCTACTACTGCCGCCACCAACTCGGCAACCACCACTGCCAGCTCTGTCCCAAGCATCTCTACCCTCAGCCCTGGATCGACCGCCACCTCCAGCCCGACCACCACCGCTCCTACTGTTACCGGTGGCTCTACCATCATCAGCGGTGGCTCAACTTTCGTCACCGGTGGTTCCACTGTCGTCACTGGCGGTTCTACTATCGTCAGCCCCACCACCGGCCCCGCTGGCGGCTCGACAACCGACAGTACCGCGGCTGCAGCCACCTCCAGCATTGCTCCCAACCCCGCGACCGTTGGAGGCTTCTCTCTCTTGGGATGCTTCGCCTCGTCCAGCAACTTTCCCACGTTCGTTCTGGCCTTGTCTGACCCGTTGTTGACCCTCGAGAAGTGTACCGCTGCCTGCCCCATCAGCTCTAGACTGGCTGCCCTGTTTGGTACCGACTGCTACTGTGGTGACATCATTGACAACACTCTCACCGTCCTTGTTCCCGAGGACCAGTGCAATACTGTCTGCCCTGGTAACCCTCTTCAGCGCTGCGGTGGTCGCGGTCCTGCCCTCCGCTTGGCCCGCCGCCAGATCCCGACTGACGTCCGTCTTACCGTCTACGTACGTCTCGACGTCTCACCGCCGGTTGTTTCTACTGTTACCAGCATCAGTGTAAGCACCGGCGCCGGTACCACCGCGTCTGTCACCGTCGTCAACACCGTCACCCAACCTGGCACCACCGTTACTGCGCCGCCAGTTCCTACCAGCACTGGCCCCAACATTGCAGGCACCCTCACTCTGCCTCCCGGTCTGTACACGGCTGGCGCTGCCCTGCCTGGTGGTGAGGTTTGCTACGTCGTTACCCGATCCTGGTTCATCGGGCAGACGGCGCTGCTGCCTGCCTTGCCCACAGCTACCGTCTGAATGTGACTTTTCCAGCGCTGAATCATGGAGTCATTAGCATCAGATCTGGTTCACATATTGACCGGGGAGTTCTTTACCACGGCTCATGGGATTGTGTGTGAAATTTGTTCTTACTAGCATGGGGGAAGGGAACAGTTACGACTTGTATGAACTGTACCACTGGGTAATGTGGGAGATAATCTGTATTTTTTTTGTCTTCTTTTGTCGTGGACTTGGTTTAGGATAATAGATTATTAGGACCCCAGTGTTTGATCATGCCACAAATCGTTCATCATGCTCGCGGTACTGCTCCGCACAAGTTCTACAAGTGACTCCTGTAACACGCTGGTGGTCCTTTCCTAGAAGCTGCTCTCCACGCAGTGCCATGGGTCACCGCCATAGCTCAGCTAACCCGTTCATTCAGGGAAATTTCCGCCCTGTCCTCATCGGAGTCCTCATCGGAGTCCTCATCGGGGCGAGGATGCTTCCAACTCCAACCTACAAAGAATTCCCGTGTCTCGAATGAGGTATTTTCTGGAACAGGTTGCCGCTCTTGGGCATCTAGGGATGGCCTCGTCTGGCATGAGACGGAAGAGGATGGATGCCTCCTCGCCTCATTGTCTCGGGTGTTTATTTTGCTGTTGGAGGATGCGGTAATGTGACTTGATATAATAGTTGATCAGCTGGGCCACTCAAAACTTTATTTTGACTCGGTACAGCGTGCGAGAGTCTGGTGTAGTGGAACTTTAGGGGGGACGAGGGTGGGCGAAAGTATATTAATGTTCCTCATCAGAGTGCCTTTGTGTTTTTTCGCCGCCATCATGTTGTTCCATTTGTAATCCACCGAGGCTAGCAAGGAATAGAGAATGGTAATTGAGTCTGATTTTGTGAAGGGTGGGAACTTCCGTGGCTATGGTTGTGCCCCGTCTCCGCCTCTGCAGATGCCTCATGGCTCTACCGTGGTTCGACGCGTGAATCAATCATACAACCAGCGACAACGTGACTTTTATTCTCCTGAATAATATTCAGAGAGTCCTTCACTTTACTCACCACGAACAACGATACTCATTTTGGCAACGGATCACATCATCGCAATTGTGCGCCCATACCGTGGGATATGAGTTCAATCATCGATGAGTAAGGTAGGTCACCATCACTTTTTTTTGACGCTCAGTCAGTATCTGCCGAAAATGCCGTTGTTGACGGACGGTTGCTTGTTGTCTTGGAGACACATTGGGATAAGACCTGCTGACTAGGTGACTGGACAACGACATTCAGCCGTTCAACCGTTATCGGAACACACTACACGGAATACATTCTCACTTGACTTTGATTCACGTATCTGTGTTCTCGACAGCTTGTTCAACAACTTAGGCTTTTCAACGCTGTGTGTTTGTCACTGTTGTCGAATTTATTCTGTTCCGGCGGAGTTATTCGCCCGGTGACTGCCCCGCTTCTCCGATCCGCGACTTCCCCGCTCCGAGTAAGGCCGCCGGGGTGGCGGCCACCGCCACCAATCACCAACAACAATATTCCTCTCAACCCCTTGCATATCATTGCTCAACTCATCCTATCTGTCCAATTCTAGATTATATGCATAAAGTCAAACCCGACTCCGAGACCTGCCAGGCCGGGAGACTATGAGGGTAGAACACTTGACAGCTTTGCCCAGCGTCAAGTCCTCCTCTCTTCCAATCTCCTTGGCAGGTCCATGTCGTATGCGGCAATACGCTGTGCCACTGTCATCCCCGCACGCGCTCCCTGTGCATCACGCGGACATGCGAGTGAGAGGAGTAATGAAGATCTCTGTCGCTACCGTCGCTATTCAGGCCATTCCCGCGTTTCTTTGCTGTCACCTTCCGGTGCCCCAACCAACCATTGGGTTACATTACACATCGGACAAGATCTCTTGATCGGGGTCTGTCACCGTCTTGGCCCTCTTCTTTCAATGCTTCTTCTTCCTTTCTTGGTACGCGAGAAGTCTCCTCTTGATGAAATGCAACTGCGATACAACTCAATGTTCCTGGCCTGTTGATCTGCGTGACGTTGGACCTGCCATTCAACCAGGTTTTGCGTTGAGAGAAGTGATTGTTTCCCGGCATCACATGAAAGCTTGTCCACGGCCCGCGGCATTTGTTCTGTTATAGCGTCTGACAATCCGGTCTTGTAGAAATGGCGATGTACATACGTGAGAAAACGGCCGTTGTTATAAGTGAACGACAGGTTCATCCCCAGCTCAAGGTTCCTGAGCTCTTGCCCTCCTAGCCGGGGACTTTGAGCTCGTATTTCCCATCTATAAGTTCTTAACACGTGCGGCACAAGCTCCCTGGCGACCATGCTCTCCGTACGCTCCCAGTGCCTCCTGGCGATGCTCGCATCAAGCATCGTCAGCGCGGCACCCTACAATACCTTCGACGGGCCAGGCTTTCCCGCCTGCAACGAAGTTACCGCAGTCCACAACGCAACCAGCGTGGATGAAATCCAGTCCCTTGTCAAGGATGCCATCGCCTCCGGCCAGAAGATCCGTGCCTCGGGCAAAGGCCACATGTGGTATGACACAATGTGCTCCGACGACCCGAACACGGTCATCATTCGCACCGAAGACGTCAATGATATCTCCGAGTTCGACCTCGACGCTGGGTCCGTGGTGATCGAGGCCGGCGTGACATTCTTGCAGTTGGCTGAGTATCTTCACGCGAGGGGGGCGTCGGCTGGGTACACGCTCGTGAACTGGAACATCACCCTTGCGGGTTGCGTCGCCATGGGAGCGCATCGGTCTTCGATCCGTGAGGACTCGATGGTTGCTGCCGGCGTGCTTGAATTGGATATTATCGACGGCAACGGGGAACTGAGACATCTCGTGAGGGACAACGATGACGATACGTGGCTCGCTGCTTCGACGTCCCTAGGTCTGTTGGGTGTCATTGTGCGGATGAAGTTCAAGATCTACCCCGACTTCAAGGTCTATGCTCAGCAGAAGACGTGAGTTTCCATCTGGATTGATGTGCCTCGACTGGGCTAACGAATTTGACAAGACTCGAAGAAAGCGAGGTGCTTGACGGCAACATCTATGGCCTGATTGCACCTTATGCAACAGCCAACTTCTGGGTAAGTCCATCTCGCAATCAATCCCTCCCACCCTAAATTACCACGACTCATCGTCATCAGTGGTGGCCGTACAAGCGCAAATTCCACCACCGCTATTACGACGTCGTCCCCACAAACACCAGCGACCAGCAAGGCTTCCAAAACACCTTTTCCGTCACCGACCTTGAGGGCACCACCGCCCGCACCCTCCTCGACAGCGGCCGCTACCTCGCAACCTCCAACTTGCTAGCCGAGGAGATCTTCTTCGGGCTCTGGTCCAAGCCCAACTTCCGCGAGAAGACGACCAACGAGCCCATTGAAGAATGGCCTGTCTATGGCTGGAACTACGACGTGCTCATCGGGGGCTTGTACCCGGACCAGAGGCCCCTGTGGGAGGTTGGCGTCCAGGGGTACACGCTCGAGCTGGCGTTCCCTATCACGCAGGCCAACGCCATGCTGAAGCGCGTGCGGCAGCTGTTTGACGACGAGGCGAAGAAGCTCATCGTCATGACGTCTACGTACCGCAGCGGCATCAATATCAAGTTTGGGCGGCCGTATTTCGATCTCCTGGGCCAGGTCACGTACGGCACCTCTGACGGCGCGGATTGGAGCAAGGGGGTCATTATGCTCGACTTTCCCACCTTTCGACCTACCGTTGGCGACCACAGCAGGTTCAACGAGCCCTTTTGTGAGTGTGGCTGCCAAAAAGAAGGAAAGGGAAAAAAGAAAAAAAGCCTCGGCGTGATTTGTCGATGAATTAAAGTAGACTGACTTTTTGGTTTTATTTCGCACCAGATCACAATCTTGCCAAAGTACTCATTGACGAGTTCCCCTGCCGCCCGCACTGGACCAAGAATACCCGAGAGGTTTTGGCCCAGGCTGCGAAAAACATTGATCCCGATGTGAGTGGATCTATGCCGGGGATGTAGAAGACTAACAACTAATGAGAAAACCGCAGCATATTGCCCGCTTCAAAGCTGTCAGGGAGCAGTTTGACCCGGACGGGGTTTTCAAGAGCGTTGTTGGTGAGGCCATTGGGGTTTACTAGGTCGACTACATGAGAGAAGGATCCGGTTATTTTAGTTTTTACTGTATATCCTTTCACATCCGCCTCTATGACGCAGTGTTACAGAGATCAATGTTCTCAGACGCTCGTCTGAGATGTACGCTGTAAATGACGAGTTTTGTATCAATCCAGCACGTGGATCTTGTCCTCTCTGACGGGGGTGCTCTTGCCATTATAAGTCCTCATAGAATATAGACTCTCCGCACCCTCGTGAGAGGTGGTGCAGACTTGCAAAGGAGGAAATGCCAAGTATGATAAGTTGAATTTGGACAGCCTTTGAAGGAACCTTCTCCCACCAGGAGTGATGGCAGAAGATCGAGGCATCTTGCCCTATACAGCCTGGCATGAGGCGTGAATCACCAGCAGTTCTTTAGTCAATAGAGATTTATCAACCCAGATGTCCAGTAAAACGAGAAATTCCACATTTCTCCAAGACCCTCAAAAGGATGTACTAGACGAGGCCTCATCCTCGGTCCCTCGGAACAGGCCTCAGCTTAACCATCAAAGGCCCCTTCTCCCACGTAATATAATTCCTCTGAACAACCCATGACTCCATACCGGGACACAACTCCAGGTCATAGTGCCACAGTATCTTGGCCAGCAGCAAGCGAAGCTCCAGCCACGCAAGACTGAATAAATCACACGAGGCCATCGTCAGCATGGAAGAAAATAATCCTCATCTCCCGTTCAAGTAACAGTGAAAGTAACAGAGTAAGGAAAGGACGTGATTCGGTAATACTCACTTCTTTCCAAGGCAGTTTCTCGGTCCATACGAAAACGGCTCATATACGTCCCTCTCATCATCCTTCCATTCCGGAGCATCCGCATCGATCCACCGCTCCGGGACAAATTCGGTCGGCCGGGCCCAGTTATCCGGATTCGTGAACGCCGAGTATGGGTTAACAGATACCAGAGTCTGCAATTCGTACTGTAAGCTACACCACTCTGCCAAACCCCACCCAACAATCACCGCATCATAAAATAAGGGCTGGGTAGAGAAAGTAGTCCAGACTCACGCCTTCAGGGAGATACTCCCCGCAAACATTGGCACCACCCCGCGGCACGATCCTCGGCATCCCCGCGCCGCCGGGGTTATACAACCTCAACCCTTCCATCAGCACCGCCGTCAAATACTCCAACCTCACGAGCCCGTCGACGCAGATATCCTCCGTCCTCACAAAAGCACTGCGAATCTCACTCGTCAAGATCTCGTACACCCGCGGGTTCCTCAGCAGATAGTACGTCGTGCCCGACAACACCGTCCCAGAGGTCTCGGTCCCCGCAACCATGAACATGGCCGCATTGGCGTGCATCTCCTTGATCGAAAGTCCACCCCTTCTAGTCTCTTCATTGTCGTCGTGCTTCAGCACGAAACTCCAGATATCCGGCTTTGAATGACCCTTCCCCTCCAGACGCCGATCGACGAGCTGCCCTGCGAAATCGGTATGCTCCTGCGCCTTCTTCTTCAGCGGCGCCGCAGTGACGGCCTGCACGAGGGGACCCAGCACGGGAATCGCAAGAAACACGAGCCCATAAATGACAAACTTGAGCCCCGCAAAGACGTTGCGCACCCAGGGCGTGTAGTCGCCCCTCTTGAGCAGCAGCAGCGGCTCACCAAAGGTCAGGTCGGCCATGATGTCGAACGTGGCAAAGTTGTACAGGTCCACAATGTTTACGCGCGCTCCTCCGTCGTGGTCCCGCTGGCGCTCGCCGAGCGAGCCCATCGCCTCGACCATCTGGTCCGCGTAGCCCGCCAGCAGGGGCTCCTGCGCCTTGAGCGCCGTGTTGGAGAAGGCGGGGGTGAAGATGCGGCGCTGGCGCGTGTGGTCTTCGGGCCGGGTCGTCACGAGGCTGTCGCGGCCAAAGTTTTCGCCGCCGAAGAAGCGGAGGTCTTTTGCCATTTCGGATTTGAGCGGGCGGCCTAGGATGTCTTTCCATGCTTGTGCTAGTGTACCACGCAGGTTATGTGTCAACCGTCGAACAACTTGCGGAAGGGAGGTGGAAGGGGAGGGGGGGGTTCGGGCGGCCTACGTTGAATGTAGGACAGCTCGTTGGGAGCTACCCGAACAGTTCCGGAATACGTCTCATGGATTTCACGCGCCTTGGCGGCGTATCTGCCTCTCAGGAGAGCAATGTTTTTTGGCACCGGGCTGAAACGCCAGAGGAAAGGTCCTGGGTAATGACGAAGCGGATGAAAGCAAACATTGTAGATGCCAAGTACAAAGTACTACAAGTTTTGGATCAGTTTGGGGACCATCTTCAATCACAGATATTCCGAAGACATACATAGGCAATCGTGATTGCAACAAAATATATGGCGATAGGCCCATAACTTAGGGTCGTCATTTTACCAGGTTCTCTTGTGGTCTCAGTTGGGTTCAATCAGTGGAACTCACAGAGGAGTCAAGGTTTGATCAACAGCTTCAAAGTGCTCTGTTGCTGCCATTATTTAGACGTCGCCTGGAACGAATACGAATTCGATGCAATAGATCAAAGCGGCGAACACCACCGTTCGCCTTCTTAGGTGAACTTGAACGTTATTGCGCGAGGGTCCTGCTAAAGTTTGAGGAAGGAGGAGGGGTATGGCATGTAGCTCAGTTGAAACTAAACCGCGTGGTTGGTTTCATGAACCGTTTGCCGGCAATTTTGACGGTCCGTCATCCATTCGCTGCTCAGTTGCCGCGCTGATTGAGACCGCGTTAGGACGAAGGTTACTTCGTATTTTTTGAAAGTAGAGGAAGGCAACGTGACAACGTTGCTTCGTGGATAAACTCAATCTCCTGCACGTGCCTTGCCCACGAGTTAGTCGTGACAGACTCAGGAGAAGAGCGGCATTGCTCCTATTGCTTTGAATTCAGTTGGCTGCCTTGAGATCCTGAGCGAGCTAAATCAATATCATTATAAGGACGTATTCCATGAGAAGGAGCTTCTTAACTGTCAGAGTGTATGTATATGGCACTCGCGAGAATGAGAGGTTCAAAGTCCAGAACCTTGATCAGTCAGCATCCTCGTCACACCAGCTTTATCGATAAGACGTGATTCCGGGCCCCTCCCCCGCCATTCGCAGGTCGCGACTCGCCGTGCATCATTGGGCATCGCATTGCGGCACCTACGTCACGATAAGGTAGCTGCTTCCCCGTCCCTTTACATTCCTCGACCATCTCCCTCGAGCCCCTCCAATCAGTACTCCAACGGTGCCGCATTCCAGCAGTGTTTGAGAGTGAAAAAGAATAGATCAAAAATACCGGCAGTTACAAAACCGCCCCCCCGAAAACCAGAAAAATCATGTCTCCAATTTTGATTGTTGGCGGCACTCGAGGCCTCGGGGCTTCCCTCGTCAAGCAATACGCCGCGGACGAGGGCAACACCGTCTATGGCACCACGCGCTCCGAGGAAGGACCCCAAGGCTTTCCGCAGGCCGTCAAGTGGCTCCCAGGCATCGATCTGTCCGATGAGAAAGTCGGCAAGACCCTTGTCAGTGTGCTTGGTGGTTCGAAGCCATTGTCGACGGTGGTATGTGGTCCTTTCTATGTCGGCCCCTAACCCCACCGAGCGGAGTGTTTTAACCACCCGGAGCAGATTATCACGGCGGGTTACTTTGCGACGGAGGACTTCAGCGCCGAAAAGGGTCTGGATTGGGCCGAAGAGCAGCGCATGTACACGACGAGTTCCATTGCTCCCGTCTTCATCGTCCATGCGCTTGCGCATGCCGGCCTTCTCCAAAGAGAGTCCAAGGTCGTGCTCGTCTCTTCCGAGTCCGGGAGCATCACCCTCCGACATGAGAAGGAGGGCGGCGGCAATTATGCCCATCACGCATCCAAAGCCGCGTTGAACATGGTGGGCAAGCTGCTCAGCCTCGATTTGAAGGAAAAGGGTGTCATTATCAGCATCGTACATCCGGGCTTCATGCGTACAGAGATGACCAAGGGCGTGGGTTTCGACAAGTACTGGGACGACGGCGGCGGTTAGTATTCATACCCTGGAGATCCTCCTGGTTTGGTAAGTTTCATGAAGTCATTGACGTCTGTGTGCCGCAGCCGTCACACCCGACGAAGCTGCTGAGAGTCTCGTCAAGTGGACATCACAGCTCGACATATCCAAGACAGGGGAGTACTGGGCGCCGAGAGGTCCGGGTAAGTGCCGACGAGCGGTGACACCTGCTGGCGGACGAGACACCATTGACTGACATACTCCGTTGTAGGCGACATCGGTACGGCTGAACCGGTTCTTGGCAAAGGGCTCTCAACACCGCTCCAGCTTCCTTGGTGAAAGTCCAGAATGGGTTTGTCGGCACAGGCAAGAGAGCACATTGTAGTCTGCCGATGCCCCCAAGAGACGCTGGACACGGGACAATCAATGTCCAGAATTCGTCCCTACTGCTGCAGACAAGATGATTCCTGCAGGATCTGGACAGGCTTCATGGATGCTGAATCGGATTGAGCGAGCGCGAGAGGATTCGGGCTTGGTAGGGATCGTGACGCGCATATCCATATACCATGCAGTATTTAGAAGGAGCAGGTCTGTTGCCGTCGAATGCTCTCAGTTCGAGTTGGGCTCGGGGTCGGGCTCAGCGGGCATTGGTGGGTTGAAGGGATCAGAGGGCCACTGTGTATCCGCGGAAAGCCGTAAATGAGACGAACGATTTCCCTGATTGTATCCCCGCAACTCCCGAAGGTGGTCAAAGTGGCGGAAGAGGTTCAACAAGAAAGCCGGCCACTTGGCCCAGAAGAGCAGCTGTGAATTGCCAGAATTGGAGATCCGATGATTGTTGCCCATCGTGATCCTTTCATGACAACCCATCCGTAATGGGGACAGACGGGAAGACAGAGTACTATGGTAAGAATCGCGCTGGCTCCCGCTGGGTCTAGAGTAATCTCTTGGAGATCGCCCTTCTACACCACGCAGCCGGCCCCATGCACTCACTCATTCTCTTGTGGAGCAACTATCGCAGCCGTGTTCGTAGTGTGGTTGTGCTTTGCAGATATTAATCAAATTCCCCATGATCGTCTGTTCATAGGTATGAACAAGGCCCAGCGGAAAGATTCTTGGTCCAATGCTTTAGCCCATGAAAGCTCGCTTACGTTTCAGATTGGCGACAAGAGTCCGGGATGACGCTGTCACGCTGTTTCCTAAGTCTTGTTCGACGGAGCACCGTGACGACGGAAGGCGGCTCCCCGATCTAATCAAGAAGCAATGTGAGTAAGATGAAGAAAAAGAAAAACAAGAAGGGGAAAGGGGGGGACGTAGGTCCCAAATGCCAATGTCAAATCTGCGAAACGCTATAGCATTGAGGCGGCAAGGGCAGTTCGAGTGAGGCACAGTTTGGCTTGGCATTTGCAACTATAACGACGACAACAATAACAGAGGTGAATAGGGTCGCTGCTTTTGCGTACAATTCTCAAGTCACCGTATTCCTCCTACGTCTGTTTCCGCGTTCCTAGCTGGGCAAAGTTCAAACCCCCTTCTGGCATGCTAGGAGAGTCGGATTTGGGGGCTGATCGAATCAGATCGCCCGAGGCTGAGATTGGGCGGCGTTTTGTCTCCCTCATCGGGGAGCGCCATCTGCCCGTTTGGTTACCCTGCCCGAGGCTTGGCAAGGCAACACGGCACGCTGCTCTGCGCTGGTTGCTGAGTGAGTGCCCGTGTCGATCTCGTATCTCGCAAACACCACAACGCGATGCTCTTATCGCACTCCGAACAATGCGGGTCCGTTATTGCCAGTCAGCCTCCATTCGTGAGGGAATCCGTAAAGTCTTCAGACTCCCCTTGACGCATTGGCTACAAGAGCAGCGGATGCTTACGCTCGGATGACAGCTGAGATCGAAAGAAGAATTGAATTGTCCGATGGGAGGGTGACTATTGGGCGCCGCTGAGAAGGCCGGGGCCTGCGGGGAGGGGCCAGCGAACGGGCTGAAAGTGTCACGCGTCACGCAGGAGACGGACTCGAGTGCATGCAACGACAATAGACTAAGGACCTGGCTGGCTGGCACTGGCAGTCGCAGCAAGGGGACGGGCGACGCCGAGGCTGATGGCGACGAGCGTAAGCTCTGGAGCCGTGTCTAACACAAGATTTAGGCTGATGGCCTGCCGTTCGAGTTGATGCACCCCATGTTCCCTTAGCGCGGTTGAGGCGACCAGGGGGCCCCAACACGAGGTTGCAATCCAGCGAATTTGGGAGGGCGGGCAACGAACCAGGCCCCTGTGCTACCCTTTGATTCTCGTCATGTCTAGAGAGACTAGGGCCAGGGCCGACGAACAGCTCCATCCCTCATCTTGATCCCAGGTACGAGGAGTAGTGGTGTCACAGCCGGATCGTCGACGTTGTCGTCAAGGACACACGCTCGCAGGCGGACGGGTTCGTCGGGAAGGACGGTGGTTCTTTTCATTACGTATGTGAGCCATTTGGTCAAAGAAAAGAGAGAAACCAAGGAAGAAGAAGCCGAGAGTCCGAGTGGAGGAGCACGCACGGCAGGATTGACAGACAAGTCTGACCCTGGCACTGGCTGATGTCAGGTACAAGCCACAAGTACCTGACAGAAACTGGGCCAAGCCATGGTGTTCGTAGCTCAAAGAAGGCCCGTCGGTTGTAGCCAGTGCGTGCATAAGGTGTGGTTTGGATGGCTCTGACCCGGCGGAAAGGGAATCGACCGAAGCGTTGTCGGCCAGATGGCTCCAGCGTCGACAGCTTGGCTCCTCGTCTGTTCCGGTCCGTCCGTTTTGTTCCCACGCACTCGCTCCGAGAGGGCGGGTGCGTGTCGCAGATGCAAAAGACGCTCATCTATCAATTGTCGTGGCCGTCTTATTCTGCGGAACTCCATCGGAGGCGAGTCTAGGCGCATCATACCCTGTCATACAACCGTGGTCTAGTTTGTTGAATTATCTTGGATTAAAATAATTAGGATTATTAGGGGTCCTGGGGTGTGTCGTCGGCACGTCTCGTCTGCACCCCGGTCAGCCGAGGAACATCACTCCCGCGTTGGTCATTGCTAGTGTTTCCAAGACCCCATGCCGCGATACTTGATCGAGTGTAGAGCGGCAGATATGCAGAGCAGCGATGGCCATCTTTTGTTTGGAAGCTAGCTGATGGATCTGTTATCTGGGTCGAAATTGCAAGATGGAAATGAGAGAGAGAAAAAAGAGTCACGCCGTTAAAGCCCGGTCCAGTCCGAGAGCCATGTTTCCTACGGGAGACGATGGAGCTTGAAGAGAGCTTGCGTCCATGGTCCATGACATTGACAAGGCAAGGAAGGGCCGGGTAGGTCAAGTGAGGTCGAGGTAATGAAGGTCCAATGTATTCGGAGAGGCATGGGGTGCGAGGTTTGGAAAGCTATGCCCGCTCACCGCCCACGATGCAGCCACAGACCCGGGCTGAGGGGACCCCAAGCTGGAGGAGGCGTCTTCCCAGCCAGCCGTATCCGCCGTCTGCTGCGCAGCTCGCCCGCGTCTCGTCTCCTCTCTCTCTTTACAATGTCCAAGAGGGAGATGAGGTGAGTTTACTGAGTAAGGCAGGTAGGTAGGTGCTTTAGATTGAGGTCGAGTGGCTCAGTTACCAGACCCAGACCGGGTCCGGGTCCAGGTCCAGGTCCAGGTCCAGGTCCAGTTCAGGTGCCGCTGGCAGATGAGGGTAATTGGGATGGCATCCATGGATGCCAGAATGGAGAGGAGACGATCGGAACGGATGGAATGCGCGGGGATCGGGAGGGCGTCGTTAGGTTGTTGGGATGTTTCTTGCTACATCGTCCTCGCTCGGTTTCCTTTCCAATTGCCTTTATTTCTCATTCTGTTCTCTTTCCGTTCCAGTCTATTTCTCCCCCCTTCTCTTCCTTTCCTCACCCTCTCTTCCTGCTGGATCCCGAAAGGACTGACTACTACTCCGTACCTCGAAGGAAAGACCAAAAGTCGACTAATACTAATAAATCATCGCTCTTGCCTGCCCCTCCTCAGCTGCTTACCTTTGGCTTCTGCGCCTGCAACTGCACCTGCGCCTGCCGTGTCCCTTCTCTCTTCTTATTACTCGATTATTCCTTCCTTACCGTTTGAAGCTACCGCCCTCTACTTGCTCAACGACTCGTGAGGAGTGTCTACTGCCTCTTGCACCAAGCTTCAAGCCTCGCGCCGCCTCCCTTTGTTCTTTCCTTCAACGGGAGGCACCTTACTCTTCTGCCTCGAAGCGTGGCAGCTTCTCTCTCTCCCCTTACGGTAGACGAGTGGAAGAGTGGACCAGCGGCATTGCTTCTTCCCATTGCCTTGCACCACCGTCGTTTTCTTTTGCGTTCACAGTCTCGAGCTGAACTCGGCTTGTCGTCTTCCTACAACTTTGTTACCAAGCTCGAGCAGCATCTCGTCTCTCGCTTCAACTTCTCGTCCGTTCTCTCATCCACCTTCATCTCGACTCACGATTTCATCCGACGTCGCATCTCATATCCGAAGACCACCCGCTCCGACACCCACACCGCCCGCATTCTCTAAGCATTCGAATACGGCTAGAAGCAGCGACATCACCATATTTCCAGTCCAGCAAAATAGCACCTTCTTTTCCATAGGTCTCGCCTGGTAGTGACACGGTCATCCCGATCAAGGGAATACAGCTCACGCCTAGCGCCAACTATTGACGACTTAGGGTTCAAGAGGGAGAGAAACAAACGAGTTCCAACAACACACCACCGAGACGCCAGCCCATCCTAGTCACCTATTCGTCGGTACCGAGACAAAGTTGACAGCACGGCCGCCTCTGTCTTCACGACGCGACCCCGTTGGGACCTTCGTCCGACTTGACCTGATCAAAGCGACCCAGAAGTTGGGTCAACCCGGGTCCAAGTTGCAGGCGCACCGACTCCGTGTCACACAGCAATACACTGACCTACTTACCTACTATCGACTGTACGAGCTGTCAAACACCATCGCTGATCTCGGCAGCGCTCCGGTTCCTTTCTGGGGTGTCTCAATCGCACAGCTTCAAATACCGAGCATCGACTTATTAATCCGTCAAATCAACCTCTCGAGAAGAGACGACGTGGTTTCGCATCTCTGACAAGGACGTGGATTGAACAAAAAAGAAAAGGACGGAGCCAAGCGAAAAGCAAAGGTAAGCTTGCATTTCCCTTTCTGGCCCACTCTTCAGACAGCTGCTTGGCTCGGTTGTCGCGCGTTCATCCAGTCGTCGGCATCATCCAGCCTTTTCGTTGAGTGCCCAATCCTGTCCAAACCCAAGCAGCCAAACCCCTTCGTCCTCGCTGGTGGTGCGTGGACCCCAGATCCACCAGTCTACCACCAAAATTCCTAGCCAAACCACTCGCTTCCCAGCAGACCAGCAATCTCCCCCTGAATTGGATCCAATCCGATAATCAATTCATCAATCAACCCGCCCTCCCAAACCAATTCATAAACCCAAGGCCCAAGGGAATTTTTTTTTTTTTTTTTTTTTTTTTGGGGGGGCCCCCCCCGCCCCGTCCCCCACCCACCAACCCCTCCCCCCCACACCCCCCCCCCCCACCCCCTTTTCCACCCCCCGGCCCCAAGGGAATTTTTTTTTTTTTTTTTTTTTTTGAGCTGACGACAAATCTAGCAGGAGACAAGGGCAATTTGCACCGCGCCGTGCACTACAAGCCAAACAGACTCGCATTGCCGACTATTATCGAGGATCGTCGATATTACCTTCGCTCGGCCAACTCACCCCTATTTTCTTTTTCTGCTCCCACCCACCCATCATCGGTACCTTTCTACCACGGTACTTTGCGACCCACGTCTTCCCAGTTCGACTCCGGATCCCGACCGCCATCTACTGCAGCTTGCTTGCCCGCATACACACCGCGCGCACCGCACCGCACCGCACAGTGACCTGCCGAGGAACCGTCGGGTGGCTCTTCCCCAAACCCGTTCCCCCCGTTGTTGTTTGGTGTCCCTGCAGAGGGCATGACGCTAGGAACGGCCATTTAATAGCCAAAGAAAATCAAGCTTGCTAGCAACGTCTGCCGCTCTCTTCAATCGGTCGGACAGCTCCCCTTTTTTGCGGAAGGAAAGGCCGATCCCTTGATTTTCAATACGACGCGCCTGTCCATCATCATTATCCAAATTCCCATCCGGCCATCCCTCCCGTCGCGGGTACCACACCATCCCACACGGTACACCTCACGAACTACAGCCAAAATGTCAAAGGCACAATCAGCACAGCCAGGTAAGCCAAGAATCAAACACACTGATATGGATGTAGGGGATGGATGTGCACCGGCATGTCCTATCCTACCCAACATTCATCCCTCCTCCCACCCACCCCTTTCAATGCCTGCCACCATCTTCCCGGATTTCCCCCCTTTGACTTTTGCCCTGTCCAACGGGAAGAGAGCCGCCCTTTCTCACGGAGTGCACTGCCGCCCAAGCAAACGCAAGCACCGCGCCCGCTCCACCCAGTTGTTGAACCTGCTGTGTCATGTATACCGCCTTCATGTTTCATATCCCTTCCCCCCTCGTCGTCATTCGCATGCACGGAGCCGTCGCTGTCTCTCCTCTTATCGAGTGCTAACTTTACTTCCTTGGAATAGGCCATCAACCTAGCAAGTCTGCTGGCGCTGGCTTAACGTTTAATCTCTCATCCAACAACCCCTTTCGCAACCGCGCTGCCTCCCCACTCCTCTCCGACGCTACCTATAGCAATACCACTTCGCCCGCTTCGCCTTTTGACGACCCTCCTCGACCTGCCTCGCGCAATCCATTCCTCGATCCATCATATTCGTCTAGTCAACCAAATCTGACCGGAGCAGGCACTATGGCACCGTCGCTGGACAACAAGGCGTCGCCTACCGCCGAGGAGCTGTTTGTACGTGGCCCCGATCAATCAATTGATGCAGCCCAGATCTATCCCTCGGTCGCCAGCCAAGTTGTTTGCCGCGCGTATCACTGAGGGTGTGGGTTACTGACTTTTCACCGCACAGGATGGTCTTACCATTAATGATCAGAAGCAATCCCGACCCGACGGAGGACGACCCCCGACGAACCGCCCTCCTGGCGCGCCTGGACGCGAAAATGTGCCCCCTGGAGGCCGTCGCGGCCCTCCGCCACCCGGACACCGTCCATCGAGATCTCAGGAGGAGGCAATGAGACAGCGACGTCTCCAGGGCAGTGGTGGTCCTACCCGACCTGGTGGAGCACCGGGATCGCCCCAACGTCGACCCCAGGAACGCCGCCCGCGTAGAAACTCTGAGTCGTCCGTCCTGATTGATTTCGAAAAGTCTCCTACCGACGAAGAGAGGAAGGCCAAAGAAGCCAGACGTCGGGAGAGGGAGCGTCGCGCCCGGGAAGGAAAGGATCAGGACCCGAAGAAACCCAGTCGCAGAATCGATATTATCGATCAATTAGATGCCACTAGCATCTACGGCACCGGATGTGAGCAAACCATCCCCCTTTGGAAGGAATCCCTAAGGCTAATGTCATCATGTAGTGTTCCATCACGATGGCCCATTCGACGCAGCCAACCCCTCTCGCAACCGAAAGGGTAGCCGACGTGCACCGATGCAAGCCTTTGCCAAGGACTCCCTCAACATGTCTCTTGGCGGCTCCGGTCCCCTCAACAAGCGCCCTGACCACGCTACTTTCATGGGTCACAACGATGGCGAGGCATCTGCAGACTTCGCAACCGCTGCAAAACTTGCTGAGCGAAAGGATAATCCTGCTGTTTTCGACCCCCGAGCTCGTGGTTCGATCGTTTACGGAGAGGAATCCATGGGACTCGGGGCCTCCACCTTCCTGGAGGGCACCCCTGCTGCTCGTGCTGCCATCCAGCGGACTCAGGCTGAGCAAGCCCAACAGTCAAACTCTGAGGGTCTCGGGCGCAGCAAGTCCATCGCCCAGCGCATTCGTGGCATGAAGCGGGAGCCTCGCGAATATGGTCCTTCTGGTCGAATCACCAATCCTGAGGGGGCTTACACCTCTCGCCGATCGCCTGATGCCAATGGGCCTGCCAGTAGCATTTCGTACACAGGCGAGCGTAACCCCTTCTTTTCTGAGTATGGCAAGGAGCCAGAGACGATCTCCGTCAAGCGAGCCGACAATAGGTCGCCTGGTGCGCCTCCACCAGTGCCCCGACGAGGCTCTGCTAATGGCCTCGAGCGTCGTGCTACAGCTGACGTCGTGTCACCGACAGAGGACGGACCCAGCAAGCCTTCTGGAGGCTTCATGGCCAGGGTCAAGAGTCTGAAGGGTGGCCGAAGACGCCAGGCTTCTGATGCGATGGCACCGCCTCCTGCGCCTGGGACTGCCGCCTAGTGGTCACGCAGAACTTAGGAAGCTGGATATGAGTGCATCGAGCCAAAGACATGGACATATGAACACAAATGCAAACGCATACGGAGGAGACGGTCCCTGTTCCTTAACAAACGCCTCACAACGAGGCGATCAGTTTCAACAAAGAGTAAGGGTGCAGCCCATGCATCCCAGCGATGTGAAGTTGCTTGAACCAATCAGGTTACAATGGGACCACATTGGGCTATGGATCCGCTAGAGCAATGGGCCTTCCCAATATCGAATTCTGGATCATTCGTGGAGGGAGTCAATACGGTTGGGTCTCGAATTGGGTTAGGTGGCTCTTGGAGAAGCCATCAGAACGAGAATTACGAGTGTCAGGGCGGAGCGGTCGCACATGCGCGTCTGGATTTTCACACCACCCGACAAGTGATACCTTTCTCGTGAATAATCATATTTCTTTGGGAGGAAACAAGCCTCCTTTTCTGCCTCTTTTACTACAAATACTCCAGGGCCGACAGAAGGCACTTTACACAAAGGGGAGGCATAGAGCAGGCAACCAACAGTCCGTCGGCAGATTGTTACGAATTAGCTTTATTGAAAATAGAGAACATTGAGCCTCATGGGACCATGATGCCAAATCGCATCTCATCCAGACCTGTGAAAACATCTTCGTACCATGTGCATAGCTTTTTTGGAACATGGGATCAGATAATGAAACCAGCGAGAACGAAATGAATGACTAGGTCCCCTGGCAAGATATCACACTGGCGAGGTCCGGATAGGTTGTGTTGAAGCACGGCATGCATAGGCGACAATTATGCAATGCCAAAGGGATGATGTCATTGAGGTGGCTGATAAGGCTTGTCCAATGTGCCTGTTGGGCCTAGGTAATAAAGCGCCGACACCTGATCGAGATTCTGGCGGAGATTATACTTCAGCTCACCTAGAGCTCGGAATTTTGTATGCACCTGTCACCAGCTGTCAGGTGACTTGTCGATACCTTCCAGTCTACCATTTCAGCCATCACCAAGGGCATCATCGTTCAAGCTCAGAAAATGGAGGCTGAACCAACGAAGAACAAGATGACTATGACTTGGGAATGACATACCTCGGTTTCTTCATTAGTCTTATTCCAGAACAGCCAGGGCAACGGTGAGCCCGGGTACGTACCGTGGGGTTGCAATACCAATGCAGCAGGAACACTTCATAGCAGGCGACGACGAGGTGCCCCCCGGCGCGTCACAGGCGAGCTCGCATTTCCCTCTTGAGCCGGTTTCCGCGGCTGTCCTCTGCAGTCGGGAGACGAAGCGCAGAGATGCGGCGGTGGCGAGCGGGAGCGTGAGAGTTGGGAGCCGTGAGGTTGATGAGGGGGTCCTCGTTGGCGGGTTAGAAAGGGGGAGCGTTGTCGGGCTCAGTTCTGAGAGTGAGCTGATGGGGCTTTTGGTGAGTTTTCATGACATGTCTGTCCCTTCCCTCGCCAGCATAAATTGTCTTTTTGTTTTTTCTTTTCCTTTTTTAAAATTTCGCGGTGAGAGTTCAATCGAGGTTGAAGATTGATTGCCCTAACTCTTGTTCAGATCTCGATGCAGGCACTGGCGAATACGCTATGCGGCGAAGATGCCGAGGGTAATAAGGAGAAGAAGAAGAAGAAGAATGCCAGAGTAATGGTCGTCACGACACAGCCTCCCGCCGCTATCCTCCCGCCGCTGAGGGACGCCATCAGAACGGAGCTCAAGGTGCGCGGCACCGCTGAGGCGGACGTGGTCACGAGGTTGAGACATTGCCTGGAGAGGGTCTCTATATCTAGGGTCTTTGATCTCGAGGGGTTGTGGCAAACCCTCGGCGACTTGGACATTCCACCCGAGAGTCCTGACCCGCTGGTCTCCCCAGTTCCCCCCGTCTGTTCGATCTTAGAGCCGCGAGTGGAGAAGGAGGATGAGAGGGCCGTGGAAGTGCCGATGGACGAGAAAGTCTCTGATGATGCGGCTGGTTTGTCGAACAGGAAGACTGCAACGCCAGAGCAGCAGCAGCAGCAGCAGCAGCCTGAGAGGATTGTGTTGCCGGAACTCAAACCGCGGCCTCAGCCGACCAAGTCTACGAGGACAGAGATCGCTGACAGTGACGACGATGACGACGCCTATTCGCTGCCGTCTTCGTCGTCTTCGTTGTCACCGCCGCCTTCGACGATTCGGTCTCCGACGCCGTTCATGGCCGTAGTTTCTCCCGAGAAAGCGACTGACGAGGAAGACCCTGGGAGTTCAGCCAGGGACCTAGCCAATGACCCGGAGGAGACAACAGAAGAAGGCACAGAGGGGCTTTACGAGGACATCAAGGACGGACCGCCTGGAGACGAGATCCCCGACGCGGTGCCAGTGGCAGCGCCGGAGAGCAAAGATGCAGAAGACGAGTCGAAAGGACCGCCCTTGCCGGATATCATTCTTGTCACTCACTTTCACAGCCTCATGACGGCCCTGTTCACCCGTCGCGACCGTCAATCCGCGCATAGCTCGCTCCAATATCTCTCCTCCCACCTTCGATATCTATCCAGGAATCTGGAGACCAGCCCGCTGATTATGCTGCTCAACAGCACGAGCTCTTCCAAAGAGCCTTTGCCATCCAAGCCCTCGAATGCCAAAGGTGGCCCTCCGACGCCGAATGGAGGAGACACCAGCAGCAAAGCACTCGACCCGACTCTCCGATCAATCTTCAACCCACCTGCCCTGAACATCACGGGCTACGGCTACGGCGGCAACCAAGCGGCGTCGAGACGGAACAAGCCCACTTTTGGACTGGTCTTTTCGCAGCTGCTTGACCTGCACCTGCTCTGCACCAAGGTCCCGAGGGACAAGGAGGATGCCGAGAGGCTGTATGCTGCGGCACCCGGTGACGGAGGAGAGGGCGACGACGGCACGGCAGTGAGGTTCGTCTGGGTTGTGGAGGTCCTTCTCGATGAGATTGGTGTTTGGGAGGAGACGAAGAGCCTTGGCCCGGGAGAGGAAACGGGAGGGAGAAGGAGAGGCCCCAGGAAGAGCAGGGAGCAGAGATGGGGCACCGTTGATGTCAAAGGTGGGCGGGTTGTTGATGCGTTTGAGGCGGTGGAGAGGAAGGTCGGGGAGATCAGGGTCGTTGGCGGGTTTGGAGGCCCGAGGGTGTGAGTTGGGCCCTTGGAGTGCGCGACTGATTCTCATCGGAATCGACGTGGACTTTGACGTCTTTCGGATGTGGGAGGGAGTCATGACCAAACCCGGCTGCCTGCGGGTACCTAGTTTGACCCGGGGTGCCATCACAGTGGATTGAATCCATTACGCCTGGGCGGGAGGGTCATTCTCTTGGTGTATCTCGTCGTCGACACAGCTGACGGCACCTTGTTGTCCTACACAAACCGCCAAGACACAACGTCTCGGCCTTCTTAACCAGTCAAGTCACCAGATG
Organism: Colletotrichum orchidophilum; assembly: GCF_001831195.1. Taxonomy (NCBI): domain Eukaryota; kingdom Fungi; phylum Ascomycota; class Sordariomycetes; order Glomerellales; family Glomerellaceae; genus Colletotrichum; species Colletotrichum orchidophilum. The sequence continues at coordinate 573,036 of NW_019172964.1, forward strand.
GACATGAAAGTTTTGGGAGAGATGTGGGACAGCCTGCAGTGCAAGTCATCACATTTGCGGACCCTGATGGCCCGCCGCGATGCTGCTCCCGGGGAACCTCTCTGTCTCCATCCACGAGTCAACATCAGCAGAGCTCGGACATCAGCGCCCACCTGTGTATGTGTCTCATCAGGGTCGCGATGTCTCAGACCCTCTCTTTATTGAAGAATTACTCATTCTTATTTATATACATAAGCTGTGATTCACAGGAGACTACTTCCCCCATGGGGCGTCGAATACAAATCTGTTTCCACCCTTCCACCTCTCTTCGTCGGATCCTCTCTGACAAGCTGATACGTCACGTTCACTCGTCATCATTGCCGTTGCAGACTACATTGCGACCCGATACCGAAGACCTCGAGGTTATGAAGTCGGGTCACCTGTTACCATTCGCGGCTGCCGCTGCTTCGGCTCTCGCTCTGCCTGATAGTATACCGGAGCAGTCGACATTACGGATCCAGAATGTGAGCTGGAAAAATTCGGACTGGGATAAAGTGCGCACATGGGGTGATGATCGGTCGTCACTCGGGGAGGTGGTTGGCGCAGTCGGCGGGATATTTTCCCAAGCTGCCGGGGCCATGGCCCGGGCTGGAAGACGAGTGATGGGGCATGCCCACGATGCCGAGGATATCGAGACTGCTCTTGTTGTACCGGCTCTACAGCACACAACAGAAGACGACTTGAAGCCGATCCAAGAAGATGGCAATGGCGGTGTATCAGACAAGGAAGGCAAGAGTCTCCTGACGGTGATCAAGGAAAGCAGCATCCAAGCTGAATATTTCACGACACTCCTCGACTCATACGACAAAGTCCGCGAGATGCTTGTTGGCAACAACAAGCAGGGGCAAGCTGAACACCTACAATTCACGGTCTTTGTACCCACGGACGAGGCTTTTCGGAAGCTGGAAGGGTTCGAACGGAGCCGCGCGGAGCTGCTGGGCGAGATTCTCGAGTACCATGTTCTTCCAGGGAGGTATACTGCCGAGGATCTCCGTGGGATGCGGACGGCGCCGACAGTTCTCGAACAAGGTGGAGAGTTGGGCGAGGCGGTGGTGGGTGGCGACCGGCGGCGGCGCCAGAGGGTGAGGATCGCGGACGGGCCTGGGGGGGTTGAGGTGAACTTTTACGGCATGGTCCTTGCTTCCGAATCTGTAAGTGCCTTTTATTCCTCCCTCCTAGTTCATTCACACAGTGTGCCCTGTACTAGAAACGAAAGGTGCTGAGACACGTTGTGAAAACCAGAGGGAAAGCAGGAATGGTGTCGTTCACTTTATCGACAACGTCTTGATTGCGCCGCCGCGGCACGACGTCCTCGTTGACGCGCTGCCGGAGGATAGGCTGGGGAACTTTTCGCGGGCGATGAGACGGAGCGGCCTGAGCGAGGAGCTGTACCGCTGGCGAGCAGTAGCGGCAGAAGGAGAAGAACCTGGACGAGGACTCACGGTATTCGCGCCATCAAACGATGCGTGGGCTAAGCTGGGCGAGGAAGCCTTGGAGTTCTTCTTTTCCTCCCGTGATGGGGAGGCGTTTCTGAAGGCTTTGGTGAGGTATCATTTTGTCGCGGAGGTACTGTACACGGACTCTTTCGACGTCGAGCAGGAAGAGAAGAAGATGAAGAAGAAGCAGAAGGGGAAGGAGGGAAATGAAGGCGGAGAGGACGACATGGGAGTGGGGCGGGTGCGACGGGAGGTTCGGACTCTGCTCGACGGAGCAAGGGTCTCGGTCTCGATCTCGGTCGGGGCTGCAACTACTGCCACGGGCGGGCGGCCGCCGCTGCTTGGGGGGACGGCGGCGGCGGCGGAGGTGAGGGTGAATGGGGCGGTGGTATCAACGAGAGACGTGCCGGTCAGGGATGGTGTCGTGCACATCTTGGACGAAGTTCTCCTCCCATCGCCGCCGTCGCCGTCATCACCGTTGTCCAAGGAAACTGATATTACCGCAAAGAAGAGTAGCGGCGGCGGGGCGAGGATCGGGGTAGGGGAGCTCAAGAGGCGGCTGGTCCGCTTTGTGGAGGCGGGAGAGGGTGCGCGGGACGAAGAGTTGTAGGGATGTTATCACGTTCCAAAAAAAAAAAAAAAGATACCTTGCCGATGTAGGTTTTTATTTACAGCTCAACTCTGTTTCTGTTGAATCAAGCACGCTAGGATGATTTGCACATAGTCGAAACTTTAAGAACACAGATCCAGGCATCTCGAGCACGGCCTCGCTGCGCCTTTTCGCTATTATACTACCGATGCGGACAACGAGGATTGAGAAAATAAAAAAAGATAAGTTCTGTACGTACTTTAACCTAATTGATCTACCGCGTTACTTCTGAAGAAGTGAAGACGAAACTTTATTTTACGTCGTTGCCGAACTCTGATCGAGCGAGCCTACCCAGGGTGCCAAGACGACCGTAGTTTGCTGCGATGCATCTCCTTGAGGTTCGCAATGTTCTCAGCGGACGTCGTATGTGTTGACGACATTGACTGCCGCGCGACGGATGGCCTTGGTGAGCTCTGGCTCCTCGGCTGTCATCACACCCCGGTTCCTAGACCAGGTGTACACGGAAGGGTGGCCGAGTTGGTTATGGCGCCAGGTTAAGGTCAGCTTAACATCTGTTTCCTGGTGGGGCAACCCGCGCGAGTTCGAGTCTCGTCCCTTTCAATTTTCTTTTTGTTCCATCGTCAGATGTCACCTTTTTGCTACCCACCCACTCACTCACTGACTTCGTATCCGGCGGGATAGAAAGCGGGGGTGGGCAAAGCGAACGAGAAGGGTTTAACTATTTAAGTGCGCGCATACGAGTCCCGTAAAGAAAGAACCCTGGGAGGGAGACCCAACGAGTGGGGATTTGTTTCTCTTGAGGGGACCACAAACTTTGTGCCAAGATGCGGGTGAAGAAGAATACGGATGCAGGTCTGGAAATGGAAACTAGACTCTGATCATGATATAGCGCGACTGCTTGGTGAAGACTACCTTACTTTACTCAAGGCGCCGGAGTACGAGACAGCTTGCTAGCAGACCGCTAGACCTGTCGTCTAGAGTTTGACAGTCGTCCGGCGGTGAAGATAGGGTCTTCTTTGGTCAGGCGTTGGCCGGTTTGCGTCTCCCGCCGCCTCCTGCAGCTAACACTTGGGACACCAACCTAATTAATCAGCTTGTGCGGAGATTGGAGAAAAGTCGAATACTAGGCCTCTTATCTGCACGATGATAGAAACACTCGGAGATGATGACAATGCTAGCTCGACACAACAAGCAGGTTTCACAGTCCGGGGGGAGAATCATCAAGGAGACTTGCAGCATCCAAGGCAAGAGAGAGAACAAGGTCAGATTACTTGGAGAGTACAGACTACGGATAAGGTATCTACCATCCGTAGTCCGTATGGTAGGGTAAGCTCGGATTCCAGGCTTCTGGAGCAGTGAAGACTGAGGTGGAGAGCAACGTCCAACGTCCCCTGCAGCCCAGCCACTGAAAAAGTGCCCCTGTCCCGAGGTATTTGAACCTGAGGTGGCATCGCTGCGTCGGCAGGAAAGTCGGGTGCCACTGCATGTGGGGACCCACTGCCGACGGGTGGAACCCGGGTGGAACCAACCCTCCGGCTGGTGTTCCTGTTGCGCAAAGTGTCACTCTCTCATTGCCAGACACAGGTGCGAGCCAGAGGAAAGCAGTCCCAAGTGGGCGATGCGTGGTGTTAGGCAGTACTTCTTCTCGATGTTTAGGTTGGGAGATGGATGATGCAGGACAGCTGTACTGCAGGATACGTACTCTTTCTGTCATCTGAAATTCGTCTGCTGGTTGGTGGTACAAAATGAACATGGGATGAACTGCAACCACGCGCAAAACAGGAAAACCTCTGGTGTTTTCCCAAGATAATGCCTCTCTCTCCTGCTCTCTTTTTTCTCTCTATCTAAAACAACGATATCCGTATCCTTTCCCACTTGTTCCTACGAACCTTCAAAAGGTAAGTCTTCCCTGCTTGTTCCTATTCTGGCTCTGGTTCCTGCATCCGGGGCGCTACGGGGCCTAGCGCCCGTCAGGGTCCCCCGGGGGTTTCCAGGGTTTTCGGTGGGGTTTTCGGTGGCTGGGAGGGCAACGCCGTTCCTTCCCAACCTCCGACCTGCAACACCATGGCAAACCGCGCCGCAGCCAACGACCGGCACAATCGCCAGTCACAACTCCTGATGATGAACCCCCCCCGTCCGTCCCAACCACGCATTTTCACCAAACAGCAAAAACCTCAACACCACCCACCCACACGCACACCCAACCGCGATGCACAGCCTTTCTCTTTCTCTCTTCCCCCCCTCCTCCTCTTCCTCACGTTGCAATATTCGCATGCACCCAGTCCTTTGCAGACATCTCCGCCCTCAATCTCATTGGTAATTGGCTCCGTTCCAAGTGGAGGCTCATCGCGCCGCATCAGCTAGATTCTCACGCTTCCTCGACGACAACGACGAACCCATGAAAAAAGATGAGAGGCGAAGGCGCAATGTATGCTGATAACGCCCATCCCGGCGACGCCTTCGTGCAACATCAACGTACGTCTACACCCTATATCGCAACTTGATCTTCTTTCCCTACTCCTTCACCCATATACACACATGTTACTCCTTTCCTCTCTTCTTCATCATCGTCAGCTTTGTTTACTTCTCCTTCACACCCTCATTATTCCCGCCCCTCCAACTCACGACAACCCTGTCCTTCCGCCTCTTACTCTTGGTGCTAACCGCCTGGTTGTAGGCGGCCAATATCCTCCTCAGTATTGGTCTGCTGCGACACCATCACAACACTCATCCACACCAAACACCCTCCGCCCTCACCACGCAAGACAACATCATGCAGCACACGGCATAGAGAGAGAAGAAGAAGACTCCAGCCCCCAGGAGCCCCTCTCTCCGCCGTCGTCTTTCGTACCCCACGCTCCCTCACCACCTTCCCAGCAACTTCACCCGAACCACTATCATCCGGAGCAGAACAGCTTCCCCGCCCCCGTCGTTATCGGCAGCATGTTCTCCTCCCAGGCTCAAGACCCTTACACCTCCCAGCCGGCGGTCCACTTCAATGAGGCCCAGCTCGCCGTCGACGAGGTCACAAACCGCGCCCGCGCCAAGGGTTTCCGCGACGAGCTCACCATCGCCGCCAACGGCTCCGTCACACCCGGCGTCGACGACACCCCCTACCTCCGCTATGCCTTGGAGGCCCTCACGAGGGAGCACGGTCATGGCAGCTTCTCTCCCCCGTCCAGCGCCCCCTCTCCGGCCGACAACACGGGCTACTACCGCGCTGCCGGGTATCTCCCGGACGACCTCCAGAGCCCTCTCATCAGCGGTGACCCCGAATCCGGCTTTTCACCCATGGTCCCCGTCCCTACTCACACGCGGGACTCGGTCCGACGCCAGTCTCGGCCCCAGTCTAACGCCGGTGGCGAGAGGCCTTCCATGTCCCTGGGCACCCGCATCATCTCCATGTCGCCGCCGCACTCTGCAGACTCAAGGTATCACCACAACCAGGATCAGAACCCGGCCGGCGCCGGCGCAGCCGCCTCCGAAACCACGCCGAAATGGCTCCCCATCAGCGAGAGGGAGAGCGTCTTCCCAGGCATGACGAAGCTCGACACCATCGACGAGGACCGCTCAAAGTTCCCCCGCCTCAACTTCGTGCCCACGATCCTGCGTCTCCCCTCACTCATCGCGCTTATGACGCTATGCCTCGTCATAATCGCCTGTCTCATGGTCGCCGCTATCTACTCGCCGATCCAGCCTGGCCTGCTGACCTACGGCGAGACCATCTACAGTGGCAAATACTTCTTGTTCCGCATCCTGCCCCAGCTCTTCGCCTCCTTCATCTTTATCTACGCGCAGTGCGTCACGACAGCCACGCTTCGAATCCTCCCATTCGTCGCGCTCTCCGAAGACGAACCCCTGCGGCGCCGCAACGCCCTCTTCCAAGACCTCTACCAAAGGACCTTCCTGCTCCCCCAGCTCGCCGGGCCCATCCACGTCAAGATCGCCCTGGCCATCCTCTGGCTGTCGGCCTTCGCCATCCCCCTCGCCAGCGCCTCCTTCACCGTAATCCTCGTCGACGTCTGGTACTGGACCGCCGTCCAGGGCGTCGTCTGGACGCTCCTGGCCCTCTACTTCCTCGTCATCGGCGCCGTTGTAGTCCTTCTGCTCTTCTGGCACAACCGCGTGACGGGCCTCATGTGGGACCCGCGCTCCATCGCCGACCTCTCCGTCATGATTAGCAGAAGCAACACCCGCGACTCCTACCGCGGCGCAGAGGTCGCCCCCACCCGCGGCTCGCTCCGCCGCGTCCTGCGCAACCGCATCGTCGACCGCCTCGGCTACTGGATGACGGATAACGAAGAAATGCCCTGGTACGGCCTCGGCACAGAGCACTCGCAGGGCCACACCCCCTCCGACCTCCACTATGACATCAAGAACGAGTCCTCCTCCGCCGACGACCGCCGCTCCGTCACCTCTACCCTCCTCGCCGCCGGCGGCAGCCACGACGACTACATCCGCACCTACATCCTCCCCTGGTGCCTCCGCACAAGCCAGGTACTCCTCTTCGTCACCGCCGCCACCGTCCTCCTGACAGCCCTCTTCGTCGTCTCCTTCCTCCATCGCACAAGCCTCATCGACGGCTTCCGCCCGGGCGTCCCCGCAGGTCCCTCCGCCCCGGGCTCCTTCTCCGCCGCAAACTTCCTCTACAGCTTCGTCCCCAGCTTCATTGGCCTGCTCCTCTACCTCGCCTTCCAGACCCTCGAGCAGCAAATCCGCATCCTCCAGCCCTGGGCCGACCTAAACACCAAAGACGGCGCCCCCGCCTCTCGCTCCGTCCTCGCAGACTACGCCGCCTGCTTACCTCTCCAATCCACCCTCCACGCCCTCCGCAACAACCACTGGCGCGTCGCCGCCCTCTCCCTCCTCTCCCTCCTCCTCGCCTTCCTCCCCGCCCTCGCCGGCGGCCTCTTCATGGCCCTCACCGCCATCCGCCCCTCCGACAGCGGCGTCCGCATGTTCCCCAACGTCCCCGTCTTTGGCGTCATCCTCGCCCTCTTGGTCCTCTACCTCTTCGCCTTGGTCTCTCTTCTCTTTGGCCGGAACCAGTACCGCCTCCCGCACGCCGTCACCTGCCCCGCCGAAATCTTCTCCTTCCTCGCCAACGAGGACAACGCGACGGACCCGGCGTTCCAGGCCGCGCCCCGCTCCGGGGAGAAGCTGCGCGTATATCTCGGTGCCGGCGGGCCCGGCTCGTCGAGGAGCGCGGTGGCGACGCAGAGCACGTGGATGTTTGGGTACTTGCGCGGTCGCGATGATAGGCGGCTGGGCGTGAGGAGGCAGAAGCGGTTTACTGGTGAGGGCAAGTCGTCGTTTCATGAGAGGGCGCCTTCACGCCGGTCCATGATGTGAAAACGATTTTGATGGACACAATCTTAACCCCTCTCACCCTCACCCTCACCCTCACCTCCGCTCCCCCGTCGACCACCCCTGAGTGGGATCAGAGGACGAGAGGCTGGGGAGTGATGAAATGTCACGATCTAATGATGCCGAAACCCCCGATATTTAGAGGCACTTTTTTTCCCCCCCAGCATCCGATTGTACTTCCAAGCAGTTGGGGGCGAAAAAGACTTGTTCTCTCTGATTTCCAATCTTGGGTTTTTTTTATTTCTTTTAACTCTTTATTCATGTATCGGCGTTTACTGGCATTTCATGGGTCATATTTAAGGCAAACTCATTGTATTGGCAAGGCGTTTTATAGGGGCGGCATATCACGAGTTTTCAAGATGAAGAAAAAAGACAAAGAGACAGAGAGAGGGAGAAATTTTACGATATGAGTGTACGGGCACGATTTCCACGGTAGTCATGATAGAAATGTTTTACGCATCAAAACGCATTAATGTTTATCCCAACTATACCTTCTCATCTCCCATCCCCTTTCTTCATCCAACTCTATCCTACGTCGTCTGATCTTACGGGGGAATTGAAAATGCCTCTAGCAATCGGGGTTTTTCGGATTTGACATTATTGAAAGAGTAAGGGAAGGGAGAATCCCGCGAATCTAGAACGTCAGAACAGGTAGCTCTGAAAGGTTTTTTTCTTTTTGGTGTGTGGAATGATTCTGACATCCGATGGAACTGGAATCCCAAATCCTTTTACACAAATACTCGCGCGACTGTTGGGAGAGTGTTTTGCCAAGACCTCCCTCCTTTCTCAAAAACCTCGTTATGTCTCTCTCGCTTGCTGGCTTACTCGCTTACTCGCCTGCTCCCCTCGCCCCATTGTCCAGACGAAGCGAAGCGAGCCCACCTCCGCCTCCCTCTCCTTCTCCGGCTTACACGCGTGAGAATGGCAACGAGCTTGTGCGTGTGTGTGTGTGTGTACATGTGTCTCTCCTCCCTCTGCATGTCAACCAGCGCGCATTGCTCCAGCAACTCGGGGTCTAGATCCTTCACGTGGGAAAATTTTACAGCAGGTTCAGCAAGACCCGACAAGAGGGAAGGGGAAAGGGGGGGGGGGGGGGGGGGGGGGAGAGCGCCCCCACCTTGTGCTATCCCCCCCCCCCCCACCCCCGCCCCCGCCCCCCCCCACGCACACGGTTTGTGCATAGATGTTCCGTAGACAAACAGTGTCTCACCTCTGTCACACAACGGCTCAGAGAGGAGGAGGTGGGGAGGGGGGGGGGGGAGGGGGATGAACTGGCCACGAACATGTTATACTCCAAAGCCCCCCAAAGAGTTCTGCTTTAGTACAAGTCTAGACCGAGGAGGAGGGGGAGAGAAACCTCCCATCGTCATTTTACG